>NC_079195.1:163341316-163651089 GCF_029499605.1 Hyla sarda | reverse complement strand
TTTTCCTATTTATGTTAATGAGGGCCTTGGGGCATGGGCGAAGCTTGGGGCACACTGACGTCATCTTCGCTGGGCGACCGCTCCACCTGGCTCATCAATATTCATAACCCCCCTTCCTGCTCCTTCGCCGAGTTAGTTTACCGCACATGCGTACTCCCGGAAGCGGCGTTCCCCTCAGCTTCACTGCCACAGCCATCTTTGTACATATTAGTACATATGATATATAATGTAGATCAAAGATTGCTGTGGCAGTGAAGCCGAGGGGAACACCGATTCCGGAATTACACAATAAGTGGCGCATGCGCCGTACACTAACACGAACAAAGGAACAGGGCGATGGTTATGAATATTGATGAGTCGGGTGGCGAAGGAGCGGCCGACCAGTGAAGATGACTTTAGTTATGGTTGCAGTGACTGTAACACTAGTTGGAATTCTGAGGATCATGCTTGGATCGGAGCTCCGCCCATGCCCCAAGGACCTCATTAGCATAAATAGAAAAACGTGATTTGCGGCGGAACGTAAGTACCGTTTTAATCAGCATCACCCGCACTACAAGCCTGTGTGACAGGTTTAGTGCGGGTGATACTACTGACAGATTTCCTTTAATAAGTGTTTGTATACTAGTGGGTTAGGGACCCACTCCAACTAGGTGGCCTTGACGTGGTGAGTGGGCTTGTACTCTTTGATCAAAATATATACTAACAACCTATTAGTTTTTGAAATTATGCTGAGAAGCAAGTAGATCAAAATACAAATTGTGACTGTGTGGCTATGTTTCTTTTTCTCTATTTTTGTTTTACTTTTGTATGCTATAAAAGACACACAATTCAGGCAAAATGATGCTCACGGCACACTGAGTTCTTTGTTTGCTGCCAGTCATTATTGGACCTGATCAAAGCAGAGCAAAGATCAGTTTGCTTAGCTATGTCCAAGCCCATTTTAGTCAAGTTTATGACATGGCTGAGAGGACAACCTGTACCTTGAGGATGAAGCTTAGCATCACAGGTAAATTTCTATTAGAGAGGTTATGCTAATTTGTTTACGTGCTGTACCATGTCACTTTAACTTTAGTATAGAGTTTAAAAAAGTTATATAAAGTTTGTGTACAGCATATTGTGGTTTAGCAGGATAAGTCAAGGTATTTTACAAATAATGTCTTCAGCTTTTTTTAGTAGCAATTTGCATTGACTCTAGATAGTTATAAAGAGTTATCACATGAATTGCATGAATTGAAAAGTAATTTCTTGTCATAAAAATGAACTTAATGACAAATACCCTAGGACAGCTTGACAATTTGCAAGGTATTGGACTGCAGAGGACGGGGGTAAAACATTTTCTATGATTAAGCCCTCTTTAGACTGTTTGGGACATCTGGAGAAAGATGAGCAAAAGGTGAGCACTACCATGCGTCCTGTGTCATACTAGCAGTAAAGCATTCTGAGACTATTCACTTGTGGGACTACTTTTCATCTAAGGAAGTAGGCTCACTCACAATTCTGCCATAATTCTGTCAAAGTATGCTATTTAAGCATCCTCCTAAAGCTACTGAGCTACTTCTTCCAACAATCCAGAAGCAACCCAGGGCCGTTTTAACAAGCACTGGCTGCACTACTTTTAACTTTGTGTGTTCTTAGGATAAAGAAAATATTCACGGATCTAGCTTCTACTCCAGCTTTACTTTGGAAGAGGATCTAGTCTCCCTTTGGGCTTTGGTGTCTTGTCTTCACGCTCGCATTCCGTTTTTCCCCCCCATATAAAGCCTGCCTTGGTTCTTAGGGATACCATTTTGACCTGGCAGGCCCTCCAAAAGGCCTTTGGACTCCCCTTTCTGCTGTCCAGATATCTTGATCTCTGGGGCCACCCAGAATTTCCTCAAGGCAGTGAGAATAGGCTGTTTGATCTTTGGCGCCTTAAGGGCCTCAAGATTGCTACGTGACTGATGCATGCTGACAAAAAGCGTTGGCTTAACCCGCAGTAACTTCTGTCGTCCTTCTCCTTGTCGCTCTCCCACTTCCTTCAGGTGTCACAGCTACTTTCTTTTTGTAAGTCTCGATTACGAGACCCTTCCTCGGAGGTGTCACCCTCTTCTTTTGAAGATATAGTGGGCCACAGCTTAGGAAGGTGTCAGATCTTTATAGATGCTTCAATGCTCATTTCCTGAAGGTTTCTAAACATAAGATCTTTATCAAGTGGGAGGCTCTATTGCATAACTCTGAGGTACGTGACAAGCTTTTGGACAGTTGGGCTAAGGATCGAGCTAATGTAATTCATGAAAGGTGGAGGGAGACTTATTTTAAGATCATGCATTTTGCTTTTCTAACATTTAATCTCCTGGCATCCTCATCCTTTCTTGAGAGAATTACATTTCTGTCCAAAGTGTGGCAGCCCAGGAGTTTTGGGAGCATGTTATTTGTTATGTTGCTAGGAATTGGGTGGTGCAGGTTCCCTTAACTCCTCAGGCTCTTCTGCTCCATTCTGTCGACCTTGCTGGAGGAGGCGGTGGGACTGTGAAGCATACCTCATTTTCTCCATGTTATCCTGTTAGTGGCAAAGCGAGTGCTTCTTCGGGAATGGATTAAACCTGCTATGTCGGTTATAGACGATTTGATGGAGGAGCTGAAAGTTTACTTGGAGGTCGACAGGATCTATGCAGAGAGGCATAAGGAACAAAGTGCAAAGCATTTCTTTGCCAAATGGTGCATTTTTTTTTAACTGCCCACTATTCCAGAGTTCAGATTGATGCTCATGTTCTGCCATTCCGCCACACTGAGAGGTACTGCCTAGCCGCTCTTAATAATACTTTCGGCTCCTTGCGCCTTCTTGACACTGTCGATTGATGATGTGATATGTTGATACTGGTTGATATGTAGTGGGGATTTTCTGTATGGTCTTTGGCGCTTCCCTTTAACCCTGATCTCTTTTTCCTTTATATTTTTTTGTGTGTGTGTGTGTGCGCGCGGGGTGTGTGTGTATGATGGGGGGGTGAGGGTCTTCCTAAACCTGAGTTATTGAACCATATAAGCTGTATCCTTACTTCTGGTTTACTGTTCAAGGCACCATCGGTACTGCGTTACCCACTTTGCCCTTGCACATTACTGCCTTCTGTTTTTACTGCTCTTGTAAAACATTTATTTGAAAAATCTTTAATAAACAAAGTTGTAAAATTTTTTGGGGAAAAGTATGGTGTTTAGAATATCTGCACTGCTGCTGTGCTTGAATTCAGTACTATGGCTGGGCTGTACCTTCCTGCTCCCTTTATATTCGAAAGCACGGCACTTCTCCAGGATTGCACACATGATGAGTGCACATTAAATGAGTGCAGTAAAAGACTAAGGACTTTTCAAATGAGTCTTTAGAAGAGCAAATGTGGAGCAGTAGAAAGAAAGATGAGAAGAAAGTAAGTGTCAATATAAGTGGTTTGTGTCAGTGGTGTGTAAGCTGTGTTTGCACCATTCACTTCACATTCAGGCCCTACATTTGGGTGTATACATCAGAATATTTGTAGAAAAGTATGCTGACTGTATTTAGTCTACTAGTGGTTACGTTCAGTCCATTTTCTGAATATAAACCATGTCTAAGCCGGACTCCTACACAAAAACAGTATACATTCAGGAAATGGACTAAAATAGTAGACTATTTTTAGTCTATTACACTCAATGGACCTTACGCCACAGCATATGTCAGCATACCTATTTGTTGACAGACTAACCTATACTAAATCAAATGGACAAAATGTAGTGTAATGGGGCCAAAAGTGGTGTCTGTATGTGATGCGTTTCCAGGCCTGCCATCAGAAATTTCGGGCCCCCTTACACAGCTCAAGGCCTGGGCCCCCCCTCCACCACGTGGTCAACCCCCCAAATCACCCCCTAGGGCCTGTCCCTAATATTATTTTATTTTCTAATTATATATTTCTAATTAGATTAAAGCAGAGTGCAGTGCAGTAAGACATTGTGCTGCACAGTATTTTACTGCACTGCACCCTGCTGTATTCTAATACACCCTAATCTAGTTACTGTGAAACTTCCCTAAAAATTCAACAATAGTGCCACATACTGATCATACAGAGGTAGATACTAGCAAGGGCTCTGCAGCCATTATAAGGGATTACAGTTACATTTACTGACTCACAAGCTACGTCTTCTTTGATTAGAGGCCATCATGAAGACTCGTCTCCAAAGAACCTGCCAGACAAACATTTTAGGCGCCTTTCTTCAGCACAATGCCCACTTCTTTACAGACTCCTCATGTGTATGGTTGCACACATTATTAGTGCCCACTTTGTGCCTCTCTGTGCCCCTGTATATATATGTACACCCCTCTGTGCCCCCTATATATTTATAGACCCCCCTTTTCCCCATATATTGTTAATGACCCCCTTGGTGTCCCCATATATATTTGTAAATCCCCCTCCCTTCTGTGCCCCCCTATATATTTAATGACACTGTCTTGGTGCCCCCATATATATATATTTAATGACCCCCTCTTGGTGCCCCCATATGTATTATATTTAATGACCCCTTCTTGGTGCCCCCATATATATTTATTGACTCCCTCTCGGCACCCCCATAATATATTTAATGACCCCCCCTTTACCCTCTGTGCCCCCATATACTGCTGTATAGGTATAGGCAGAGTTACCCTCCTTTCCCTATAGGCAGAGTTAGCCCCCCTTCTCTTCCCCAGAGTTAAAAATAAATAAATGATGCTCACCTGATGTCCCACGCAGCGATCTCCTCTGCAGCAGGGGCCAGCGTCTTCTCCCCTCTACAGTACAGGCGCCGATGAGTGACGTCATCGGCACCTGTACTGCGTGGGGGTGGTGGTCACGTCTCCTCTGTGTAAGATGCAGCTCACACAGAGGGGGACGCCTTCTCCTGCGTGTGTTGCGCATACAGGAGAAGGCAGCGCTGTCTGCTGGGGATCTGGGACAAGTGTTCCAGATCCTCAGTAGCAGCGGCGGGCCCCATACAGGGGTACTGCCTGTACCCCCCTGATGGCGGCCCTGTGCGTGTCATTCTAACCCATCTACCATATGCTATATTTCAGCTTCAATTCCGAAACATAATCACCAAATCTGACAGACTTATAAGTAAAATATTTTATTATATCTTTTTATGTGAGAACACTGGAGAAATGACACTCTGCTACAATGTAAAGTGGTGAGTGAACATCCTGTATAACTGTGTTTAATGTTGTGTCCTTAATGACGCAGGACATTCCTGTATGCCCTGGTCACGTTACTGGGGTTTGAAGCAGACTTAGAACACTTCAAACCCAGTGGGTCCCGACTGCTATCAGCAGCCAGTACCCTGTGTTAATGCCGGGCCTGCTGATCGCGCCGATGCCAGGCATTAACCCTTTAGACACCGCCATTAAAGTTGATTGCAGCATCTAAAACTAAAGTAAAAGTATCCGGCCAGCTCAGCGGAGCTGATCAGGACCTTTGCGGTGAAATCGCGATGTCCCGATCAGCTGAGAGGACGGTGGGAGGGCCCTTACCTGCCTCCTCGCCGTCTGATCGGTCCTCTGATGCTTCAGCCAGGCTCTGCAGGCTGGAGCAGCAGAGCACCGATAACACTGATCAATGCTATGCTTTGGCAGTATTGAACAGTATATGTATATGGTGTATGTGGTGCCAATCTTCAAAAAGGGCTCTAGGTCTTCCCCAGGAAACTATAGACCGGTAAGTTTAACGTGCATTGTGGGTAAATTGTTTGAAGGATTTATAAGGGATTACATACAGGAATACATAGGGGATAATTGTATTATAAGTGATAGCCAGCATGGGTTTACTAAGGATAGAAGTTGTCAAACCAATCTAATTTGCTTTTATGAAGAGGTGAGTAGATGCCTTGACAGAGGAATGACTGTGGATATAGTGTTTCTGGATTTTGCTAAAGCGTTTGATACTGTCCCTCATAGACGTCTGACAGGTAAGTTAAGGTCTTTGGGTTTGGAAACTTTAGTTTGTAACTGGATTGAACTCATGGATCGTGCCCAGAGAGTGGTGGTCAATAATTCGTACTCTGATTGGTCCCCGGTTATTAGTGGTGTACCCCAAGGTTCAGTACTGGGCCTGCTGTTGTTTCATTTATTTATCAATGATATAGAGCAGTGTTTCCCAACCCAGTCCTCAAGGCACACCAACAGTCCAGGATTTTAATTTTTCCCTGTTCTATTCCAATGGAGTGACAGAAAAAAACCCGGAATGTTGGTGTGCCTTGAGGACTGGGTTGGGAAACACTGATATAGGGGATGGCATTAACAGCTCTGTTTCTATCTTTGCAGATGACACTAAGCTTTGTAGCACGGTACAGTCTATAGAGGAGGTGTATAGGTTACAAGATGACTTGGATAGACTAAGTGTCTGGGCATCCACTTGGCAAATGAGGTTCAATGTGGATAAATGTAAAGTTATGCATCTGGGTACTAATAACATGCATGCGTCGTATGTCTTAGGGGGGATAAAACTGGCAGAGTCACTGGTAGAGAAGGATCTGGGTGTACTTGTAGATCAGACTTCAGAATAGCATGCAATGTCAGGCTGCTGCTTCCAAGGCCAGCAGGATATTGTCATGTATAAAAAGAGGCATGGACTCGAGGGACAGGGACATAATACTCCCCCTTTATAAAGCATTGGTACGGCCTCACCTGGAATATGCTGTTCAGTTTTGGGCACCAGTCCATAAAAGGGACACTGTGGAGCTGGAAAGGGTGCAGAGACGCGCGACTAAACTAATATGGGGCATGGAACATCTTAGCTATGAAGAGCGATTAAAGGGTTACAATTGTTTAGTCTTGAGAAGAGACGTTTAAGGGAGGATATGATAAATGTATATAAGTATATTAATGGCCCATACAAAAAATATGGAGAAACACTGTTCCAGGTCAAACCCCCCAAAGGACGAGTGGGCACTCCCTCCGCCTGGAGAAGAAAAGGTTTAGTCTCAAGGGGCGACACGCCTTCTTTACCATAAGAACTGTGAACTTATGGAACAGTCTACCTCAGGAACTGGTCACAGCAGGAAAAATTAACAGCTTTAAAACAGGGTTAGATACATTCCTGGAACAAAATAACATTAATGCTTATGAAGAAATATAAAATCCCATCTCTTTTCAACCCATGTCTTTTTTCAACCGTACTAACTATGTAACTATGCCGATGCATAACTACAACTCTCAGCATGCACAGACAGTCAAAAGGCATGCTGGGTGTTGTAGTTATGCAAGAGCTGAATGCACATAACTACAACTCCCCGCATGTCCTCTGGCTGTCCGTGCATGCTGGAAGTTGTAGTTATGCAAGAGCTAGTGGGAAAAAGTGCCACTAGCTCTTCCATAACTACAACTCACAGCATGCACAGACAGCTAAAGGGCATGCTGGGAGTTGAAGTCGTGTGCCTCCAGATGTTGCATAACTACAACTCCCAGCATGCCCTTTGGCTGTGCATGCTGGAGTTGCACTCATGTAACAGCAGGAAGCACACAGGCCTGACCTCCTGCTGCTACCCAGATCCTGTCGCCGCCGCCGCCAGCATCCTCTCTCCGCCTCTGGGTCCACGAAGCCACAACCGCCGAGTCCATGCCGCTGCCCGTAACTCCACCGCCAGGTCTTTTCTTCAGTGCACTCTCGCTTTTTGTCAGCAGGGTCGGTGATTGGACAGCCGGCCCTGCCCGACCAATCATGTCGATCGTGAGGTGGCACCCCTGCCACCTCACTCCTGCTGCATAGTGGTGATTGGTGCTGTCTTGGACAGCACCAATCACCTTTATTTTTTAGGCCATCAGGTCACCAGATCAATTCATCACCAAATCATCAGAATGGGCAAATATCGACGATTGCCAACAAGGAGGGGGTCTCAGGACCCCCCTGGGCTATATGCAGGGGTGGCTGCTGTTAGATAACACCAGCCATCCCGGCCCGATCACCGCGTCCCAAGATGCAGTGATCACGGAATACAGCGCCGTATCACAGAAAAAAACAAAAACAAACCATATAACAAAAACAAAAAAGTTATATGTTACTCAGTACCTCATTGTAGTCTATGGGATTTTTTTAATAGCCTTTTTAACCCGTTATAGTCCGTTATTGATAACGGCCGTTATTTTGTGACGGAAGATAGTACGGAAGAAAATAGTTCATGGGCGTTTTTTGTGACATATTCTACTTTGTTAGTGGTAAATATTCAGCTATACTTGCATAATTTCTTGGTGAAAAATGCAAACATTTCATGAAAAATTTTTAAATGTTGCATTTTTTTCTTACTCTTTTCTTGTAAGGAAAATAGACATACCAAAAAAATTATATATTGATTCACATGCACAATATGTCTACTTTATCATAGCATCATAAAGTAGAATTTTTTTTGAGTTTTTAAAGACATTAACCCCATATATTTACGTCCTTGGCCGGCTCCCAAGATATAACGCAGGGTCACGCGGTGACCCCACGTCATATCGGGTCGGTCCCGGCATGTATCTGAAGCCGGGACCCGGGCTAATAGCGATCGTGGTGCTGCGTTTGATTAACCCTTTAGACACGGCGTTCAACTTTCAACGAAAGTGAAAGCTGCCCGGCTGCTCAGTGGGGCTGATCGGGACCACCGCAGTGAAAATGCGGTATCCCGATCAGCTGGGACACGAGCGGAGGTCCTCTTACCTGCCTCCGGCGTGTCCCTTCGGCGATTGATTGCTTCAAGCCTGAGATGCAGGCTTGAGCAATCGACCGCCGATAACACTGATCAATGCAAAGCTATGGCTTTGCAGTGAACAGTGTATAAGATCAGTGTATGCAATGTTATAGCCCCCTATGGGAGTGTAAAAAAAAGTTAATAAATGTCATTTAACCCTTTCCCTAATAAAAGTTTGAATCACCACCCTTTTCCCATAAAAAAAAACATGTAAATAAATAAATATAAATAAATAAATATAAACATATGTGGTATTTCCGCGTGCGTAAATGTCCAAACTATAAAAAATATATCATTAATTAAACCGCATGATCAATGGCGTATGTGCAAAAAAATTCCAAAGTCCAAAATAACTTATTTTTGGTCACTTTTTATATCATGAAAAAATGAATAAAAAGCGATCAAAAAGTCCGATCAATACAAAAATGGTACAGCTAAAAACTTCAGATCATGGCGCAAAAAATGAGCCCTCATACTGCCCCATAAGCAGTAAAATAGTTATAGGGGGTCAGAAGATGACAATTTGAAACGTATAAATTTTTCTGCATGTAGTTATGATTTTTTACAGAAGTACCACAAAATCAAACCTATATAAGTAGGGTATCATTTTAACTGTATGGACCTACAGAATAAAGATAAGGTGTCATTTTTACCTTTTTGCGTAGAAATGGAAGCCCCCAAAAGTTACAAAATGGCGTTTTTTCTTCAATTTCATCAAACAATGATTTTTTTCCCATTTCGCCGTAGATTTTTGGGTAAAATGACTGATGTCACTGCAAAGTAGGATTGGTGGCGCAAAAAATAAGCCATCATATGGATTTTTAGGTGCAAAATTTAAAGGGTTATGATTTTTAAAAGGTGAGGAGGAAAAAACGAAAGTGCAAAAACGGAAAAACCCGTGGTCCTTAAGGGGTTAAAGGGCTTCAAATTTTAGCAGCTATTTTTCAATTTTTCACGAAAATTTCAAAATCTGAATTTTTCAGCAACCAGTTCAGTTTGAAGTGGATTTGAGAGACCTTTCTGTGAGAAATACCCCATAAATGACCCCATTATATAAACTACAATATAAGTATTATATTAATAAAAGTATTCAAAATGATATTCAGAAAGTGAAGTGAAGGAGAAAATTCTAAATCTTCAAATTTTACACTAACATGTTCTTGTAGACCCATTTTTATTTTTACAAGGGGTAAAAGCCCCCCCAAAATGTGCAACCCAATTTCTCTTGAGTAAGGAAATACCTCATATGTGGATGTAAAGTGTTCTGAGGGTGCAGTAGAGGGCTCAGAAGAGAAGGAGCAACATTGGGATTGTTGAGAGCAAATTTTGCTGAAATGGCTTTTGAGGGGTATGTTGCATTTAGGAAGCCCCCTTTGTGCCAGAACAGCAATAAAAAAAATAAAAAATAAAACACATGGCATACTAATTTGGAAACTACACCCCTCAAGGCACGTAACAAAGGGAACAGGGAGCCTCAACACCCCACAGGTGTATGACAACTTTTCGTTACAGTGGGAGGTGTAAATAATTACGTGTGGACGTAAAGCACTCTGCCATGCACTATATTGCTCAGAAGAGAATGAGCCACATTTGGCTTTTGAAAAGCATATTTTGCTGAAATGGATTTTTTTTGGGGGGGGGGGGGGGCATGTTGCATTGAGGAAGCCCCTATGGTGCCAGAACAGCAAAAAGAAAAAACTACACCCCTCAAGTCACGCAACAAGGGGTACAGTAAGCCTTTACACCCCACAAATGTTTGATGAATTTTCACTAAATTTGGATGTGAAAATGAAAAATTTGATTTTTTTTATTGATTTTTATAAGGGGTAATAGGAGAAAAAGCCCCCCTCCCCCCCAAAAAAAATAAATTTATAACAGTACGGAAATACCCCATATATGGATGTAAACGGCTTTATGGGCAAACTACAATTCTCAGAAGAGAAGGAGCGCCATTGGGCTTTTGGAGAGAGAATTTGGTTGGAATAGAAGTCATGGGCCATGTGCATTTACAAAGCCCCCATGGTGCCAGAACAGTAAACGGGGGGTCCACATGGGACCTCATTTTTGAAACTACACCCCGCACGGAATGTAATAAGGGGTGCAGTGAGCATTTACACCCCACTGGCATTTGACAGGTCGCTGGAACAGTGGACTGTTCCAAAAATCTGTCAGACACCTGTGGGGTGTAAATGCTCACTGCACCCCTTGTTACATTCCGTGAGGGGTGTAGTTTCCAAAATGGGGTCACGTGTGGGGGGGGGTCCACTGTTCTGGCACCATGGGAGGCTTTGTTAACGCACATGGCCTTCAATTACAGCCAAATTCTCTCTCCAAAAGCCCAAAGGTTGCTCATTCTCTTCTGAGCATTGTAGTTTGCCCGCAGAGCACTGTACATCCATATATGGGGTATTTCCATGCTCAGAAGAAATGGGGTTACAAATTTTGGGGGGCTTTTTTACTATTACCCCTTGTGAAAATGAAAACTTTGGGGTAACACCAGCATTTTAGTGAAAAAAATAAACATTTTAATTTTCATGTCCAACTTTAATGAAAATTTGTCAAACACCTGTGGGGTGTTAAGGCTCACTATATCCCTTGTTACGTTCCATGAGGGCTGTAGTTTCCAAAATGCGGGTCACATGTGGATGTTTTTTATTTTGCGTTTATGTCAGAACCACTATAAAATCAGCCACCCCTGTGCAAATCACCAATTTAGGCCTCAAATGTACATGGTGCGCTCTCACTTCTGAGCCATGTTGTGTGCCCGCAGATCCCTTTACGTCCACATATGGGGTATTTCCGTTACACATTTTGGGGTGTCTTTTTTCCTTTTTCCTCTTGTGAAAATGAAAAAAAAAATGTAATTGTTATTTTTTTACACTAACATGCTGGTGCAGACCCCTAAGGGGTAAAAGGAGGAATAGCCCCACAAAATTTGTAACACAATTTCTCCCGAGTACAGAATTACTCCATATGTGGCCCTAAAGTGTTGCCGTGAAATACGACCGCTCCGAGGTGAGAGAGCGCCATGCGCATTCTAGGCCTAAATTAGGGATTTGCATAGCCGCCAAAAATACTCTACGCCAGTGTTTCCTAAACAGGGTGCCTCCAGCTGTTGCAAAACTCCCAGCCTGGACAGTCAATGGCCGTCCAGCAAACCGGGAGTTGATGTTTTGCAACAGCTGGAGGCTCTGTTTTGGAAATGCATTTTTATTGGGGGGGGAGGGGGGGGGGTAATTGTGTAAGGGTGTATATGTAGTGTTTTACTCTTTATTTTTTTAGGGTACATTCACACGGGTGGGGTTTACAGTGAGTTTCCCGCTGGGAGTTTGAGTTGCGGTGGAAAATTTGTCGCAGCTCAAACTTGCATTGAGAAACTCACTGTAAACCCCCGCCCGTGTGAATGTACCCTGTATATTCACGTGGGGGGGGGGGGGTCAAACCTCCAGCTGTTGCAAAACTACAACTCTAAGGGTATGTACACACGGGCGGATTACCTGCGCAATTTCGCAGCGGATTTTTGCTACCATTGACTTCAATGGGTCATCAGAAACTACACAATAGAGGCAGTTTTGCTGATTTTCCTTCGGACCCATTGAATTCAATGGTAGCAGGTAATCTGGCTGTGTGAACGTACCCTAAACATGAACTGACAGACTGTGCATGCTTGGAGTTGTCGTTTTGCTGCAGCTGGAGGCACACTGGTGCAAAAACACTGAATTAGGTAACAAACTACAAATTCCAGCATGAACTGACAGCCACTTGTTGCCAGACATGCTGGTAGTTTTGCAAGATCTGGAGGGCCACAGTTTGGAGACCACTGCACAGTGACTTCCAAACTGTGGACCTCCAGATCTTGCAAAACTACAAATCCCAGCATGCCCAGACAGCCGTTTGCAGCTGGGCATGCTGGGAGTTGTAGTTTTGCAACAGCTGGAGGCACAAAACTACAACTCCCAGCATCTGGAGGACCACAGTTTAGAAACCACTACACAGTGGTCTCCACCACTGCGTAGTGGTTTCTAAACTGTGGTCCTCCAGATGTTGCAAAGCTACAACTCCCAGCATGCCCAGACAGCTACACAGTGGTCTCCAAACTGTAGTCCTCCAGATGTTGCAAAACTACCACTCCCAGCATGCCCAGACTGTCTGGACATGCTGGGAGTTGTAGTTTTGCAACTTGTAAGGGGGAGGGCACTTACCCCCTTCATCGTGGACGTCGCCGCCGGACCTCCGGACACCCGCTGCTCCGGGATCCGCCATACACTCGCCACACACCCGCCTCCCCTGCACACCTGATCGCTGATCGGGTTAATTAAATGGGGTACCGGGGTGTCGGGCGGGAGTGGTTTTTCCCCGGACGACACCGAGAGCTATTTAACCCGATCAGCGCTATGGAAGCGTGCATTTAATGAACGCTGTCTATATACGACAGAATGCGTGAAGGTATTGCGTCATCCACCGTATAAAGAAGGTGTTCTGTGTGAAGGGGTTAAGGCCAAAATGGGCTGAGTCCTTAAGGGGTTAATGTCTAAACTTTGACACCAAAAGTGAATACACCCCTAAGGGATAATATCCAGATTAGGCCCAAAGTGTCAATATTTTGTGTGGACACCATTATTTTCTAGCACTGCTTAAGCCTCTTGGGCATGGAGTTCACCAGAGGTTTACAGGTTGCCACTGGAGTCCTCTTTTACTCCTCCATGACAACATCACAGAGCTGGTGGATGTTAGAGACCTTGCACTCCCCCGCCATTTTTGGATGCACCACAGAAGCTCAATAGGGTTAAGGTCTGGAGACGTACTTGGCCAGGCCATTACCTTTACCCTCAGCTTCTTTAGCAAAGCAGTGGTCATCTTTAAGGTGTGTTTGGGGCCTTAATCATGTTGTAATACTGCCCTGTGGCCCAGTCTCTTAAGAGAGGGCATCATGCTCTGCTTCAGTATGTCATAGTACATTTTGGCATTTAAGGTTCCCTTAATGAACTGTAGCTCCCCAGTGAGAGTATCACTCATGCAGGTCCGGTTCATGGCACTCCCACCACCAGGTTTGAGTGTAGAAAAGACACACTTGATTTTGTACTTTTAACCTGGTTGCTGCCACATACGCTCGACACTATTTGAACCAAAATTGTTTATCTTTGTCTCTTTGGACTATGGGATATGGTTTCAGTAATTAATATCCTTAATCTGCTTATCTTCAGCAAACTGTTTGTGAGCTTTATTGTAAATCATCTTTAGAAAAGGCTTTCTCATGGGATGGCAGCCATGCAGAACAATTTGATGCAGTGTGTGACACTGAGCACTTACAGGCTGACCCCCACCCCCTCAACCTCTGCAGCAATGGTGGCAGCACTCATACATCTATTTCCAAAAGACAACCTCTGAATATGACTCTTAACACCTGTATCCAACTTCTTTGGTCGACTATGGCGAGGCTCATTCTGAGTGGAACATGTTCTATGAAACCGCTTTATGGTCTTGCCCACCCTGCTGTAGCTCAGTTTCAGGTCTTGGCAATCTCCTTATAGCCTAGTCCATCTTTATGTAGAGCAATTCTTTTTTTCAGAACCTCAAAGAGTTCTTTTCCATGAGGTTCCATGATAAACTTTCAGTGACCAGCATTAGAGAGTGTGAGAGCGTTAACACCAAAAACCGTTACTCATTCACACCTAAGACATAACTAAGGAGTCAGATGCCACCGGGAAAGGAAAATGGCTCATTGGGTCCAATTTGGATATTTCCAATTATGCCAAGATATAGATATAAATGGCAGTGTGTTGAGTACTTTTGAGGGGACATCAACATTAAACACTATTATACAGTCTGTTCCCTCACTACTTTACATTGTAGCAGTGTTGCCACATGAAAAGATATAATAAAATACTTCAAAAATTGTGAGGTAAGTACTCACATATGTGAAATGCTGTACAGTATCTATATGACCACTGCCTGGTATTGTATCATTTCTGCTGTCTTGTATATACAGTATCTCTGAAAGATAATTCTCTGACATGGGGGAGCAGGCTGTCTTTGAGGTAATCTTTAAGAAGGCTAGAGAGACAATAGAGATCAGTGCCCTGTAGATACCTGAGAACTGTGGGATGCCTGGTTAGAGGGCTTTTTAAGGCACAAATAGAGCACTAATGCTGTATGGAGCCAAAGGCTGTCTCTCTTAATGTGTAGAGCACAAACAGAGGTACATTTACTGTGTAGGGCACTGACTCTATTCTTTTCAAAGGCACTATAGAATTGTGGCTGGAAGAAGTCATCCTCGAAGTCACTCTGGTAAGTGAAGATGTCACCTGAGAGTCCAGACCTTTCCCAATGAGGGCGCTATTACACATAGCATCATTTTTTAAATGCTTCATCCTTGATCTAATTTGCAAAAACATGCATGCCTTTTCAAAAACATTTGTGGTTTTAAATGCGTTTTAATTGGGTTTACAAGCAGTACAAAGACATTTATGCAATTGTGCATTAATGTGTCCCAAAAAATGTCTCTAAATAGATTATAATGGAATGAGGGGGTAGAGCACTCATAAAAACCTTGCACTGAGCCCACCAATATGTTATAATAACCCTGATGGAGCACCATGTCACAAGACCAAAGTGAGAGCTAAGTGGTCCAGTGAACAAAACCTTAAAAGGGTAGTCCGAAAAAAAACAAAAGAAAAAAAACAAAGAAAAAAAAAAACATCTCGTTCCTTTGCCACTGCTGGTAAAGCGCGGAGCTCCCAAGCCCCACAGTGGGTCTCAAAAACTTGGCCTGCCCTGATTTTGCCTATTCTTGTCCACTATTCTCTTCTTGTTGGATAGGTTGCGTGGCAGCTTCTTTCTCCAATCTTCTTACAAATGGTAGCCACTACCTTTGGAAACTGGGATTTTGTCCCAGCTGTGAAAAGATGTGGCAGTCCTGGTTGTCTTATTTAGACATTTCTTAGTAACTTAGAATGTCCAAATCTTCCGTATCTTGAGTTCATCCTTCCCACACTTTGTCTTTCCCTTGTGTGTTGTCTGTCCCTTTCTGTGTAGGTTAGGGGCAGAGGGCCCCTCTTTTCCCTTTTCATTTCTTTTTAAGGTGCTAGGACAAGCTGGTTCTAAGTGGTTTAGGAGTTATAGTATAGATTTCTTCAGGTTCTTGGTGTCAGTTACCAGAGGGTTTGAGTACAATGTTTGGGAGCCGTTTTCTTATTATGCAAAATGTTTTTCATGATGCTTTTTTAGATTTATACACTGTCTTTACACTTGTTCACATTGTGATGTTATACCATTGCCTTTTTGTTGAAAACTTAAATAAAAACCTTGAAACAAAAAAGAACTAAAACAGCAAACTTTCGGAAACCCAAAATAGTCTAACTAAAGCTATGTTTACATTTGCATCAAATTCTCTGTTTGGGGCCTTGTTAAAATCAGGACAACAAAAAGACATAGCAAGCAGTATTTTTTGTCCAGTTATTTTCCAGTAAAATTACAGATACCAGATTGAAACCCAGAGTACCTTCATTAAAGTCAATAAAGTCTGTTTGGCAGTGTTGATGTCTGTCATGCAGTGGACCATACGGCTCCACTTTCCGTCCCTGAACAGAATCTGTGAGAAAGGCCTCAAATGGAACCTCTGATGCAAATGTGAATGTAGCATAACCCGTAAAAAATAACATTAATGAGGTGTGACATTTGTATTTTAGGTGATGCACCCCCTTGGAATTACTTTAGTGACCAGCAGTACATGTTTTTACTATAATCACTAAAGGGGCCTTTGGCTACTCTGCCACAGCAAGCAGGAAACCACAACAGTATAATGGAATAATTGCCCCCCCCCCCCCCCCTCTTTCCAAAAATAAAAAAGAGTAAACAGGAAGTGATCATATCTATGAGGCAGAAGAACAGTACAATAGGCCATGAATACTCCTAACATACATGTATGTGGTACACATTTGATTTGGCCAATTTTACCCAATTTAAATGAAGTGGTTACACAGGCTGTTACTGGATTAGGTGGGGAAGCACAAGGTCTCTAACATCCAGCAGCTCCGTGATGTCATGGAGGAGTGGAAGAGCTAGGAAAACCGAAGAGCATCGAAGAGCTAAATTATTGTAAAGGAATTCTTAAGAATCTTTGAACGCAATAGAATTTTCTGTATGCTAGACTTTCACACAGGGCCCTTAGATGAATCTATAATTTTTGTTTTGTTTTGAAGCTGAGCATGCAGGTTATGGTGATTATAAAGCCGTAGTTTTACTGCTCACTGTAAGTGCTGCTGATGTGTTCATATTAGTATTCTGACTCATTTAATAGGTCCTCAAATTTGCCTATAAAATGTTGGCAGTCTGTGTATTTGTTCCTGTTGATTGTTGCATATTCACATGCGGGGACATTTATCATTGTTTGCTTTGGTAAGCAAGTTCTGAAGGAATTTTTTTTGCTTTAGTTTTGCTTATGTGCTACATATTTATCATACTATCACAGGGCATTGATAAATTTGGAGCACCTAAGCAAAACAAATAAGTTGCAGCTGAGTCTTTTGTGAGACTTTTTTTTGCAACTTTTTAATTTTGCTCACGTAAGGGAGTTTTGTACTCCAGGTCAGACCTGGAGCAGACTTGCGGCTTTTTTTTTTGCCTACGTGCGACTTTCACACATCATAAATTAGTGACCACTGCAAAGTGAAAACTGAAATTTGCTTAGGTAAGGCTGTTTGTAACTTTATACTAACCCACAAACGTTGCACAAAAAAGTGCTTAGGCGCACTTGCAACTTTTTTGCGAGCCTGGAGTTAGCAAAAAATAAAAATAAATACTTTTTAATAACTTGATTAATGTCCCCCATGGTCCAGAGTAAGGGTTTACATTAGCTTCAGAGCTCCGCTAAGGGAGCTTAATTTGCAGATTCCATTCAAACATCAGGAGTTAAGCAGAAAAAAAATTACTGCAGGTCAGTGCAGTTAGCCTAATGCAGTTTTTTTTTTCTATTTCAGAACCTGGATAACAATAATGAGCTTAGCTGAAAGCTTTACTAGATGTTACTTCTAATTAATACTTAAATTATTATTAGACTTTGTCTATTTATTATTACATCTATCTATCTATCTATCTATCTATCTCTCACCCAGTCAGAGGCTACAGTGGGGCAAAAAAGTATTTAGTTAACCACCAATTGTGCAATTTCTCTCACTTAAAAAGATGAGAGAGGCCTGTAATTTTCATCATAGGTACACTTCAACTATGAGAGATGTAAAGAGAGAAAAAAATCCATAAAATCACATTGTCTGATTTGTAAAGAATGTATTTGCAAATTATGGTGGGAAATAAGTATTTGGGCAATAGCAAAAGTTCATCTCAATACTTCGTTATATACCCTATGTTGGCAATGACAGAGGTCAAATGTTTTCTGTAAGTCTTCACAAGGTTTTCACACACTTGTTGCTGGTATTTTGGTCCATTCCTCCATGCAGATCTCCTCTAGAGCAGTGATGTTTTGGGGTGGTCGCTGGGCAACCTGGACTTTCAACTCCCTCCAAAGGTTTTCTATGGGGTTGAGATCTGGAGACTGGCTAGGCCACTCCAGGACCTTGAAATGCTTCTTACTAAGCCACTCCTTTGTTGCCTGGGCGGTGTGTTTGGGACCATTGTCATTCTTAAACACCCAGCCACGTGTCCTCTTCAATGCCCTTGCTGATAGAAGGAGGTTTTTCATCAAAATCTCATGATACATGGCCCCATTCATACAAACATCTGTATCAAATGCTTTGGAAAAATCTACCCTATCTCGCTGTATTTCACCTGGCATTTCATTTTCCTTAGTGAATACAGTGGAGAAGAATTTGTTTAATATATTTGCTTTTTCCTGATCCCCGTTTATAATTTCTTATTAATTGTTTTTTTTTAACCTCTTAAGGATTTAGGGCGTACCTGTATGCCCTAAGCCCGGTCCCGGTGTGAAAAACGGGGTCACGCTGTGACCCCGCATCACATCAGGTCGGTCCTGGCTGCTAACGATATTCGGGACCCTGGGCTAACAGCGTGCGGCATCGATCGTTGTGCCGCGTGCTGTTAACCCTTCAGACGCAAAGTTGACCGCCGCGACTGAAAACGAAAGTAAACGGTTCCCGGCAGCTCAGTTGGGCTGATCGGGACATCACGATAAAATCGCGATGTTCCGATCAGCTGGGACGCAGGTGGAGGTCTCCTTACCTCTCTCCACGGCATCAGATCGGGGATTGATTGCTCCAAGCCTGAGCTACAGGCTTGAGCAATCGAGCCCCTATCTGACTGATCCCTGCAAAGCTATGGCTTTGCAGGGATCAGCATAGGAGATCTGTGTGTGCAGTGTTGTAGCTCCCTATGTGGGCTATAACACTGCAAAAAAAAAAGTTAAAGGGGTAGTCAAGTGGTGAAAAACGTATCCCCTATCCTAAGGATAGGGGATAAGTTTGAGATCGCAGCGGGTCCGACCGCTGGGGCCCCCTGCGATCTCTCTGTACGGGGGCCAGGTTCTCCGGCCAGATAGCGGGTGTTGACCTCTGAACGAAGCGGCGGCCGGCACGCCCCCTCAATACATCGTTATGGCAGAGCCGGAGATTGCCGAAGGCAGTGCTTCGGCTCTGCCATAGAGTTGTATTGAGGGGGCGTGTCGACCGCCGCTTCGTGCGGAGGTCAACACGCCCCCTTCCCGCGGGCTGTCGGGGCTCCGTACAGGAGATCGCAGGGGCCCCCAGCGGTCGGACCCCCCGCAATCTCAAACTTATCCCCTATCCTTAGGATAGGGGATAAGTTGTTCACCACTGGGTCACCACTGGACTACTCCTTTAACAAAGGTCATTTAACCCCTTCCCTATTAAAAGTTTGAATCACCCCCCTTTTCCCATAAAAAAAAACTGTGTAAATAAAAATAAACATATGTGGTATCGCCACGTGCGAAAATGTCCAAACTATAAAAATATATCGTCAATTAAATTGCACGGTCAATGGCGTGCGCGCAAAAAAATTCCAAAGTCCAAAATAGTGTATTTTTGGTCACTTTTTACATCATGAAAAAATTCATAAAAAACAATCAAAAAGTCCGATCAATACAAAAATGGTACCGATAAAAACTTCAGAACACGGCGCAAAAAATGAGTCCTCATACCGGCCATACACGGAAAAATAAAAAAGTTATAGGGGTTAAAAGATGCGAATTTTTAACATCTAAATTTTCCTGCATGTAGTTATGATTTTTTTCCGAAGTACGACAATATCCACCTATAGAATAAAGATAAGGTGTTATTTTTACCGAAAAATGCACTGCGTAGAAACGGAAGCCCCTAAAAGTTACAAAATGACATTTTTTCTTCAATTTTATCGCACAATGATTTTTTGGTAAAATGACTAATGTCCTGCAAAGTAGAGGACATTAGCGCAAAAATAAGCCATCATATGGATTTTTAGGTGCAACATTTAAAGCGTTATGATTTTTAGAAAGTGATCAGGAAAAAATGAAAATGCAAAAACGGAAAAACGCTGAGTCCTTAAGGGGTTAAAGGGCCTACACTTTCATTTTTGACCTTTTTGCTATTTTTATAGTTAAAGAACATTTTAGGGTTAGTTTTACTCTCTTTGGCAATGAGTCTTTCTGTCTCTATTTTTGCGGCTTTTATCTGTTTTTTACATATTTTGCATTTTTCTCTATAGCTTTTTAATGCTTCCTCACCGCTGTCCTGTTTTAGTAGTTTAAATGCTTTATTTTTGTAATTTATTGCCCCTTTAACACTTTTATTCATCCATATTGGTTTTCTTTTATTTTTGACCCTTTTATTCCCATAATGTATATACATCTTACAGTGAGAGTTTAAGATATTTTTAAAAGTCTCCCATTTAGTGTCAGTATTCTTGTTTTTGAGGACATTATCCCATTTTATATTGTTAACTTCTCTGAGTTGATCAAACTCTGCCTTCCTAAAGTTCATTGTTTTTGTGGCCCCTCGAGAGATTACAGAACAAGTTATAATGTATTATATTATGATCACTATTCCCTAGGTTTCCTTCTACTTGCACATTAGTTACTCTGTCAGGTCTGTTGGTTAATATTAAGTCCAGTAGGGCGCCCCCTCTGGTTGGGCCCTGCACCATTTGGGACAGACAATTGTCTTTAGCTATAGTCAGAAACCTGTTTCCTTTATGAGATTTACAGGACTCAGTTTCCCAGTTTATATCAGGATAAAGTCCCCCATTATTATCATCTCATTCTGATTTGCTGCCATGTTTATTTGCCTCATTAATTGATCTTCTGCATCTTCCATTATGTTTGGTGGCTTATAGCAAACCCCTATCAGATTTTTTTACATTTTTATCTCCATATATTTCTACCCATATTGACTCCCCCTTTCCTTTTTGTCTGATCCTTCCTGAATAAACTATAACCCTGTATGTTGACCGCCCATTCAGAGGTATCGTCCAACCAAGTCTCTGTTATACCCACTGTGTCATAATTCTCCTCAGACATCAACCCCTCCAGTTCATCTGTTTTATTGGTCAAGCTTCTGGCATTAGTCAACATGCAGTTCAATGGTGTATGTTTTTTCTTCCTTTGAAGCCTATCCCTATTAACTATTCTAACCCCTCCCTCTGCTCCACCCCCAGGTACATTAATAAGTCCTCCCTCTATATCTACACTATCTTCCCCCTCTATGTTGTAGGTTCCCTCCCCCCAGTCCCTAGTTTAAACACACCTCCACCCTTCTAGCCATCTTCTCCCCAAGTCGTAGAGCCGGTAACCTACAGCGAACCCAAACCCCTCCTTTCTACACCAGCTTCTGAGCCACTTGTTTACCTCCCTGATCTCCCACTGCCTCTCTGGTGGGGCTCGTGGTACAGGTAATATTTCAGAAAATATTACCTTGGAGATCCTTGCCTTAAGCTTGCCGCCTAGTCCCTGAAATCATTTTTAAGGACACTCCACCTACCTCTTATTTTGTCATTGGTGCCAATATGTACTATGACAGCTGGGTCCTCTCCAGCCCCACCCAGCAACCTGTTAACCCGATCTGCAATGTGCCGAACTCAAGCACCAGGAAGACAACACACTGTTCGGCGATCCCGGTCTTTGTGACAGATCGCCCTGTTTGTCCCCCTAATAATTGAGTCCCCCACTACCAGTACCTGTCTGGCCTGCCCTGCACTCCTCCCTCCCTCCTTACTAGAGCAGACTCCCCCCTGGCGGTCAGAGGCAGAGTCCTGCTGCAGTACTGCTACCTCTGAAATGGCATCCCCCTCATCTGCCAACCGGGCAAACTAGTTGGGGTGTGCCAGATCAGGACTAGCCTCCCTGACACTTTTTCCTCTACCCCATTTTCTAACTGTAACCCAGCTAGCTGCCTGACTGTCCTGCACCTCCGTCCCACTATCCTCCCCCACCTCTACCCCAGAGAGAACTTGCTCAGTGAGCAGGAGACTCCTCTCCAGGTTGTCAATGCATCTCAGTGTTGCCAGTTGTTCCTCTAGATCCAGGATCTAGGCTTCCAAATGAACAACTCGCACACATCCTGCACAACAATATGCACCCTCAAACTGCTGTTCAAGGATTGCATACATTGAACAGGATGTACACCGGACTGCATGGTCCAAGATGGAGGCCATCTAGTTATGGGGATTTCACAGATTAACCGCCAACAACAGACAGTAAATATTACAAATTAATTTTCTGTAGACCTTGTGAGTTAAAATCTCTACAGTGTAAGTAAAGTGACACAGCGATCTCCAACTCCTGGTTTCAAACTCACAGTTTTCTAACTCTCTTGCAATGCTTCTCTTACCAAAGCCCACTCAGACTGAGTCCCAAACTAAGATTTAAGCACCTGTGTGTTTTCTCTCCAGTCTACCTCTACCCCTCCCCCTAGAGGTAGACTGGAGAGAAAAAAACGTGTTACTGATGGTAGCCTTTCTTACTTTGGTCCCAGCTCTCTGCAGGTCATTCACTAGGTCCCCCCGTGTGGTTCTGAGATTTTTGCTCATCGTTCTTGTTATCACTTTGACACCATGGGGTGAGATCTTGCGTGGAGCCCCAGATCGAGAGAGATTATCAGTGGTATTGTATGTCTTCCATTTTCTAAAAATTGCTCCCACAGTTGATTTTGTCACAACAAGCTGCTTGCCTATTGCAGATTCAGTCTTCCCAGCCTTGTGCAGGTCTACCATTTTGTTTCCGGTGTCCTTTAATGGCTCTCTGATCTTGGCCATAGTGGAGTTTGGAGTGTCACTGTTGGAGGTTGTGGACAAGTGTCTTTTATACTGATAACAAGTTCAAACAGATGCCATTAATACAGGGAGACTCTTATTTTCCACCATAATTTGCAAATAAAATGGATTTTTTTAAACTTATTATGTCTCTCATACTTGAGGTATACTTTTGATGAAAACCTCAGGCCTCTCTCATCTTTTTAAGTGGGAGAACTTGCACAATTGGTGGCTAATTAAATACTTTTTTGCCCCACTGTATATGCCCAGCAGAGGCCAACTCCACGTGGTAGATGGGGGAGACGTTTTGATCAAAAAGTGCACTAAGAGACTCAATTTTTGACCAAGAGAGCTGCTGCAACCTTCTTTTTTGTATACTTAATATCTATCTATCTATCTATCTATCCATCCAAAGAAAGTCAAAAAGCAGCACAACCACAACAGGTATAAACAATTCGGTGCAAGCCGTCATCTGGTTCCTGGTCAGGGTCACCATTTTAAATCCAAATAGCAAAGGACCGCAGCACACATAGGTAAACTTCAAAATAGGTGAGTATTTATTGCATCTTCTTAGCAAAATCAGTGCAACGTTTCGGCAGTCTCTCACTGCCTTTTTCAAGCATAGTAAGTGAACAAACATGTAGGGTATATATACCCTCCTACATACAGGTGCAATTAATCATGTCAAAAGTAATTCACAAGTGTAAACATATCAATAAAGTGCTTTAGGAACAGCGATCACTTGCTGTACATATATCATTATATAAAGTGCACAGTGTACAGTGCAAAACATACAAGAATCATATAAAGTGACTGTGCAGATTAAAATCATTATTAAAAACAATATCTAGAGGGGCGGACACTCACCACTAACGTATGTAAACATTAAGCATCAGGAAATAATGACAGCGCAGGCGCGAGCTAAGCCCGCGCCTGTGTCAGGAAGGAGCCGGAAGATGTCAGCCGTGTGAGAACACCAATCACAGGCGCGCATCCGCGCTGCCATGGCAACATAGTCGCCGCTGCCTCGCGCATGCGCAGCCGCATCTGTCCCACACATGGCATCCATATTGTCTATGGGCAGGTAAAGGACACACAAGCAAAATAGATACCAATCATACAAGGCACATACAAGGAGGGTACAAATGTAGCGCATTGAATTCACATCCCAGCACCTCCACCGGCCTTAACTCATGGTGTTAGTCAACCTCAAATCACCCGATATGCCCGGACGGGTAACCGGGTGCTAGGGGTGAGCACGAGTACCTGGAGAGCTGCTACACAAGCATCCCCCAGACTCTGCTCACAGACCTTCACCAACATAGGCACCCAGTTCGGGTAAGGTATTGCTGTCTCTGTTTCCTCTGTGCCTCTTCGCCACACATGCCATCTTCCTCACTTCACCAACATGCCCAGATATCAAAACATGACCTCTCGGTTCCGTCCCGATACAGAATAAATAGAAAAAAATTTTAATTTAAAAAAAAACGTCTTGACCGTGGTGTTGTGGCCCCTCTTCATTATAAGATATTTCTGCAAGAAACAAACACGTAATTAATATTTTGTCCACAAACTTCACTATGCATCAGGCTTAATAGACAAACTACTGAAATATGTTGGGAATCCTCATCTTTTTACCTTCATTTAAATATTTTATTGTATGTCTTAAATTCTACATTCAAGCCGTTTGGCTTGAGTGTATTCAGGGTATATATCCATTTCAGTTCCATCTTCTTCAAGAGTAATGTCCTGTCTCCGCCTCTCTTCAGAGGCGCAACTTGATCAGCAATCATTACTTTGAGGTCTTGTTCCTTATGCCCCTTCTCAACAAAATGCTTAGATACGGGCAGATCCATTTTGCCCTTGCGGATGCTATATCGGTGCTGGTTCAGCCTCGTGGGTAAATCATATGTTGTTTCTCTGACATATAGCAATTCGCAAGGGCATTCGAGCACATAAATGATGAAGTCCGAGCTACATGTAAGGTAACTTTTAATAGGGTAATGTACCTGTGTTGTTGGGTGTACAAACTCTTTCCCTTTCACTAGATAGTTACATGTCAAGCAAGACCTACAGGGAAAGCAACCCTTCCTATTCACTGTCAGAAATCTCTGTCCGCCCTTTTTACACGAGATATCCGCCTTAACCAAATGATCTTTAAGGTTAGGGCCTCTACGATATGACATTAAGGGTGGTAAATGGAAGGCATCAATGTTGTCATGTCCATCTCTAATTAGATGCCAGTGGTCTCTAATAATCTGTGCAATTTTGCAGGAGTTGTCATTATAAGTAGTAATAAAGGGTAATCTTTCAGTGCCTACACTTTTGGTCCTGGGCGCATGTTTCTTAATTCTATCTCTGTGTCTTGTAATCAATCTCTTAGGGTAACCCCTCCTAAGGAATTGTCTAGTCATTTTCTCCAATGCTAACTCTAGTTTGTCATCTGTATCTGTTATCCGATCTGTCCTCAACATTTGACAATACGGCAAGGCACGGGGATGGCAACTTTCGTATCTAAGTAGGTTGTTCACATCCGTATTTTTAGTATACAAATCGGTAGAAAGTCTCCCTGTCATAATCGAGACTGCTACATCAAGAAATTGTATGGTCTCAGTCGAATGTACTAGAGTGTATTGAATATCGGGGTCAACTGAATTAAAAAATGAATGGAACGTAGACAACTCTTCAACTCCACCCGTCCAGATGAGGAAAATGTCATCTATGTATCTCCACCACCCCAGGACATGCCTGAAGTGGTGGGACACATAGACGACAGTTTCTTCCAAAAAAGACATATAAATGTTAGCATAAGTGGGGGCCATGTTACTCCCCACGGCCACACCCCTTATTTGTAAGAAAAATTCATCATCAAGCATAAAATAGTTGTGCTCTAATACCAGTTGTAACAATGTGGTGATAAATGTAGTTTTCTCTGTATTGTGTCCATCCTTCATGAGAGCCTCCGACACTGCCCTAATACCTCTGTTGTGAGGGATAGACGTATAAAGTGATATTACTTCAAGAGACGCAATAATCGCTCCTTCCAGAATGACAAGTTCCTTCATTTTCGACAAGAAGTCCCCTGTATCTTTGACATAGGATTTAGCATCAAAAGCATATTTTCTTAGTAATTTGTCCCAAAATTACAGCAAGTGATCGCTGTTCCTAAAGCACTTTATTGATATGTTTACACTTGTGAATTACTTTTGACATGATTAATTGCACCTGTATGTAGGAGGGTATATATACCCTAAATATTTGTTCACTTACTATGCTTGAAAAAGGCAGTGAGAGACTGCCGAAACGTTGCACTGATTTTGCTGTGAAGATGCAATAAATACTCACCTATTTTGAAGTTTACCTATGTGTGCTGCGGTCCTTTGCTATTTGTATCTAGCAAAATGTGTCCAGAAAAATCTTTTTAGGACACAAGGATGTCCCTGTTACCTCTCTGCGGCCCCACATTAACTTTAAAAATGCAAGGGCTGCCGGGAGGTGGCGCACGCAGGGACTATGGGTGCACGGGACGTCACTGACGTCCCGTGCACCCATAGAAGAGCAGAGCGGAGCAGTCAGGAGGACGCGCGTGTGGTAAGTCACCAGCAGCACGTCATCTTCAGTGTTCCGACCACCGCTCCTCTCTGGTCCCGGGACCTACTGCTATGGCCCATAGGCCATAGCAGTAGATCGTGACCCCGGACCGGAGCAGCGGTGGTCGGAACACTGGGGCAGTATGCCGGCATAAAGCCTCCAGCCATACACTGTATATGGCTGAAGGCTGTATGTCTGTGGGGGAACTGTACTGCACCTAATGTGGGGAACTGTACTGCACCTAATGTGGGGAACTGTACTGCACCTAATGTGGGGAATTGTACTGCACCTAATGTGGGGAACTGTACTGCACCTAATGTGGGGAACTGTATTACACCTAATGTGGGGGAACTATACTGCACCTAATGTGGGGGAACTATACTGCACCTAATGTGGGGGAACTGTACTGCACCTAATGTGGGGGAACTATACTGCACCTAATGTGGGGAACTGTACTGCACCTAATGTGGGGGAACTATACTGCACCTAATGTGAGGAACTGTACTACACCTAATGTGGGGAACTGTACTGCACCTAATGTGGGGAACTATACTGCATCTAATGTGGGGAACTATACTGCACCTAATGTGGGGGAACTGTACTGCACCTAATGTGGGGAAACTATACTGCACCTTATGTAAGGAACTGTACTACACCTAATGTGGGGAACTGTACTGCACCTAATGTGGGGGAACTATACTGCACCTAATGTGGGGGAACTGTACTGCACCTAATGTGGGGAACTGTACTGCACCTAATTTGGGGAACTGTACTGCACCTAATGTGGGGAATTGTACTGCACCTAATGTGGGGAACTGTACTGCACCTAATGTGGGGAACTGTATTGCACCTAATGTGGGGGAACTATACTACACCTAATGTGGGGGAACTATACTGCACCTAATGTGGGGGAACTATACTGCACCTAATGTGGGGGAACTGTACTGCACCTAATGTGGGGAACTGTACTGCACCTAATGTGGGGGAACTGTACTGCACCTAATGTGGGGGAACTATACTGCACCTAATGTAGGGAACTGTACTGCACCTAATGTGGGGGAACTATACTGCACCTAATGTGGGGAACTGTACTACACCTAATGTGGGTAACTGTACTGCACCTAATGTGGGGAACTATACTGCATCTAATGTGGGGAACTATACTGCACCTAATGTGGGGGAACTGTACTGCACCTAATGTGGGGAAACTATACTGCACCTAATGTAAGGAACTGTACTACACCTAATGTGGGGAACTGTATTGCACCTAATGTGAGGGAACTATACTGCACCTAATGTGGGGGAACTGTACCGCACCTAATGTGGGGGAACTGTACTGCACCTAATGTGGGGAACTGTATTACACCTAATGTGGGGGAACTATACTACACCTAATGTGGGGAATTGTACTGCACCTAATTTGAGGAACTGTACTGCACCTAATTTGGAGAACTGTATTACACCTAATGTGGGGGAACTATACTGCACCTAATGGGGGGAACTATACTGCACCTAATGTGGGGAACTGTACTGCACCTAATGTGGGGGAACTGTACGGCGCCTAATGTGGGGGAACTGTACTACACCTAATGTGGGGGAACTATACTACACTTAATCTGGGGAACTATACTGCACCTAATGTGGGGAACTGTACTGCACCTAATGTGGGGGAACTATACTGCACCTAATGTGGGGAACTGTACTGCACCTAATGTGGGGGAACTATATTGCACCTAATGTGGGGAACTGTACTGCACCTAATGTGGAGAACTATACTGCACCTAATGTGGGGGAACTGTACTGCACCTAATGTGGGGAACTATACTACACCTAATGTGGGGAAACTATACTGCACCTAATGTAAGGAACTGTACTACACCTAATGTGGGGAACTGTACTGCACCTAATGTGGGGAACTGTACTGCACCTAATGTGGGGAACTGTACTGCACCTAATGGTGCTTATAGGCAGTGCACAGGTGCAGGCCTAATTAAGTCAAAGCAGAAACCTTTAACCCTTAATTAACCACTTTGGACCAGGCACCAATCACTGGTGCACTGGCCCTTTAAATTTAAGAGTCCCGGCACACGCACCCTATAGAGCGGGGACGCGCACGCCGAGACCGCGTGACCAGAGCGCTGCCTGGGGACACATGCTGTGAGTGCACCGAGGCAAGCAGGGTGCCCGGAGCGCTCAGCGTAACAATTCTTATTTGCATAATTTGGTGTCTTTTGTTAATAGAACATTTACCTATCCAAAAATCACTCCCTATATTATCCCATTTTAACGTGTTACTTATACTTCCTTCTATATTACATCTTTTTTTTACTTCTTGCCAGGTTTTCCTGAATAATCCTAACAGTGATATGTGCTCCAATTCCTTCCTCACTGGAAGACCCACTTCAACAAATTCAAAAAAACTCTCATAGTGCCCTCTATCATACTCAAATAAATCCCCTCACACCCCACCCCTGTCTAATATTCTGGAGGTTCTTTGCCAAAAAATACAACCTAAACTCCGTTAACCCCCCTCCGCCTTCTCCTTCAAAATGAACCCACCTGTTGTATTTCATACGTACCCTACTTCTCCCCCAGATAAACCTGCCCATTAGGGCTTCCAAACCCCGGAACCACTTCCCAGGGATCCAACAAGGGGCTGCACCCGTTACATATAATACTTGGGGGAGCACTACCATTTTAATTAGCCCGATCCTATCTGCAATTGAAAGAGGCAATTTCACCCAGGCATCTACTTTTTTTCTAAGCTTACTCAGCAGTGTATTAAGGTTAAGCTGATTGAAGGAATCTTTTGGCGGTGCAAATTTAATTCCTAAGTAATCCAAACTCTCGTCTTCTTTCAGGACCTTTACCCCCATTGCTCCTGCTTTACCTGGAACCAATGGCATTAAAGACGATTTAGCCCAGTTAATTTTAAGGCCAGATACTCTCACAAATTCCTCAACCACCCTAATAGCTTCTGGGACCCCTACAGACGCATTTTCTAGACATCCACCTTTAACGAAAAGTCATCAAACACCTGTGGGGTGTTAAGGCTCACTGTACCCCTTGTTACGTTCCTTGAGGGGTGTAGTTTCCAAAATAGTAGGCCATGTAGGGTTTTTTTTTTTTTTTTTTTTTTTGCTGGTCTGGCACCAGGTTTCTACATGTTTTTTTTCTCTGGCAGTTTTTTGGAAAACTGCAACTGCAGTTTTCAGAAAAACTCACTCTTCAAAATCCCATTGTCGCTCCTTCCCTTCTGAGCCCTCTAGTACACCAACTGAGCAATTACCATCCACATATGAGGTATTTCCTTACTCGAGAAAAATTGGGTCACAAACTTTAGGGTGATTTCTCTCCTTTTACCCCTTGTAAAAATTCAAAAACTGGGTCTAAACAATGAGGCATGCAGGTTTTTAGCTGGAGCAGAATTAAAGCAAGGCAAAATACCTGCATTTTTAAACCATATTATTAGACTATTAGACTTGAGTGCCTGGATTTATTAGCAGCAGGAGAACTGGACTTCTTGGGAGGTGTGGGGAGATTTATCAAAACCTGTGCAGAGGAAAAGTTGACCAGATCCCCATGTAAACCAATCAGATTTCTTCTTTCATTTTGCAGAGGCATTTTTAAAAATGAAAGAAGTTATCTGATTGGTTGTTATTGGGAACTAGTCAACTTTTCCTCTGTAAAGGTTTTAATACATCTCCCCCTATGTGCTGCTGTAAAGGCTTTCTTGGGTAGTGTTTATACAGAGTTGTTCTCCTCCAGAGGCAATGTTTTGTAGGGAGAATACCACCATAGATTCTGCACATATGCATCATTCTGTAGACAGGCCATAAGTTTTTGGGGGGATTTGTCACAGAATCAGATGCATATAGCGGTACAGTAGAGGGTTTATGTACTCAATCACTATTATGGCTCTCTGCAAGACTGAGCTTTAAAACGAGCATGTGCATGACAGAAGCAATAGTATCTCCCAGCTAGAATAAAGACAAATAGATCATGTGGTATCCAGTGGAATGCTTAGACCCACAGAGGACTTCTCGAACTTGAGAAGAAATACCTTTTTGCCCATAGCAACAAATCAGCGTTTAGCTTACGTTCTGTGAATGGCAGTAGAGGCTCTGACTGTTTTCTGTCGCAAATAAGGTCACTTGTTGGCACTTTAGACGTTTGTGTAAAAGGAAGCTTCTACCAAGAACTGTCCTTCATCAAGGTAAAACTACAACATACTACTACTCTGACTCGTGCTTTCACTTTATTTTAAACACTGAAGGGACATTTATCAAGGTATTTAGAGCCTTTTTTTTTTCTTTGCTTACTCCGGGCACACAAAAAGTTGCACAAGCGCCTAAGCACTTTTTTGTGCAATTTTTTTTTGGGTAAGCAAAATGTTGCAAGCAGCCTTACCTAAGCAATTTTCAGTTTTCACTTTGGAGTGGTCATGTATTTTTGATGTGCGAAAGTTGCACATAGGCAAAAAAAAGTTGCAAACCTCTTATAAAAAGTTGCAAGTCTACAAAATTCCCGCAAATTTCAAAAGTCGCAAAAAAGACTCACAAAACTCTCAGCTGCAACTTTTTTGTTTTGATTATGTGCTCCAAATTTATCAACCCCCTGTGATAGTGTAATAAATATGTAGCACATAAGCAAAACTAAAGCTTAAAAAACAATGACTTCAGAGCTCGCTTACCAAAGCAAACAATGATAAATGCCCCCTATGGTAATAAAATGATCCCTTTGAATGCCTACAAAATTAAAGAAGAATACTAAATAACAGCTTTTATTACTTCCAAATACATATGTATGGTTTGAGCTTCTTCATACTTAAGATATGTAAGATAAAGTAGCTATTTTGGTGGCAGGGGTTTTTCTGAACTTTGTGTCAGAACAAGCAATGTCTGGCCACAGTGACTGCCTGGTCACTGAAAAAGGATGGTATTAGCTTTTTATGTTGTCTGCAACATTTGACTACAGATCCAGACAATTGAGATCTGCTCCACGTTGAGCTTGAGATGGTGCTGTCCATTTCAAATTTACCCTCAAGAAAAGACTCACAGGGTCTTGTTTAGTGAGGAACTGGATATACTGTATACTTGCTAATCTGGAACCTCCCTGAGAGTCTCTGCAATTTATTTCCCTTGTGAAGTGATCCCTTAACTTACAATGGCCTCAACATACAATAGTTTCAACATACAATGGTCTTTTCTGGACAATTGTGACTTGAAACCAGACTCAACATACAATGTTACGGACAGTCCAGATGAGTGAAAAGTGTCAATGGCTGGAAGACTTGACCAATCAGAATGGGCATTTCACTGGTAAAACCCCTGTATTACTGAAGCGTATGCACTGAATTCCTGTCTGGTAGCGCCTCCCTACAATACAGGGAGGTATTACATGTTCTGTACTACTCTTTACCTGTGCCACAGTTAGCTGCTCCTTTGGACACCAGGTGAGGGCGGCTCCATGTTACTTTTTTAGGACATTGCGTGCACTGTACAGGACCCTGAAAAAGCTCCTGTCCACTACATATACAGTGATTTACAGCTTCCAGCAGCTCTTTCTTACTTTTATATGTAAGGATTTCCTTTATCTCTATTAGTTATCTACTTATTTTTCTTTAATCCTCACTATTTCCTATTTTTGGATGACATTTTGGTGCCTTCAGAACCAATTACCAGGTTTCCAAAGAGTTATGGTCTCAACATACAATGGTTTCAACATACAATGGTTGTCCATGAACCAAATAATATTGTAACTTGAGGGACCACTGTATAATAAAATTAAATAGTAATATATACAGTATATATTAATATTAATTTCCTCATTTCCTTTCTTTTTCAGACACCACCTGTGCTTCCTTTCTTCTACTGTGCCTTTTGCAACCAAACAGCTGCTTCTTGCACTGCAGATATGGCACCTTCCCTGCAGACTGCCTACGCCCGCCGCTGGTGGATTGCTTGCTCTGCAATATTGGAGAATCTGTTCTTCTCAGCAGTTTTATTTGGATGGGGCTCCCTGCTCATCATGTTGCAACAAGAAGGCTTTTATTCACATCTCTGCACAGGTGGGAAAGTTCTTAATGTTTCTTGAATCTACAACTTCCAGAGAACTGAGAATGTGTAGGCGGGTTGCTTTCAGGGAATTTGCAGTAAAACCAGCTCAAATCAACCTTGATTTAGCAACTAACCAATAGAATTTACTTTAAATTCCAAATTATTTATTTAACACTGTAGTAAAATAAATTATGATCACAAGAACAGACCAGAAAATTGTAGGATCCATTAGGATAAAACCATAGCAAGTAAGCAAGAGTACTTGCATAGAAACATAGAATGTTTCGGCAGATAAGAACCATTTGGCCCATCTAGTCTGCCCAATAATCTGAATCCTATGAATAGTCCCTGGCCCTATCTTATATGAAGGATAGCCTTATGCTTATCCCATGCATGTTTAAACTCCTTCACTGTATTTGCAGCGACCACTTCTGCAGGAAGGCTAGTCCATGCATCCACTACTCTCTCAGTAAAGGAATACTTCCTGATATTAAGCCTTTGCCCCTCTAATTTTAATCTATGTCCTCTTGTCATAGTTTTTCTTCTTTTGATTCCCTTTATGTATTTAAAAGTCTCTATCATATACCCTCTGTCTCGTCTTTCTTTCAAGCCATACATGTTAAGGTCCTTAATGGGGTACCCCGCTGGAAAAAAAAATTTATAAATCAGAAAGTTAAACAGATTTGTAAATTATTCTGAATGAAGAGATAAAACTAGCACTCCTACAACCTGTTCACCACATATAGCAATGGCCCCTTAGATAGGGGATATGCAAGATCCAGCACTGAATAGGTGGTGCATTGAGCCTTTGTTGAAAAGAACTTCCAATAATATTCCACACAGTAGAGAATGAAAAAGCTGCACTCACCAGTAAATTTTCATCTGTGCTTTTATTCAAGTCCACAACATGGGGCTACGCAACATGTGTAGCCCCATGTTGTGGACTTGAATAAAAGCACAGATGAAAATTTACTGGTGAGTGCAGCCTTTTCATTCTCTACTGTGTGGAAGATTTGTAAATCACTTCTATTTAAAAATCATAATCCTTCCAGTACTTATCAGCTGCTGTATACTACAGAGGAAATTCTTTTTCTTTTTGAACTTCCTTTAGTCTGACCACAGTGCTCTCTGCTGACACCTCTGTCCATGTCAGGAACTGTCCAGAGTAGGATCCAATCCCCATAGCAAACCTGTCCTGCTCAGGACAGTTCCTGACATGGACAGAGGTGTCAGCAGAGAGCACTGTGGTCAGACAAAAAGAAAACAATTTCCTCTGTAGTATACAGCAGCTTATAAGAGAGCACTGTGGTCAGACTAAAGGAAGTTCAAAAAGAAAATAATTTCCTCTGTAGTATACAGCAGCTGATAAGTACTGGAAGGATTACGATTTTTAAATAGAAGTAATTTACAAACCTGTTTAACTTTCTGGCACTAGTTGATATAAAAAAAAAAAAAAGTTTTCCAGTGGAGTACCCCTTTAAACCTTTCCTGGTAAATTTAATCCTGCAATCCACTTAATAGTTTAGTAACTCCCTCCAAAATATCTATATCATCAAGGAGATACTGTCTTCAATACTGCGCATAATACTCCAAGTAAGGTCTTATCGGTGTTCTGTACAGTGGTATGAGCACTTCCCTCCTTCTACTGCTAATACCTCTCCCCACACAACCAAGCATTCTGCTAGCATATCCTGCTGCTCTATGACATTGTCTTCCTGCCTTTAAATCTTCCCAAAATAATGACCCCTAAATCACTTTCCTCAGATCCCGTGGTTAGGATTGAGTCACATATTCTCTGCCCTTGGGATTTTAGGCGCCAGGTGCATTAACCTGCACTTATCCACATAAAATTTTGAGTTTTGACAATTCCTCTAGTTTACCCAGGTACTTTTCAATTTGGCATCTCCCTCCAGGAACATCGACCCGGTTAAAAATCTTTGTGTCATCAGCAAAAAGAAACACTTTACCATCGAGACCTTTTGCGATATCACTAATAAAGATATTAAACAAAATAAGTCCCAGTACAGATCCCTGAGGTCGTGGTCGACCACGCTTTTGCCTGTGGTCGGGAAACCGCATACGGCCGAAAAAGCAGCCAACTGGAGGCTGCGGTTCACTCCGGTCGGCTCATAGACATGCATTAACTACGGTTCCCCTATACAGCTGAGTGCGGGCGCCGCAATTAAGCCCCGCCCCCACCTCCTCCCAGCCGTATACGGGAACCGTAGTTACAAATCGTAGTGTGAACCCAGCCTATGTCTTCTATGTGGGACAGTGTCAAAAGCCTTACAAAAATCTAGATATGCGATGTCTACTGCCCCTCCGCCATCTATTATTTTAATCGCCCAATTTAAAAAAATCAATAAGATTAGTTTGACATGATCTCCCTTGTTGTTTTTCATCTTGCAATCCATGGGATTTTAGATGTTCCACAATCCTGTCCTTTAGTAGGGTTTCCATTAATTTCCCCACTATTGATGTCAGACTTACCAGGTAACCAGAGTTCTACCTGATCTTATAGATTTACCTATTTTCATTGCTCTGTTTTTTTTTTATTATTATTACTAAATGATTGTTTGTTTGTTTGTTTGTTTTGGCCAATTCTGTAGAGTACGACAGTGATCTTTTTCCTTTTTTTGCTTTTTTTGACAAGCGTAATACAATTATCTGTTGCCTTAAATAATGCAACTTTTAAGTAGTCCCATTTCTCCTGGACTCCATTAAAACTGTTCCAGTCTGATATGGACTCATTTACCACTAATCTACTTACAGTACATGGGAAGCTAAATGTGTTTTTCATTGAAATTTTTTTAGGAATATTTCCTAGGAATGCTTCTTTAACCCATTCCTACCCTATGATGTATAGGTACGTCAAGGGCGAGAATACGTTAATGTAAAATTATGTATATATACATTATTTTGCGTTAATCGTCTTTAAAACATGTGCAGGAGATGCTCTTACTTCAGAGACAATGAAAAGTGTCTGCTGTAAGCAGCCAGGACTCTAATACTGGGCAGCGGCAATCATGCGGTGGCCCGTCATTAACCCGTTATATCCTGTAATCAAAGTTGATCCAAAAAGCTGGGATGAGAGACGGAGGTCACACCTCTGTGCTGTCTGATCATTGCTCCACGAATACAGACAGTCTCAGCAGCCTGTATAAGTGGAGTGCCAATAACACTGATCAATGCTATGCTATGATTGCATATAAACCTAAAAAACTTAAAGGGGTACTCCACCGGAATTTTTTTTTTTTTAAATGAACTGGTGCCAGAAAGTTCTACAGATTTGTAAATTACATCTATTTAAAAATCTTAACCCTTCCAGTACTTATCAGCAGCTGTATGTTCCAGAGGAAGTTCTTTTCTTTTTGAATTTCTTTTCTGTCTGACCACAGTGCTCTCTGCTGACATCTCTGCCCATTTTAGGAACTGTCCAGAGTAAGAGCAAATCCCTATAGCAAACCTATCCTGCTCCGGGCAGTTCCTAAAATGGACAGAGGTGTCAGCAGAGAGCACTTTGGTCAGACAGAAAGGAAATTCAAAAAGAAAAGAACTTCCTCTGGAACATACTGCGGCTGATAAGTACTGGAAGGATTAAGATTTTTAAATAGAAGTAATTTACAGATCTGTTTAACTTTCTGGCTACAGATGACTTTAAAAAAAAGATGTTTTCCAGGGGAGTACCCCTTTAATGCAGGAAGACCATCCAACAGTCATCCAAAAATTTATGTTTTTTGCCTGTCAGAGCAGCCTCTATGCACTTGCATTTTATATATGGGTCTCTCTCTGAGTAAGGGAGATATGCTAAGTAAGATATTTCATGCAGCTGACTGAGATATCATATGTTTTATTGCATACATTATTTACAGCATCTGCACTTTATTGCTAATTATTGTATACTAATGAGATTTCCTTGCCCATCCTTGTAAATTTTTTTTTTTTTACTGACATTCAATAAATTGATCTTGGGTGTAGGGCAATTATTTGTACATAACCATTGCAAGTAAGATATTATTAAATTGAAATGAAAAAAACAGTCCTCAAGGTATGTAAATGTACAAGATATGACCAGTGGTAATAAGTATACAATTTAATATAAATAAAAATTACACATACACGGGTAGACCGACAGGGCCCTTGCCGGAAATACCAATATAATCAGAAAAATAGATAAAGTAAAAAAAACAATAAACATTTTAAAATATATTAGTCCTCATAGCAATATTGTGGACCTTATAGCCGATAGATAGATAGATAGATAGATATTGTGGACCTTATAGCCGATAGATAGATAGTGAAAAAACTTTGAATTAAAGGGGTATCTGGCGCTAAGATATCTTATCCCCTATCCAAAGCATAGGGGATAAGATGCCTGATCACGGGGGTCCTGCCGCTGGGGACCCCCGTGATCTTCCACGCCGCACCCCGTTAGAATCAGCCCTGGGAGCGTGCTCGCTCCGGGTCTGATTACTAGCGATCACGGGGACAGAGCATAGTGACATCACGGCTCCGCCCCCCGTGTGACATCACAATCCGCCCCCTCAATGCAAGCCTATGGAGGGGGCGCTCTGGGGGCTGATTCTAACGGGGTGCGGCGCGGATGATCACGGGGGTCCTCAGTGGCGAGACTCCTGCGATCAGGCATCTTATCCGCTATCCTTTGGATAGGGGATAAGATGTCTTAGCGCCGGAGTACCCCTTTAAAGCAATGTCTCAAAGTATCAAAGTATGATGGTAGATACTCGATTTCATACAAGTCCCCTGTGATCACAGGTCTCCACTGCAATAAGTAAGTATGTAATCCACCGTTTTATGGAAGTATAGATGTGAATAAGAACCGGTGCACTGCACCACTCACCACCCGTGGGATCTCCGTGTCTAAAGGTCGCGCGATGCCCCGCTAGCGCAGCCTGGCACGGACCAGCGGCTGGCCTGATTGGAGGGCTGCGTGGGTATGGATGTCTGCGTACCGACGTCTTCAGAGGATGGTCCTACGGAGTGGCACACATGGGCAGCTGGCCAAGGATGAGTGTCAGGATGCAGGGTCCTCGTGGAGAGCAATCGAGGAAACCGCGTGCTATTGCAGTGAAGAAGGGGACTCCCTGAAACACATTTGGCATCCACAAGACTATTAGACCTCATACCACCCTGCTAACAGACTGTACAACCCTATACACGGACTTTATTTCCATCTGCACATTCTCAACAGCTACAATCCCTCTGTTTCTGGACCACTGCAATAGCGCGCGGTTTCCTCGATTGCTCTCCACGAGGACTCCGCATCCCGACACTTGCCCCACCACCCCGTCATCCTTGCCCAGCTGCCCATGCGTGCCACTCTGTAGGACCATCATCTGAAGACGTAGGTATGCGGACATCCATACCCACGCAGCCCTTCAATCAGGCTGGCCGTTGGTCCGTGCAAGGCTGCGCTAGCGGGACATTGTGCGACCTTTAGACACGGAGATCCCACGGGTGGTGAGTGGTGCAGTGCACCGGTCCTTATTCACATCTATACTTTCATAAAATGGTGGATTACATACTTATTGCAGTGGAGACCTGTGATCAATAGGGGACTTGTATGAAATCGAGTATCTACCATCATACTTCGATACTTTGAGACATTGCTTTAATTCTACATTTTTCACTATCTATCTCGGCTATGAGGTCCACAATATTGCTATGAGGTCTAATATATTTTAACATTTTTTATTGTTTTTTTACTTTATCTATTTTTCTGATTATATTGGTATTTCCGGCAAGGGCCCTGTCGGTATACCTGTGTATGTGTAATTTTTATTTATATTAAATTTTATACTTATTACCACTGGTCATACCTTGTACATTTATAAACCTTGAGGACTGTTTTTTCCATTTCCATTTATTAATTCTACAGCATGACGGGTACATGCAACACAGGCTACCTCAGTATATAAATTCACCTAGTAGTGTGAGCCTCTCAATTTTGTTCTTTAACAAGAAAGAAATTATTATTGAGGTTTATATGTTTCATGGCGGTGGCCCCCCTCCAAAGGCTTGCATTGAGGGGGCGGAGCGCGACGTCACACGTGGCGGAGCGTGACGTCACACGTGGCGGAGCGTGACGTCACACGTGGCGGAGCCTTGACGTCACTATGTTCCGTCCCCGTGATCGCTAGTAATCAGACCCGGAGCGAGCACGTTCCAGGGGCAGATTCTAACAGGGTGCGGCATGGAAGATCACGGGGGTCCACAGCGGCGGGACCCCCGCGATCAGGCATCTTATCCCCTATCCTTTGGATAGGGGATAAGATGTCTTAGCGCCGGAGTACCCCTTTAATGAGGATTTATCAGAGTCAAAATAAAGTTGTCTTTCTCTGGGGTCCCATAACTTTGTGGTTTTACTGTGAGGTGCTTTGTGGGGGACCATGTTGACATCTATGCCACTTCTGTTTTCTGTTGTTTTTGCCTTTGTTACATTGGCTAGAGTTTTTCTGTCATATTGCTTGTATAAGTGAATACTAATTTCCTGGATCCTTTGATTATTTTCTGTGTGTCTCTATTCTTCTCTATGTTTGTAAAGGTTGATTTGATGTTAATTTGAAAGATTCCTGCTCCCAAATTTTTTCAGCTTTCTGTAGCCCTTTGGTTCTTATATAAAGCTTTAATATTAAAAAAGTTAATACTTCTATTTTACAGAGTCAAACTCATCTGATTTATCAACTTTAACTAAAAATGAATCATTGCCTAAAAATAACTCCTTACCAGAGCCCTGGCTAACATGTAATGCCCAAGAAGAAATGCTGAATTTAGGTTTTACCATTGGCTCCTTCCTTTTGAGCGCAGCAACACTCCCACTGGGGATTCTGATGGATCGATATGGGCCCCGTCCACTTAGATTAGTGGGAAGGTAAGTGAATGCTTAATATTTACTGATCTGAGGAAACTTTTCATAAGGTTGTATATTATAGAATTAGGAAACCTGGTCATCAGCAATATCCAACAAGACTAGTTGCCCGACGACAGTCATTGCTTATAGGTTACTATTACTATTTACTAGGCATGTCTGCCAAGTGCAAGAGTGAAAATCACTGCTACAGGGAAGTATATTATTGTGTTATATATGCAAACCGATCACTTCTATAGGTGCCTAAAACCAAAGTTTTAATGAAATATAACTATCAAGTCTCATGATACAATTGCTCAGAAGTTGGAGGGTGGAGATAAATTTGTTATAGATATCAGCCCATGGGTGTTAATGGTCAGATGGCCCTTCTAAAAGCTGTGCTCTTCTGTTGACTCATTTTTAGCAGCACAAGGTCTAAAACATCATCATTAACACTTCATCTCTGGGGAACCACTTTTGGGATCTAGCAAATGTTGAGGTGGGGTGTAAGGCAATAAACTGCTGGGTGTATGAATTTGCCTGCTCCTGCATTTTGCCTCACTGCATCCAGAGAGGATGTGTGAATTATTTTCATGAGATAGCTGTATGAGGACTTGTTTTTGCAGGCCATTTTTGAAAGGCACCTTTTTGGGGTGACTACGTTTTTTTGGGTGACAGTATGAAAAAAACACTATTCTGGCACGTTTTTTTTTAATGATGTTCTCTGTGCTGTATATATGCTATGTTAACTATATTCTGCAGGGCTGCTCAAAATATATATATATAATTGAGCTATATACTGCTCAAAAAAATAAATAAAGGGAACACTTAAACAACACAATGTAACTCCAAGTCAATCACACTTCTGTGAAATCACACTGTCCACTCAGGAAGCAACACTGATTGACAATCAATTTCACATGCTATTGTGCAAATGGAACAGACAACAGGTGGAAATTATAGGCAATTAGCAAGACACCCCCAATAAAGGAGGGATGCAACAGGTGGTGACCACAGACCACTTCTCGGTTCCTATGCTTCCTGGCTGATGTTTTGGTCACTTTTTAATGCTGGCAGTGCTTTCACTCTGGTGGTAGCATGAGACGGAGTCTACAGCCTACACAAGTGGCTCAGGTAGTGCAGCTCATCAAGGGTGGCACATCAATGCGAGCTGTGTCTGTCTGTCAGCTTAGTGTCCAGAGCATGGAGGCACAACCAGGAGACAGGCCAGTACATCAGGAGATGTGGAGGAGGCCGTAGGAGGGCAGCAACCCAGCAGCAGGACTGCTACCTCCACCTTTGTGCAAGGAGGAAGGGGAGGAGCACTGCCAGAGCCCTGCAAAATGACCTCCAGCAGGCTACAAATGTGCATCTGTCCACTCAAACGGTAAGAAACAGACTCCATGAGGACATTTGGCATTTCCCAGAGAACACCAAGATTGGCAAATTTGCCACTGGTGCCCTGTGCTCTTCACAGATTAAAGCAGGTTCACACTGAGCACATGTGACAGATGTGACAGTGTCTGGAGGCGCCGTGGAGAACGTTCTGCTGCCTGCAACATCCTCCAGCATGATGGGTTTGGCGGTTGGTCAGTAATGGTGTGGGGTGGCATTTCTTTGGGGGGGCCACACAGCCCTCCATGTGCATGCCAGAGGTAGACTGACTGCCAATAGGTACCAAGATGAGATCCTCATACCCCTTGTGAGACCATATGCTGGTGCGGTTGGCCCTGGGTTCCTCCTAATGCAAGACAATGCTAGAGCACATGTGGGTGAAGTGTGTCAGCAGTTCCTGCAAGAAGAAGGCATTGATACTATGGACTTGCCCACCTGTTCCCCAGACCTGAATCTGATTGAGCACATCTGGGACATCATGTCTCACTCCATCCACCAATACCAAGTTGCACCACAGATTGTCCAGGAGTTGGCAAATGCTTTAGTCCAGGTCTGTTAGGACATCCCTCAGGAGACCATCCACCACCTCATCAGGAGCATGCCCAGGCATTGTAGGGAGGTTATATGGGCACATGGAGGCCACACAAACTACTGAGCCTCATTTTGACTTGTTTTAAGGACATTACATCAAAGTTGGATTAGCCTGTAATGTAGTTTTCCATGTTGATTTTGAGTGTGACTCCATATCCAGACCTCTAGGAGGGACTTTTAGGAGGAATGATTGAATTTCTCATACAGATCAATGCAGTTCTATTGAACTCCATTGATCTGTGTGATATGTGCTCATTTGATTGAGCCTGCTCTGGGCAGGTTCAATCAAATACATATCCATGGCAGCCAGGTAGAGGAGCCACTGGACCACCAGGGACTGGTTTAAGGTCCCTTTAGATGCCACTGTCAATTTTGAAAGCAGTGATATAAAGGGTTAATTGCCAGCCACATCGGTCACCACATGCTGGGCTATTAGCGGTGGCACCCAGCTACTGAAATCAGCTGGGGGTTACTGTGTATGGAGCAGGCTCGATTCAGGAGCCTGCTCCATACACCCTAAGCGCAGTCGGGTTGTCTGGCCAGCTCTACTAGCCCGAAGAAGGCTAAATGTCGGCAAAAGTCACCTGCCCAGTGCCCAGAACTGCTTGTCCTGGGCATCAGGTGAGTGGAATTCCACATCCCTGAGAATATATATATATATATATATATATATATATATATTTCCAAAAACAAAGGCAGTTGCAGCACTGCAATCCAAAAACAGGTGCTTTTATTCCATTTTCGAATACAACACACAACGTTTCAGCATGCTTGAAAAAGGCTGCATGGGCAGCTAAAACATTGCATGTTGTATTTGAAAATGGAATAAATAAATAAAAAACTGTTTTCGCATTTAATTGAGTTCTGCAGCCGCCTTTGTTTTTGGAATTGCATTTGGGCCATTGACCAGGGCTATGTGGACTGTGTGCACCACCTTACTCCTGAAACTTGTTGTGCTGCTCTTCCCATTGCTTGCTGTGTATATATTTGTTTCCATATAGCATCATGATATATCAACTCAAAAGATCTACCTAAGTAAGGCTTTTAATTAAAACAGTAAACATGGATATTTGTGACTATTTTTATTTTATTTATCACAGCTTCTGTTTTGCACTATCATGTGCTTTGATGGCTCTTGCTGGATATGATCCATCAGGTATGTGGTGTATTTATTTTTTTTTTGTTAAAGCAGTTTTCTTATCTTATAAAATGATGAAATATTACTAATATATTCCAGTAGTTTATTATCAGTGGAGGTCCAACCTCTGGGGACCCCATTGATCCTTAGAATTAAGCGGACAAATGTGTTGATTTGCTACTGCATTCCCTTAACAGTTTTCCTACACAGCAGTACCCAGGCTACCCACTATAACACAGAGAACTGCAGAATGGACCCAGTTTCCTGAACAAATGGGAGTGCTAGGAGTGCCTCTGTGCATAGAAAACTTGACATGCAGCGCTAAATTAGCACTGTGGCCCCTTCAATCTCATGATCTTTAGAGGTTGCAGCTTCAAATATGATACTTTGTGTATCTTATACCTTAGAAATTGTATGGCAAATAGACCACAGGCATTTTTCATACAGTCTGTCCTATTATCAGTTGTAACAATTAAACTGAACAGATACTTTTGTTATCACTTGCTTTATAAACACTGGTCCGCAAATTATCCTTTATTTATACCTCTTTCCTATGCTAGTATCTTTTTATCTATTAGTATATGATATGTGTGTAACTATATGGTTTAACATGTTTTCACAGTTTTAGCCCCTGTCATATTTCTTGCTCTTTCTCTGAATGGCTTTGGAGGTATCTGTCTGACTTTCACATCTTTAACAGTAAGTGTTTTCTTATGCCCAGGTGAAATGTATCATGTACCTTGAGATGTTTTTATGTGTGACAGATTTTGTTGTTGAGCACTGTCAGATACAAAAACTTTTTATATGTTGTACATTTTGGCAAAACATTAACCTTTCCAATATACTTCATAAGAAAATTTTATTTCCTTTTTATAGAAATCATGGCTTATAAAATCATGGCTTTGTCCAAGCTGAAGCACAGGCATGGACAAAGTCCAGCAAGTGAGGGTGGGCTAGCACTCCTCTGTGCTCTCTCCTGTCTGATAGTACTCCTCTGTGCTCTCTCCTGTCTGATAGCACTCCTCTGTGCTCTCTCCTGTCTGATAGTACTCCTCTGTGCTCTCTCCTGTCTGATAGTACTCCTCTGTGCTCTCTCCTGTCTGATAGTACTCCTCTGTGCTCTCTCCTGTCTGATTGCACTCCTCTATGCTCTCTCCTGTCTGATATTCCTCCTCTGTGCTCTCTCCTGTCTGATAGCACTCCTCTGTGCTCTCTCCTGTCTTATAGCACTCCTCTGTGCTCTCTCCTGTCTGATAGTACTCCTCTGTGCTCTCTCCTGTCTGATCGTACTCATCTGTGCTCTTTCCTGTCTGATAGGACTCCTCTGTGCTCTCTCCTGTCTGATAGGACTCCTTCATGTTCTCTCCTATCTGATAGCACTCCACTGTGCTCTCTCCTGTCTGATAGCACTCCTCTGTGCTCTCTCCTGTCTGATAGCACTCCTCTGTGCTCTCTCCTGTCTGATAGTACTCCTCTGTGCTCTCTCCTGTCTGATAGCACTCATCTGTGCTCTTTCCTGTCTGATAGGACTCCTCTGTCCTCTCTCCTGTCTGATATTCCTCCACTGTGCTCTCTCCTGTCTGATATTCCTCCTCTATGCTCTCTCCTGTCTGATAGTACTCCTCTGTGCTCTCTCCTGTCTGATAGCACTCATCTGTGCTCTTTCCTGTCTGATAGGACTCCTCTGTCCTCTCTCCTGTCTGATATTCCTCCACTGTGCTCTCTCCTGTCTGATATTCCTCCTCTATGCTCTCTCCTGTCTGATAGTACTCCTCTGTGCTCTCTCCTGTCTGATAGCACTCCTCTGTGCTCTCTCCTGTCTGAAAGTACTCCTCTGTGCTCTCTCCTGTCTGATAGCACTCATCTGTGCTCTTTCCTGTCTGATAGGACTCCTCTGTGCTCTCTCCTTTCTGATAGGACTCCTTCGTGTTCTCTCCTATCTGATAGCACTCCACTGTGCTCTCTCCTGTCTGATAGCATTCCTCTGTGCTCTCTCCTGTCTGATAGCACTCCTCTGTGCTCTCTCCTGTCTGATAGCACTCCTCTGTGCTCTCTCCTGTCTGATAGGACTCCTCTGTGTTCTCTCCTGTCTGATAGGACTCCTCTGTGCTCTCTCCTGTCTGATAGCACTCCTCTGTGCTCTCTTCTGGCTGATAGGACTCCTCTGTGTTCTCTCCTGTCTGATAGGACTCCTCTGTGCTCTCTCCTGTCTGATAGCACTCCTCTGTGCTCTCTTCTGACTGATAGGACTCCTCTGTGCCCTCTCCTGTCTGATAGCACTCCTATGTGCGCTCTCCTGTCTGATAGTACTCCTTTGTGTTCTCTCCTGTCTGGTAGCACCCCACTGTGCTCTCTCCTGTCTGATAGTACTCCTCAGTGCTCTCTCCTGTCTGATAGCACTCCTCTGGGCTCTCTCCTGTCTGATATTCCTCCTCTGTGCTCTCTCCTGTCTGATATTCCTCCTCTGTACTCTCTCCTGTCTGATAGTACTCCTCTGTGCTCTCTCCTGTCTGATAGCACTCCTCTGTGCTCTCTCCTGTCTGATAGCACTCCTCTGTGCTCTCTCCTGTCTGATAGCACTCATCTGTGCTCTTTCCTGTCTGATAGGACTCCTTCATGTTCTCTCCTATCTGATAGCACTCCACTGTGCTCTCTCCTGTCTGATAGCACTCCTCTGTGCTCTCTACTGTCTGATTGCACTCATCTGAGCTCTTTCCTGTCTGATAGGACTACTCTGTGCTCTCTCCTCTCTGATTGCACTCCTCTGTGCTCTCTCCTGTCTGATATTCCTCCTCTGTGCTCTCTCCTGTCTGATAGTACTCCTCTGTGCTCTCTCCTGTCTGATAGTACTCCTCTGTGCTCTCTCCTGTCTGATAGCACTCATCTGTGCTCTCTCCTGTCTGATAGCACTCCTCTGTGCTCTCCCCTGTCTCATAGCACTCCTCTGTGTTCTCTCCTGTCTGATAGTACTCCTCTGTGCTCTCTACTGTCTGATTGCACTCATCTAAGCTCTTTCCTGTCTGACAGTACTCCTCTGTGCTCTCTCCTGTCTGATAGTACTCCTCTGTGCTCTCTCCTGTCTGATAGCACTCCTCTGTGCTCTCTCCTGTCTGACAGTACTCCTCTGTGCTCTCTCCTGTCTGATAGTACTCCTCTGTGCTCTCTCCTGTCTGATAGCACTCCTCTGTGCTCTCTCCTGTCTGATAGCACTCCTCTGTGCTCTCTTCTGGCTGATAGGACTCCTCTGTGTTCTCTCCTGTCTGATAGGACTCCTCTGTGCTCTCTCCTGTCTGATAGCACTCCTCTGTGCTCTCTTCTGACTGATATGACTCCTCTGTGCCCTCTCCTGTCTGATAGCACTCCTATGTGCGCTCTCCTGTCTGATAGTACTCCTTTGTGTTCTCTCCTGTCTGGTAGCACCCCACTGTGCTCTCTCCTGTCTGATAGTACTCCTCAGTGCTCTCTCCTGTCTGATAGCACTCCTCTGGGCTCTCTCCTGTCTGATATTCCTCCTCTGTGCTCTCTCCTGTCTGATATTCCTCCTCTGTACTCTCTCCTGTCTGATAGTACTCCTCTGTGCTCTCTCCTGTCTGATAGCACTCCTCTGTGCTCTCTCCTGTCTGATAGCACTCATCTGTGCTCTTTCCTGTCTGATAGGACTCCTTCATGTTCTCTCCTATCTGATAGCACTCCACTGTGCTCTCTCCTGTCTGATAGCACTCCTCTGTGCTCTCTACTGTCTGATTGCACTCATCTGAGCTCTTTCCTGTCTGATAGGACTACTCTGTGCTCTCTCCTCTCTGATTGCACTCCTCTGTGCTCTCTCCTGTCTGATATTCCTCCTCTGTGCTCTCTCCTGTCTGATAGTACTCCTCTGTGCTCTCTCCTGTCTGATAGTACTCCTCTGTGCTCTCTCCTGTCTGATAGCACTCATCTGTGCTCTCTCCTGTCTGATAGCACTCCTCTGTGCTCTCCCCTGTCTCATAGCACTCCTCTGTGTTCTCTCCTGTCTGATAGTACTCCTCTGTGCTCTCTACTGTCTGATTGCACTCATCTAAGCTCTTTCCTGTCTGACAGTACTCCTCTGTGCTCTCTCCTGTCTGATAGTACTCCTCTGTGCTCTCTCCTGTCTGATAGCACTCCTCTGTGCTCTCTCCTGTCTGACAGTACTCCTCTGTGCTCTCTCCTGTCTGATAGTACTCCTCTGTGCTCTCTCCTGTCTGATAGCACTCCTCTGTGCTCTCTCCTGTCTGATAGTACTCCTCTGTGCTCTCTCCTGTCTGATAGCACTCATCTGTGCTCTTTCCTGTCTGATAGGACTCCTCTGTGCTCTCTCCTGTCTGATAGGACTCCTTCGTGTTCTCTCCTATCTGATAGCACTCCACTGTGCTCTCTCCTGTCTGATAGCACTCCTCTGTGCTCTCTCCTGTCTGATAGTACTCCTCTGTGCTCTCTCCTGTCTGATAGCACTCCTCTGTGCTCTCTTCTGGCTGATAGTACTCCACTGTGCTCTCTCCTGTCTGATAGCACTCCTCTGTGCTCTCTCCTGTCTGATATTCCTCCACTGTGCTCTCTCCTGTCTGATAGGACTCATCTGTGCTCTCTCCTGTCTGATAGGACTCCTCTGTGCTCTCTCCTGTCTGATAGGACTCCTCTGTGCTCTCTCCTATCCTATCAGACAGGAGAGGGCACAGAGGAGTGCTAGCCCACCCTGACTTACTGGACTTTGTCCATGCCTGTGCTTCAGCTTGGACAAAGCCATGATTGTATAAGCCATGATTTCTATAAAAAGTAAATCAAATTTTCTTATGAAGTATATTAGAAAGGTTAATCTTTTGCCAAGATGTACAACATATAAAACGTTTTTGAATCTGACAGTGCCCATTTAACGCATGTCGCAAATATTTTTTTCTGTGTATTTGTCTCTTCTAAGAGGAATCTCCCCGCCAAATGTGTGGTGACAGTTAAATAGTTTTATTTATTTAAATTCAGGGGAAACGCTACCTGATTTATATATGTAGAGCCTGTCAAAAAAGTTCTTTCCATTGTAAGGGTTTGTTCAAAGACTGTAGTGGGGTGCATAAAATTTCCACCACTTACACAGTGATGAACATACACAAATTTTACAGGTAAACAGCAGGGCTAATAAGTTAGCCACCATGGGCAACCCTGCTTCTTCTGGTACACTGTGTACTGCTTTATTCCTAATATATCATTATATGAAAAGTAGCATAGGGATTAGAGGGTGTTGGACTGGTGTTATTTACTATGCCTAGTCCTAGTTATGTTCTAGTTAATGACAAATGTTCATCTGCTCCTGCGTTGGCTCTTGTTTTTCATTACAACACTGCTGGTTTGGGCAGCAGCTATGCTACTCCAGTAGTACAGTGGTGTTGGTTTGCTTAGGGAACTGTACTCTAAGATAATGTCAGGCATGGCGGCCTGTTTAAAGGGGAACAAACATCCTGCCATGCCTTGCCTGTTGATCAAGATTGACAACCCTTAACTTTTGTTCATGTGCTTCTGCTATTGTGTTTGAGTCCTTCATTTGACATTAAGCTTGGCATTGGCCTTTTTACTAACTATGCTGCTGCCATGTCATTTTTGGATTATGTGCATAGTGCCTGTTGTTCTACTCATTTGGGCCCTATTACATAGGACAATTATCAGCCGATAAAGCTGACATCACCTTGTGTAACAGGTGTTGATTTGTTAGAACTGTTCAAGATCTGTGGTTCTGTGACAGATGTTTAGTGAAAGTTACTTATTATGTTGTTCAATATCTGTGCTTATGTGAAAGATGTTCAGTAAAAGTTAGCAGTTATGCTTCAACACCCATTCAGACTCTGTGTGCTAGTTTACACTGCGCTTAATATCACAGGCCTTCCACACATCATCAGCCAGGACATCATCACCAGGAAGAGGCCCAGGGCATATACACTATATTCAACCAGTGCAGCCCCTCACTCTTGACAGATCTAGTGACTCTAGAGGGCACTTGGGGTTCATCACTACCATGACTCTGCCCCCCTTTGGGACAAGTGAGATACCAGTGAACCCTGCATCCACTTTATTGTCATTGTGTCTTCCCCGGGGCCACCACATTGAGATGACCCCTTAAAGAGTGAAGACCAGGGGATGCCAGAGACTCTACATGTCAACCAATTGCGGATGAGCTGTGACTTGAAAGGCAGATTTGAAAGAAATATTTAGACCTGCAAGGCCTTTTAATTGTGCTTTTGTTATTTTATACAAAGATCGAGACAAATTATTTCACATATATTCAAATCTAGCATGGACTTTAACAATGGTTTGATCTCAGTAAAAAAAAGGTTTAGAAGACCAGAATATGGCAAGCACATGGAGGGCTGTGCGGCCCCCAAAGAAATGCCACCCTACACCATCACTGACCCACCGCCAAACCGGTCATGCTGGAGGATGTTGCAGACAGTAGAACATTCTCCACGGCATCTCCAGACTCTGTCATGTCTGTCACATGTGCTCAGTGTGAACCTGCTTTCATCTGTGAAGAACACAGGGCACCAGTGGCAAATTTGCTAATCTTGGTGTTCTCTGGCAAATGCCAAACGTCCTGCACGGTGTTGGGCTGTAAGCACAACCCCCACCTTTGGACGTGGGGCCCTCATACCACCCTCATGGAGTCTGTTTCTGACCGTTTGAGTGGACACATGCACATTTGTGGCCTGCTGGAGGTCATTTTGCAGGGCTTTGGCAGTGCTCCTCCTGCTCCTCCTTGCACAAAGGTCCTGCTTCTGTGTTGTTGCCATCCTACGGCCTCCTCCACGTCTCCTGATATACTGGCCTGTCTCCTGGTAGAGCCTCCATGCTCTGGACACTACGCTGACAGACACAGCAAACCTTCTTGCCACAGCTCGCATTGATGTGCCATCCTGTATGAGCTGCACTACCTGAGCTACTTGTGTGGGTTGTAGACTGTCTCATGCTACCACTAGAGTGAAAGCACTGCAAGCATTCAAAGTGACTAAAACATCAGCCAGGAAGCAGGTCACCACAACAGCATGTGAAATTGATTGTCAATCAGTGTTGCTTCCTGAGTGGACAGTGTGATTTCACAGAAGTGTGATTGACTTGGAGTTATATTGTGTTGTTCAAGTGGAGCAGTATATATATATATATATACATATATATATATATATATATATATATATATATATAGCAACAGAAGAATGCAGCAACACACTGTCAGCACAAAGATATAGGTGCAACATGAATATGCAGTTAAAACATGAAGAGCTATACAGCTATGGTGTAATAGATGCAAATGTGAAACTATGAAATAGTGAGGCACTTAGCTCGCAAATTTGTCTCCGCCGGCGGTCAAATAGCTTGGACCGTCCCACCGCGATAAGGTGGCCTCCTTGGGACGGACCCTACACTGTGAATATGCCTCTGTGTGAACAGTTCAGTAAGCATGGCAGGGTCTGGAACATCCAAGACACCTTATATACACACCTGATAGAGGTGGGTGGGGTGCAAGGCCAACATGGAGGTAGCCACTCCCCCGTATGTGCAATACAGACAAAGAATAAGTCAGCCAGCACTTTAGTTGATACCAAACTATTATATGGACCTGGCCTACAGGTGCACGCTACTAGGCTAGATATACAGCAACAGAAGAATGCAGCAGCACACTGCCAGCACAAGGATATAGGTGAAACATGAACATGCAGTTAAAACATGAAGAGCATTACAGCTATGGTGTAATAGATGCAAATGTGAAACTATGAAATAGTGAGGCACTTATCTCGCAAATTTGTCTCCGCCGGCGGTCAAATATATATATACATACACACACTCACATACTCCTATAAATGACCTCACTTTAATTAGACACTTGAACAAATTATGATGTGAAAATATAGAAATCTTTATTGATACAAAAAAGTGAATGACAAACAATTGATACCCCACATAAATCCCCTAAAAAATATCAATACACAAGACATGTTAAAAATACATGGGAGGGGGAACACATAGATGGCCAGCCATGGATAGGAGGATGAGGCAGGGGAACGCGAGTGAAAAGCCGACAGCCCTGGCACCAGTGAGTTACTGTTTACATTGTGGCATGCTTATTATCTGTTTGGGGCACTATATTGGCATGGGACTGTTATTTTCTATTATGTGACATTTATGCCCTTTAGTTATGTCTTTCAATTTTGTTATTAATTGTTATTAATTGCCCCACTCCAGTGACTGCCTGCTACTTTTGGTGCAGTACTAAGACATCCCATTTGAGGGAGTCTTTATTGATCCATAGCTGGCCATCTATGTGCTCCCCCTTCCATGTATTTTTAACATGTCTTGTGTATTGATGTTTTTTAGGGGATTTATGTGGGTATCAATTGTTTGTCATTCACTTTTTTGTATCAAAAAGATTTCTATATTTTTACATCATAATTTGTTCAAGTGTCTAATTAAAGTGAGGTCATTTATAGGAGTATATGCATAAGTAGTGGATCTCATATTTAACAGTTGCACATATTTGGTCTCTATATCTCTAGGCTATCTACTACAATATATGTCATGATACTCGGGCCCCGTGGTCATAACGCATCGCACTCGGAGCCTCCAGTGCTGCGGAGAGCTAACAAAGGTGGGTGCGGAATGACAGATCGTGGGGGTCCCCAGCTGCGGGACACCCGCGATCAGACATCTTATCCCCTATCATTTGGAATGTGTGACTTTTTGGATGATTTATTCCAAGCCTACCACTTATGAAAAAAATTCATATAAAAGTGATACAGTTATAAAGAGTACAAAACTAGTTGGGTGTGTTAATATTCACCAGTTTGGGGATCTTAACATAGTTCTGTTTGTTATTTCTGCTGATATGCTAAATGTAAAACAAGTGTCTTTTCTCACATAATGTATTTGTTCTAGAAAAAGAGTCACGTGTTAACCCTAATAACCTTACCTGCTACTCATCTGGGTATATATAAACTAAAAATACATTTATCGTGTTAGCATAGGTAAACACTCCACATTGACAGTGAGATTATATCATTTACCTTTCCATATCTGCTTGCTTTCACTACTTCTTTTGGGACGCATTTTTGTGACAGTATTTATTTATTTTTTTTGCTGATTACGGATGAAAATGCATATACAATTAATATATCTGGAATTTTATGCAGTGTGAACTTAATCCTCTACTGTTATTCCCAGACTTACCTCTTCATGTAGGCTCAAAGACTTACGATCAAATGTTCTCCGTTGCAACTGACAATATAATAAATACATTGCAATACTAGGCAATTCACAAATAATATCATACACAACAATTTGCAGTGTAGGAGAAGAAAGTAGTTTTTAATGTAAAAAGATTAAAATCACACTGTGATATAACATTAAATTGCAATAACATAATCTCACATTCAAGTAAAATGCAAACCTAGAAAAGCTTCTTGGGGGAAGGGTCAGACACTGTATATGCAGTGTATTGCACGCTGCACAAAATCTGCTGCACAGCAGGAAATGTGCTACATATTCTCCTTTGAGCAGACACACAGTGGCACCCGTGGCAGCCCTGTGAGTGCAGTGAGGTTTAAGGCGAGCCCACCCTGTGTGTTTGCTCATAGGAAAATATGCAGCAGTCTGACCAAGCACAATCAGACATAGTTCCCCGAACAAGTCAAACAATGGGGCAGTATAGACAGTGATGGGGATGGATGATGGGAAGTTGGGAATAGGTAGGAGAAATCATAGACTTGAACCCTTACAGACCTTTATTATTACCCCAAAAAGTGTGATGCCCAGGAAATGGTCCCTTAACCCCTTAATGGCAATGGATGTAAATTGACGTCATGGTGCATTTACGCTCTGCCATGACTGCAAGCACTGGACCAGTGCTCTCAGCAGCCAGGGACCCGTCGGTAATGGTGGACATCCGCGATGGCACGGATGTCCACCATTAACCCCTCAGATGCCATGATCAATACAGATCTGTATTGATCACGGCATCAGAGGGGTTAATGGCAGACATCCGTGCGGGGATCCGATCATCCATAATGGCGGACGGAGGTCCCCTCACCTGCCCCCGTTCATCTCCTGGGGTCTTCTGCTCTGGTCTGAGATCGAGCAGACCAGAGTAGAAGATAGCCGATAATACTGATTAGTGCTATGATCTATGCATAGTCCTATCGATGGCCGGACGAAGCACACCAAGTGTGCGAAACTAGAGCTCGGTCGCCACCACTTGTCCCCCCACTCCCCTCTCTTCTGTACCCCGCATGTGAGTATGTCTCAATAAAGAAGACCCTGCAGCCACATTGGTGAGTGCCGATATTTTCATTTCTCTTCACGGATACCATATATTAGAGATATGTTGTAGTACTTAAGTGTTACAACATATCAATTTTTTTACTTCATGACAGTGCCCATTTAACTATCCCATACTGTGATCGGCACAATTAACAATATATTGCTGTTTTTTGTCACATTTTATTCCAAAATAAATTTATAAAAAATTTATAAAAAGTAAAATATAAGCAAAAGTGGTACCGATAAAAACTACTGATCACGGCGCAAAAAATTTGCCCTAATACCACCCTGTATGCGGAAAAATGAGAAAGTTATATGTGGTCAAAATAGGGCAATTTCAAACATACTAATTTTGTTAAAATTATTTGAGATTTTTTAAAGCGGTACAATTATAACCCCTTAAGGACTCAGGGTTTTTCCGTTTTTGCACTTTCGTTTTTTCCTCCTTACCTTTTAAAAATCATAACCCTTTCAATTTTCCACCTAAAAATCCATATTATGGCTTATTTTTTGCGTCGCCAATTCTACTTTGCAGTGACATTAGTCATTTTACCCAAAAATGCACGGCGAAACGGAAAAAAAAATCATTGTGCGACAAAATCGAAAAAAAAACGCCATTTTGTAACTTTTGGGGGCTTTCGTTTCTACGCAGTGCATATTTCGGTAAAAATTACACCTTATCTTTATTCTGTAGGTCCATACGGTTAAAATGATACCCTACTTATATAGGTTTGATTTTGTTGCACTTCTGGAAAAAATCATAACTACATGCAGGAAAATTTATACGTTTAAAAATGTCATCTTCCGACCCCTATAACTTTTTTATTTTTCCACGTACAGGGCGGTATGAGGACTCATTTTTTGCGCCGTGATCTGAAGTTTTTATCGGTATGATTTTTGTTTTGATCGGACTTTTTGATCACTTTTTATTCATTTTTTAATGATATAAAAAGTGACCAAAATACGCTTTTTTGGACTTTGGAATTTTTTTGCGCGTACGCCATTGACCGTACGGCTTAATTAATGATATATTTTTATAGTTCGGACATTTACGCACGCGGCGATACCACATATGTTTATTTTTTATTTTTTTTACACTGTTTTATTTTTTTTATGGGAAAAGGGGGGTGATTCAAACTTTTATTAGGGAAGGGGTTAAATGACCTTTATTAACACTTTTTTTTTACTTTTTTTTTGCAGTGTTATAGGTCCCACACTGCACACACTGATCTCTAATGCTGATCACTGGCGTGCATTAACACGCCTGTGATCAGCATTATCGGCGCTTGACTGCTCCTGCCTGGATCTCAGGCACGGAGCAGTCATTCGTCGATCGGACACCGGGGAGGCAGGTAAGAGCCCTCCCGGTGTCCGATCAGCTGTTCGGGACGCCGCGATTTCACCGCGGCGGTCCCGAACAGCCCGACTGAGCAGCCGGGTCACTTTCACTTTCACTTTAGAAGCGGCGGTCAGCTTTGACCGCCGCTTCTAAAGGGTTAATACCGCACATCGCCGCGATCGGCGATGTGTGGTATTAGCCGCGGGTCCCGGCCGTTGATTAGCGCCGGGACCGACGCGATATGATGCGGGATCGCGGCGCGATCCCGCTTCATATCGCGGGAGCCGGCGCAGGACGTAAATATACGTCCTGCGTCGTTAAGGGGTTAAAAAGGCATATAACATCGTATTGACCCACAGAATAAAGAACACATGCCATTTTTACTTTAAAGTGTACAGCGTGAAAACAAAGCCTTCCAAAATTTCATAAATTGCGGTTTTCTTTTCAATTTACCCTCATAAATAATGTTTTTTTTGGTTGTGCCATATATTTTATGGTAAAATTGATAACACAAAAAACAAGCCCTCATATGGGTCTGTGAACGGAATTATAAAAGAGTTATGATTTTTAGAAAAAAATCGAAAATGCAAAAATAAAATTGGCCTGGTCCTTAACCCCTTAACGACGAGCGCCGTAAATGTACGTCCTGGTGAGGTGGTACTTAACGCACCAGGACGTACATTTACGTCCTAATCAGAACTGCGAGCATTGGAGCGATGCCCGGATCATGCGCGGCAGGTCCCGGCTGCTGATTGCAGCCAGGGACCTGGCCATAATGGCAGACACCCACGATCCTGCAGATGTCCGCCATTAAAGGGGTATTCCAGGCCAAAACTTTTGTTTATATATCAACTGGCTCCGGAAAGTTAAACAGATTTGTAAATTATGTAAGTACAAGAGGGATGTAAAAAGTATAAGACGGCACTCACCGGAATTTTCAGACTTGCAAAAACTTTCTTTATTGCATAAGCAAAAGGTGCATAGTGGTCCGGTGTGAAGGCAGGTATCCGGCCAGGACGCCGGGGAACGAATGCAGCATGATGGTAAAGATTTGTAAGATTTGTACTATTAAAAAATCTTAATCCTTGCAATAGTTATTAGCTTCTGAAGTTGAGTTGTTTTCTGTCTAACTGCTCTCTGATGACTCACGTCCCGGGAGCTGTGCAGTTCCTATGGGGATATTCTCCCATCATGCACAGCTCCCGGGACGTGACATCATCATTGAGCAGTTAGACAGAAAACTTCAGAAGCTAATAACTATTGGAAGGATTAAGATTTTTTAATAGAAGTAATTTACAAATCTGTTTAACTTTCCGGAGCCAGTTGATATATATGAATAAAGTTTTGCCTGGAATACCCCTTTAACCCCTCAGATGTCATGATCAATACAGATCATGGCATCTGCAGCATCGCGGTCATTAAAATGGATGATCGGATCGTCCGCAGCGCGACGGCAGACGGAGGTCCCCTCACCTGGCTCTGTTGCCTTCCCGCAGACCAGAGCAGAAGATATGTCCTATACATAGCACTGAACAGGATTAGCAATCGCGTGATTGCTATAAATAGTCCCCTATGGGGACTATTAACCCCTTAAGGACTCAGGGTTTTTCCGTTTTTGCACTTTCGTTTTTTCCTCCTTACATTTTAAAAATCATAACCCTTTCAATTTTCCACCTAAAAATCCATATTATGGCTTATTTTTTGTGTCGCCAATTCTACTTTGCAGTGACATTAGTCATTTTACCCAAAAATGCACGGCGAAACGGAAAAAAAAATAATTGTGCGACAAAATCGAAAAAAAAACGCCATTTTGTAACTTTTGGGGGCTTTCGTTTCTACGCAGTGCATATTTCGGTAAAAATTACACCTTATTATTATTCTGTAGGTCCATACGGTTAAAATGATACCCTACTTATATAGGTTTGATTTTGTCGCACTTCTGGAAAAAATCATAACTACATGCAGGAAAATGTATACGTTTAAAAATGTCATCTTCTGACCCCTATAACTTTTTTATTTTTCCACGTATGGGGTGGTATGAGGACTCATTTTTTGCGCCGTGATCTGAAGTTTTTATCGGTATGATTTTTGTTTTGATCGGACTTTTTGATCACTTTTTATTCATTTTTTAATGATATAAAAAGTGACCAAAATACGCTTTTTTGGACTTTGGAATTTTTTTGCGCGTACGCCATTGACCGTACGGCTTAATTAATGATATATTTTTATAGTTCGGACATTTACGCACGCGGTGATACCACATATGTTTATTTTTTATTTTTTTTACACTGTTTTATTTTTTTTATGGGAAAAGGGGGGTGATTCAAACTTTTATTAGGGAAGGGGTTAAATGACCTTTATTAACACTTTTTTTTAACATTTTTTTTGCAGTGTTATAGGTCCCATAGGGACCTATAACACTGCACACACTGATCTCTAATGCTGATCACTGGCGTGCATTAACACGCCTGTGATCAGCATTATCGGCGCTTGACTGCTCCTGCCTGGATCTCAGGCACGGAGCAGTCATTCGTCGATCGGACACCGGGGAGGCAGGTAAGAGCCCTCCCGGTGTCCGATCAGCTGTTCGGGACGCCGCGATTTCACCGCGGCGGTCCCGAACAGCCCGACTGAGCAGCCGGGTCACTTTCACTTTCACTTTAGAAGCGGCGGTCAGCTTTGACCGCCGCTTCTAAAGGGTTAATACCGCACATCGCCGCGATCGGCGATGTGTGGTATTAGCCGCGGGTCCCGGCCGTTGATTAGTGCCGGGACCGACGCGATATGATGCGGGATCGCGGCGCGATCCCGCTTCATATCGCGGGAGCCGGCGCAGGACGTAAATATACGTCCTGCGTCGTTAAGGGGTTAAAGTGTAAAAATTAAAGTAAAAAAATAAAGTAAAAAAAATGTGAAAAACCCCCTCCCCCAATAAAAACGTAAATTGTCCCATTTTCCCTATTTCACCCCCAAAAAGTGTTAAAAAAATATTCTATATACATATTTGGTATCGCCACGTGCGTAAATATCTGAATTATTAAAATAAAATGGGAATGATACCGTATGGTGAACGAGGTGAACGTAAAAATAAAACAAAGTCCAAAATAGATGCTTTTTTATAACATTTTATTCCCCAAAAAATTTATAAAAAATGGATTAAAAGTTCTACATAAGCAAATATGGTATGAATAAAAAGTACAGATCACAGCGCAAAAAATGAGCCCTCATACCGCCGCTTAAATGGAAAAATGAAAAAGTTATAGGTCTTCAAAATAGGGGGATTTTAAACGTACTAATTTGGTTAAAAAGTTTGCGATTTTTTAAGCGCAACAGTAATAGAAAAGAATGTTGTCGTGGGTATCATTTTAATCGTATTGACCCAGAGAATAAAGAACACATGTCATTTTTACGGTAAATTGTACGGCGTGAAAACAAAACTTTCCAAAATTAGCAAAATTGCGGTTTTCTTTTTAATTTCACCACACAAATAGTTTTTATTTGGTTGCTCCATACATTTAATGGTAAAGTGAGTGATGGCATTACAACGGACAACTGGTTGCACAAAAAGCAAGCAGTCATACTAGTCTGTGGATGAAAATATAAAAGAGTTATGATTTTTTGAAGGCGAGGAGGAAAAAACGAAAACGTGAAAATTAAATTGTCTGCGTCCTTAAGGCCCAAATGGACTGGGTCCTTAAGGGGTTAAATGAGTACTCCGGTGGGAAACATTTTTTTTTTAAATCAACTGGTGCCAAAAAGTTAAACAGATTTGTAAATGACTTCTATTAAAAATCTTTACCCTTCCAGTACTTTTTAGCAGCTGTATGCTACAGAGGACATTCTTTTGTTTTGCTGACACCTCTGCCCCTGTCAGGAACTGTCCAGAGCTGCATAAGTTTGCACTGGGGATTTTCTCCTGCTCTGAATAGTTCCTGATGCGGGCATTTCTTGCAACGGTTGATTTAAAGGGGTTCTCCGGTGCTTAGACATCTTATCCCCTATCCAAAGGATAGGGGATAAGATGCCTGATCGCGGGAGTCCAGCCGCTGGGGACCCCCGTGATCTTGCACGCGTCACCCCGTTTATTATCAGTCCGCGGAGCTGTCACGCCCCCTCCCATAGGCTTGCATTGAGGGGCGGAGCGTGACGTCACACGGGGGCGGAGGCGTGACATCACACTCCGTCGGCCCTGTGGTCGCCGGTAATCAGACCCGGAGCGAACACGCTCCGGGGACTGATTACAAACGGAGTGCCGCGTGCAAGATCATGGGGGTCCCCAACGGCGGGACTCCCTCAGTCAGGCATCTTGGATAGGGGATAAGATGTCTAAGCACCGGAGAACCCCTTTAAAAAAAAAAATAATGTTTTCCACCGGAGTACCCCTTTAAGGCCAAAATGGGCCTGATCCTTAAGTTTAAGTACAGTAGACTCTTCCTGGGTGCAAAGTCCATCCCACTTCCAGCTGCCCAGCATACCCTGTGCAAAGGGGCAATCCCAAAGCAGATGCCAAGCTGTTTGCTAGGCTGTTTGCTTGCAGACATGCCTAAATGACCTCAGAGGCAGCCCCCCTTCAGTAGCCATCCAGAACACATGACCCTGGAATAGTCTCCATCAAGTGAAGCTCCAGTCCCTTCGGTTGGACCTCCTGCAGGACCAGTGTGTGTGTCAGGTGTAAAGGAAGAAACTAATCACTTGTCCAGGCCAAGCTCCCTCCAGGGCGACAGAAAGAAATGGGACATGGACCTAGAGACACTCTTTATCAGAGTCATATTTTTTTCAATCTATTTTCTAGGGTACTGTACCCTTAAGAGAACTCACTAACTATGATTGTGGACATCATGTTAAATTTTGAAGCAAATAAATGAGTAGCAGGATGTTTTCAAAAGTGACTTGTATATAGATCCAAATGTGACAGTCACATGCTTCAGTCACAGGCACTTTGCTTGTCAAACAGTAGTAAGGTCACCCTGAGACACTACATCACATGCAGAGAAACCCCCATGACAAGTTTGTTTTAACATACACAACAATTTCCTGTCAGTGACTCCTCATGTCCTTGATGTTTGCTGGAGGGGTGTGAAGCAACAGCAGCTCCTGATTGGTTACATGTTACCTGCCCTGCACTTGCTTAACTCCTTGTGTGTTATAGACACATCATATCTATGTAAAATGAAACCAATTTTATTATAAAACCTTCATGACAGGAAGGATTCTCAAGAAGCATGTTTCAGTACATTTTCTTCACTTAGCAAGTTCAGTATGAAAGAGACCTATTCATTCAGGCAAATTCTTATGCTGTGACAAATCTGGAATGGGTGTATGAATATAGTCATGTAAACATAAGGGCAAGGCTTGTGCTATCATTCACTTTCATGCATTTTGTGATAATCTGTTGAAATGACTTGGATGGAATATTTTTACTAACATTAGGTCCCCATGATAGATTCATGTTTTCACATAATGTAGCAGAAAATGTATATGCATTTCAAGTGTTTTTATAGTGTTTATTTATTTATTTTTTTACAAATGCAAGTGGCACTCATTTACATTGTGAATCGGTGCATATAATAGGGCTCTTAAATAAACGTTAGAAAAATACATAAATAATTTTTTTTTCTAGTATTAAAAAAGCAGATAACAACCCAGAAACAAGTTGAGCAAGTTTAATAATATTGTAATGGCTCATGGACCATGGTGGCATGCTGTCATCTATATGGGGGCATGCTGTCATCTATATGGGGGCATGCTGTCATCTAAATGGGGGCATGCTGTCATCTATATGGGGGCATGCTGTCATCTATATGGGGGCATGCTGTCATCTATATGGTGGCATGCTGTCGCTGTCATCTATATGGTGGCATGATGTCATCTATATGGTGGTATGCTCTCATCTATATGGTGGCATGCTCTCATCTATATGGTGGCATGTTATCTATATGGTGGCATGCTGTCGCTGTCATCTATATGGTGGCATGATGTCATCTATATGTATGGCATGCTCTCATCTATATGGTGGCATGCTCTCATCTATATGGTGGCATGTTATCTATATGGTGGCATGCTGTCATCTATATGGGGGCATGCTGTCATCTATATGGTGGCATGCTGTCATCTATATGGTGGCATGCTGTCATCTATATGGTGGCATGCTGTCATCTATATGGGGGCATGCTGTCATCTATATGGTGGCATGATGTCATCTATGTGGTGGCATGCTGTCATCTATATGGTGGCATGCTGTCATCTATATGGTGGCATACTGTCATCTATATGGGGGCATGCTGTCATCTATATGGGGGCATGCTGTCATCTATATGGGGGCATGCTGTCATCTATTTGGGGGCATGCTGTCATCTATATGGGGCATGCTGTCATCTATATGGGGGCATGCTGTCATCTATATGGGGGCATGCTGTCATCTATATGGTGGCATGCTGTCATCTATATGGTGGCATGCTGTCATCTATATGGTGGTATGATGTCATCTATATGTATGGCATGCTGTCATCTATATGTATGGCATGCTGTCATCTATATGGTGGCATGCTGTCACCTATATGATGGCATGTCATCTATATGGTGGCATGCTGTCTTCTATATGGTGGAATGCTGTCATCTATATGGTGGCATGCTTTCATCTATATGGTGGCATGATGTCATCTATATGGTGCCATGCTTTCATCTATATGGTGGCATGATGTCATCTATATGTATGGCATGCTGTCCTCTATATGTATGGCATGCTGTCATCTATCTGGTGGCATGCTGTCACCTATATGATGGCATGTCATCTATATGGTGGCATGCTGTCATCTATATGGTGGCATGCTCTCATCTATATGGTGGCATTCTGTCATCTATATGTATGGCATGCTGTCATCTATATGGTGGCATGCTGTCATCTATATGATGGCATGCTGTCATCTATATGGGGGCATGCTGTCATCTATATGGTGGCATGCTGTCATCTATATGTATGGCATGCTTTCATCTATATGGGGGCATGCTGTCATCTATATGGTGGCATGCTGTCATCTATATGGTGGCATGCTGTCATCTTTATGGTGGCATGCTGTCATCTATATGTATGGCATGCTTTCATCTATATGGTGGCATTCTGTCATCTATATGGTGGCATGCTGTCATTTATATGGTGGCATGCTGTCATCTATAGCCCAGGAATGAAAGAGGGGTTTAAAGTACATCTGGATGGTTGGGATCTGTTTAGTCTCTCCTATCTTGTGAGGTGCACATAGTTGATGTATATTACTATATCTCTTGTGGTAAAACTGGGTATTCCCCTATTTCTCAGTAGTGCCTTATGTATCCTTACTTTTTTGGTTTGTCGTACCTGTGGACTGTTGGATCAAGAATCCTACTGAATTAGTGGAACAACAGGATTGGGACGCTGTTTGATCTCTAAATGCCCACATATACTAAAGCTGTTGCCCCACAATTGTGGCTCCAAATGCGCCAAAATTGTGGCACACAGTAATTGACAGACATTTATTATGCTGTTTGGGCCAAAAAGAACAGGAAAATGTGCCTAGCTTGACAAGGGGATGTAGACTTCTGGAAAGGGGCGTGGCATTGGCTGAAAGGGCATAATCTAATAATTAATATCATGCACCAATATTTTGCAGCATTATCCCTACCTAAAGTGAGTCACTTAAAATGTAACAGTTCAAATTTAGATTAGACTAACAGCAGAGGGACCAGATTTATCAATCAGCCGTAGCTTCTGTATTTAAAGTCTGTCTATCCACAGTATAGGATAGAGGATAAGTATCTGATCGGGGGAGGTCTGACCTCTGGGACCCACTGCAATCATGAGAATTGGCAACAAACTCTCCCCACTGAATGGAGTGGTGGTTTGGCACTCTAGGAATGTGTGCCACCTTTCCCCTATTTTTTTGTTTTTAATACCCCTTTAACAAAGTTAAAAAAAATAAAGCCTGTACTATACTAAGATTCAGCACCACTCAAAAGGATGCATCCAGTTGTATACCCTGTCAGAGAAGCTGCAAACAATCTGAGCACTCAAGGATTTCCTTCTTCTATCACAACAGTCCCACATTCACATCCATTTTTATAATAACAGTATATGTGTTACGCCGAGCGCTCCGGGTCCCCGCTCCTCCCCGGAGCGCTCGCTTCACTCTCCCCGCGGCAGCGCTCCGGTCACGTCCTCTGACCCGGGGCGCTGCGATTCCGCTGCCAGCCGGGATGCGATTCGCGATGCGGGTTGCGCCCGCTCGCGATGCGCACCCCGGCTCCCCTACCTGACTCGCTCTCCGTCTGTTCTGTCCCGGCGCGCGCGGCCCCGCTCCCTAGGGCTCGCGCGCGCCGGGTCTCTGCGATTTAAAGGGCCACTGCGCCGCTGATTGGCGCAGTGGTTCCAATCAGTGTGTTCACCTGTGCACTTCCCTATATCACCTCACTTCCCTGCACTCCCTTGCCGGATCTTGTTGCCTTAGTGCCAGTGAAAGCGTTCCTTGTGTGTTCCTTGCCTGTGTTTCCAGACCTTCTGCCGTTGCCCCTGACTACGATCCTTGCTGCCTGCCCCGACCTTCTGCTACGTCCGACCTTGCTTTTGCCTACTCCCTTGTACCGCGCCTATCTTCAGCAGCCAGAGAGGTGAGCCGTTGCTAGTGGATACGACCTGGTCACTACCGCCGCAGCAAGACCATCCCGCTTTGCGGCGGGCTCTGGTGAAAACCAGTAGTGGCTTAGAACCGGTCCACTAGCACGGTCCACGCCAATCCCTCTCTGGCACAGAGGATCCACTACCTGCCAGCCGGCATCGTGACAGTAGATCCGGCCATGGATCCCGCTGAAGTTCCTCTGCCAGTTGTCGCTGACCTCACCACGGTGGTCGCCCAGCAGTCACAACAGATAGCGCAACAAGGCCAACAGCTGTCTCAACTGACCGTTATGCTACAACAGTTACTACCACAGCTTCAGCAGTCATCTCCTCCGCCAGCTCCTGCACCTCCTCCGCAGCGAGTGGCCGCTCCTGGGATACGCTTATCCTTGCCGGATAAATTTGATGGGGACTCTAAGTTTTGCCGTGGCTTTCTTTCCCAATGTTCCCTGCATCTGGAGATGATGTCGGACCTGTTTCCCACTGAAAGGTCTAAGGTGGCTTTCGTAGTCAGCCTTCTGTCCGGAAAAGCCCTGTCATGGGCCACACCGCTCTGGGACCGCAATGACCCCGTCACTGCCTCTGTACACTCCTTCTTCTCGGAAATCCGAAGTGTCTTTGAGGAACCTGCCCGAGCCTCTTCTGCTGAGACTGCCCTGTTGAACCTGGTCCAGGGTAATTCTTCCGTTGGCGAGTATGCCGTACAATTCCGTACTCTTGCTTCAGAATTGTCCTGGAATAATGAGGCCCTCTGCGCGACCTTCAAAAAAGGCCTATCCAGCAACATTAAAGATGTTCTGGCCGCACGAGAAATTCCTGCTAATCTACATGAACTTATTCACCTAGCCACTCGCATTGACATGCGTTTTTCCGAAAGGCGTCAGGAACTCCGCCAAGATATGGACTCTGTTCGCACGAGGCGTTTCTTCTCCTCGGCTCCTCTCTCTGCCCCAGAGACTCTTGCCATGTCCGAATACGTCCAGGAGAATCTAAAGAAGGGCTTTATCCGTAAATCCTCCTCTCCTGCCGGAGCCGGATTTTTCTTTGTGTCCAAAAAAGATGGCTCCCTACGTCCTTGCATTGACTACCGCGGTCTTAATAAAATCACGGTTAAGAACCGCTACCCCTTACCCCTCATCTCTGAACTCTTTGATCGCCTCCAAGGTGCCCACATCTTCACTAAATTGGACTTAGGAGGCGCCTATAACCTCATCCGCATCAGAGAGGGGGACGAGTGGAAAACGGCATTTAACACCAGAGATGGACACTTTGAGTATCTGGTCATGCCCTTTGGACTGTGCAACGCCCCTGCCGTCTTCCAAGACTTTGTCAATGAAATTTTTCGTGATCTGTTATACTCCTGTGTTGTTGTATATCTGGACGATATCCTAATTTTTTCTGCCAATCTAGAAGAACACCGCCAGCATGTCCGTATGGTTCTTCAGAGACTTCGTGACAACCAACTCTATGCCAAAATTGAGAAATGTCTGTTTGAATGCCAATCTCTTCCTTTTCTAGGATATTTGGTCTCTGGCCAGGGACTACAGATGGATCCAGACAAACTCTCTGCCGTCTTAGATTGGCCACGCCCCTCCGGACTCCGTGCTATCCAACGCTTTTTGGGGTTCGCCAATTATTACAGGCAATTTATTCCACATTTTTCTACCATTGTGGCTCCTATCGTGGCTTTAACCAAAAAAAATGCTGATCCCAAGTCCTGGCCTCCTCAAGCAGAAGACGCCTTTAAACGACTCAAGTCTGCCTTTTCTTCGGCTCCCGTCCTCTCCAGACCTGACCCTTCCAAACCCTTCCTATTGGAGGTTGATGCCTCCTCAGTGGGAGCTGGAGCTGTTCTTCTACAAAAAAATTCTTCCGGGCATGCTGTCACTTGTGGTTTTTTCTCTAGGACCTTCTCTCCAGCGGAGAGGAACTACTCCATCGGGGATCGAGAGCTTCTAGCCATTAAATTAGCACTTGAGGAATGGAGGCATCTGCTGGAGGGATCAAGTTCTCCTGTTATTATCTACACCGACCACAAGAACCTCTCCTACCTCCAGTCTGCCCAACGGCTGAATCCTCGCCAGGCCCGGTGGTCTCTGTTCTTTGCCCGATTTAATTTTGAGATTCACTTTCGTCCTGCCGATAAGAACATTAGGGCCGATGCTCTCTCTCGTTCCTCGGATGCCTCAGAAGTTGAACTCTCTCCGCAACACATCATTCCACCTGACTGCCTGATCTCCACTTCTCCTGCCTCCATCAGGCAGACTCCTCCAGGAAAGACCTTTGTTTCTCCTCGCCAACGCCTCGGAAACCTCAAATGGGGTCACTCCTCCCATCTCGCAGGTCATGCGGGTATCAAGAAATCTGTGCAACTCATCTCCCGCTTCTATTGGTGGCCGACTCTGGAGACGGATGTTGTGGACTTTGTGCGAGCCTGCACTATCTGTGCCCGGGATAAGACTCCTCGCCAGAAGCCCGCTGGTTTTCTTCATCCTCTGCCTGTCCCCGAACAGCCTTGGTCTCTGATTGGTATGGATTTTATTACTGATTTACCCCCTTCCCGTGGCAACACTGTTATTTGGGTGGTCGTTGATCGATTCTCCAAAATGGCACATTTCATCCCTCTTCCTGGTCTTCCTTCTGCGCCTCAGTTGGCTAAACAATTTTTTGTACACATTTTTCGTCTTCACGGGTTGCCTACGCAGATTGTCTCGGATAGAGGCGTCCAATTCGTGTCTAAATTCTGGAGGGCTCTCTGTAAACAACTCAAGATTAAATTAAATTTTTCTTCTGCATATCATCCCCAGTCCAATGGACAAGTAGAAAGGATTAACCAGATCTTGGGTGATTATTTGCGACATTTTGTTTCCTCCCGCCAGGATGACTGGGCAGATCTCCTCCCATGGGCCGAATTCTCGTATAACTTCAGGGTCTCTGAGTCTTCCTCCAAATCCCCATTTTTCGTGGTGTACGGCCGTCACCCTCTTCCCCCCCTCCCTACTCCCTTGCCCTCTGGTCTGCCCGCTGTGGATGAAATTTCTCGTGACCTTTCCATCATATGGAGAGAGACCCAAAATTCTCTCTTACAGGCTTCATCACGCATGAAGAAGTTCGCGGATAAGAAAAGAAGAGCTCCCCCCATTTTTTCCCCTGGAGACAAGGTATGGCTCTCCGCTAAATATGTCCGCTTCCGTGTCCCTAGCTACAAGTTGGGACCACGCTATCTTGGTCCTTTCAAAATTTTGTGTCAAATTAATCCTGTCTCTTATAAACTTCTTCTTCCTCCCTCTCTTCGTATCCCTAATGCCTTTCACGTCTCTCTTCTCAAACCACTCATCCTCAACCGTTTTTCTCCCAAATCTGTTCCTCCCACTCCTGTTTCCGGCTCCTCGGACATCTTCTCGGTCAAAGAAATTTTAGCTGCCAAAAAGGTCAGAGGGAAAAATTTTTTTTTAGTGGACTGGGAGGGTTGTGGTCCTGAAGAGAGATCCTGGGAACCTGAGGACAACATCCTAGACAAAAGTCTGCTCCTCAGGTTCTCAGGCTCTAAGAAGAGGGGGAGACCCAAGGGGGGGGGTACTGTTACGCCGAGCGCTCCGGGTCCCCGCTCCTCCCCGGAGCGCTCGCTTCACTCTCCCCGCGGCAGCGCTCCGGTCACGTCCTCTGACCCGGGGCGCTGCGATTCCGCTGCCAGCCGGGATGCGATTCGCGATGCGGGTTGCGCCCGCTCGCGATGCGCACCCCGGCTCCCCTACCTGACTCGCTCTCCGTCTGTTCTGTCCCGGCGCGCGCGGCCCCGCTCCCTAGGGCGCGCGCGCGCCGGGTCTCTGCGATTTAAAGGGCCACTGCGCCGCTGATTGGCGCAGTGGTTCCAATCAGTGTGTTCACCTGTGCACTTCCCTATATCACCTCACTTCCCCTGCACTCCCTTGCCGGATCTTGTTGCCTTAGTGCCAGTGAAAGCGTTCCTTGTGTGTTCCTTGCCTGTGTTTCCAGACCTTCTGCCGTTGCCCCTGACTACGATCCTTGCTGCCTGCCCCGACCTTCTGCTACGTCCGACCTTGCTTTTGCCTACTCCCTTGTACCGCGCCTATCTTCAGCAGCCAGAGAGGTGAGCCGTTGCTAGTGGATACGACCTGGTCACTACCGCCGCAGCAAGACCATCCCGCTTTGCGGCGGGCTCTGGTGAAAACCAGTAGTGGCTTAGAACCGGTCCACTAGCACGGTCCACGCCAATCCCTCTCTGGCACAGAGGATCCACTACCTGCCAGCCGGCATCGTGACAATATGATGATACTGCAGTGAATGCAATTCCTGGGGGATTTATTAAAACTGAAAATTTGTACACCAGTCCTAATGGAAATAGTTCTAAGCAATCTTTAACGATGCTGACAATTCACAAGACTGTAAAATCAGGTTTCACTTTTAGTAGTCACCTGCTTCCAGTAGCCAATAGCTCAATTACTCAGATACCACAAGGGCTTATGGTGGGGCAGAATATGGTGACCAGTCAACAAGCAGCATTGTCAGAAGCAATAATACACAATGGGGACTCGCCATTAGATACCAGGGACCTATGGTAGTAGTCCGCAGGATGGCTCAAATGGAGTGCAAACAAGGGTGGAAGGCAAATTGAGAAACAGGACAACACTATCTAAACTTTACAAGCAGAGAACATCAGGACCAGAGAAATCAATAAGTGAAAACTTTGAATTCCACAAGAGAAACTTTCCAAATAAAAATAAACCACTTCCCAATACTAGATACTGAACTGCACATTATTAAACATACAGAAAATAAGACAAATAGACACAGAGCACATAAGAAAAAGCAAGACTATAAACCAGACCTGAGTTAGTAAGTGGATCCTAAATAGCGTGAACAGGAGCCACACCTTAATGTGAGACCAAAGCAATAACAATTCATAGATCCATTACTCTGTATAAACAAAGATTACTGCCAACAATTGGCTCCACATTAACAGGTACTCCCCTGGAGCAGGATAGGTTTGCTATGGGGATTTGCTCCTACTCTGGACAGTTCCTAAAATGGACAGAGGTGTTAGCAGAGAGCACTGTGGTCAGACAGAAGGGAAATTCAAAAAGAAAAGAACTTCCTGTGGAGCATATAGCAGCTAAGTACTGGAAGGGTTAAGATTTTTAAATAGAAGTAATTTACAAATATGTTTAACTTTCTGGCACCAATTAATTAAATATTTTCCCTTGCATCTGTATAGCACAAACTGTAATCTATGTCAGCTTCGAGCTGGATTAGATTTTTTTATGATTTAACCCAATTTCTGGCATATATTATAGTATATTTGTCCGGCTGGCATTTGGCATCCCATCCCCACTAAGCCCTGCCTTTTGTGTGCTACAAAACTGGCATAAAAGGCCTAATAAATTATCATTATAGTTTACAAATGCATTCTTTTTTATGCCAGAGTAGGAATTTTACAATCATTTGAAGCTACTTTCAATTAAAATTCTTCTATGCCTGGGGCACTATAAGACTGTGTTATATGAACTTGTTTCAAAACTGGTTTTTCCAGTTCTAATGGTAGGTGTTTCCTTTTTTTTGCCACTCTTTCACTTTTTCATGCATTATAGCTATAGCTTTTGCATTCACTTTCAAGCAGATAGTGCAAGAGAGGTGTTTTTTTTTGTTTCTTTAAAAGCAAACACACTAAGCGATTGTTGAGCTTGCAATTGTGTGTGATTCATGCAAGTATGTGTGAGTATGAAAGTGTGGGGACTTAAAATTAACAACTTATAGACCACAGGCGTACAGGTACGCCTTCGCTGCCTGGTACTTAAGGACCAAGGGCGTAACTGTACGCCCATGGGAATTTCGGTTCCCGCCGCGCACCGGAGGGGACTGGACAGGGGTGACTGCTGATATCGATCAGCAGGCACCCCGCGCAAATGCCCAAGGGGGTCATCAGACCCTCCCCATGTCGGCGATCGGCGCAAATCACCGATTCTGGGTCATATGGGTCTATGGTATCCCGGAGAATAAGGGGGATCGTGGTTGTCTAAGACACCCACGATCCCCCTGAAGGGATAGGAGTGAGGTGGCAGGGGTGCCACCCCTCCTATCCCTGCTATTGTCATCTAGAAGCGACCAAGGAGGACCGGAGGACCGGAGCCGAAGTCCTCTTTCTCATCTGTGGCGGCAGCAGGTAGCAATCGGCCGCAGGGATCGGCAGCAGAAGAGGACAGCGATGCGGCTCCCTGTATCCTACGGAAGCCGGTGAGTTGCCTAGCAACATCTGGAGGACTACAGTTTGAGACCACTATACAGTGGTCTCTAAACTGTAGTCCTCCAGATGTTGCAAAACTACAACTCCCAGCATGCCCACACAGCAGTTTGCTGTCTGGGCATGCTGGGATTTGTAGTTTTGCAACATCTGGAAGGCCACAGTTTGGAGATCACTGTGCAGTGGTCTCTAAACGGTAGCCCTCCAGATGTTGCAAAACTGCAAATCCCAGCATGCCCAAACAGCAAACAGCTGTCTCGGCATGCTAGAAGTTGTAGTTGGGTACCTCCAGCTGTTGCATAACTACATCTCCCAGCATGACCTTCGGTGATCAGCACATGCTGGGAGTTGTAGTTTTGCAACAGCTGGAGGCACACTGGTTGGTAAAATACTGAGTTAGGTAACAGAACCTAACTGAAGGTTTTCCAACCAGTGTGCCTCCAGCTGTTGCAAAAGTACAACTCCCAGCATGCACGGTCTGTCAGTACATGCTGGGAGTTGTAGTTTTGAAACAGCTGGAGGTTTTCCCTCCCCATGTGAATGTACAGGGTACATTCACACGGGCGAGTTTACAGTGAGTTTCCTGCTTCAAGTTTGAGCTACGGCAAATTTTTCCCCGCAACGCAAACTCCTAGCGGGAAACTCACCGTAATCCCACCAGTGCGAATGTACCCTAAAAACACTACACTACACTCATACAAAATAAAGGGTAAAACACTAAATATACACCCCCTTACACTGTCGTTCCCCCCCCCCCCCCCCCCCAATAAAAAATGAAAAAAGTATTGTACGGCAGTGTTTCCAAAACAGAGCCTCCAGCTGTTGCAAAACAACAACTCCCAGCATTTCCGGACAGCCACTGACTGTCCAGGCATGCTAGGAGTTTAGAAACAGCTGGAGACATCCTGTTTGGGAATCACTGGCATAGAATACCCTTATGTCCACACCTATACAATCCTTAATTTAGTCCTCAAATGCGCACGGCGCTCTCTCACTTCAGAGCCCTGTCGTATTTCAAGGAAACAGTTTAGGGCCACATATGGGGTATTTCCGTACTCGGGAGAAATTGCACTACAAATTTTGGGGGGATTTTTCTCCTTTTACCCCTTATAAAAAGGAGAAGTTGGGGTCTACACAAGCCTGTTAGTGTAAAAAAAATTTTTTACACTAACACGCTGGTGTTGCCCCATACTTTTTATTTTCACAAGCATTAAAAGGAAAAAAAGACCCGCAAAATTTGTAACACAATTTCTCCTGAGTACGGAAATACCCCATATGTGGGCGTAAAATGCTCTGCGGACGCACAAGGTTCAGGAGTAAGAGCGCACTATGTACATTTGAAGTCTAAATTGGTGATTTACACAGGGGTGGCTGATTTTACAGCGGTTCTGACATAAAGGCAAAAAAAAAAATACCCACATGTGACCCCATTTTGGAAACAAAACCCCTCATGGAATGTAACAAGGGGAATAGTGAGCCTTAATACCCCACAAGTGTTTCACGAATTTTCGGTAAAGTTGGATGGGAAAATGCAAAAAAAAAAATAATAATTTTCACTAAAATGCTGGTGTTACCCTAAATTTTTCATTTTCGCAAGGGAAAATAGGAAAAAAGACCCCCACTTTTTTATCCCCATTTCTTCTGAGTAAGAACATACCCCATATGTGGATGTAAAGTGCTCTGCGGATGCACTGCAATGCTCAGAAGAGAGGGAGCGCCATTGGGCTTTTGAAGAGAAAATTTGTCCGGAATTGAAGGCCATGTGTGTTTACAAAACCCCCATAGTGCCAGAACAATGGACCCTCCCCACATGTGACCCCATTTTGGAAACTACACCCTCACATAATGTGATAAGTGGTACAGTGAGCATTTACACCCCACAGGTGTCTGACAGATTTTTGGAACAGTGGTCCGTGAAAATAAAAAATGTAATTTCATTTGCATAGCCCACTGTTCCAAAGATCTGTCAAACGCCATTGGGGTGTAAATACTCACTGCACCCCTTATTAAATTCTGTGAGGGGTTTAGTTTCCAAAATGGAGTCTTATGTGGGGGGGGGGGTCCACTGTTCTGGCACCACGGGGGGCTTTGTAAACGCACATGGCCCCTGACTTCCATTCCAAACAAATTCTCTTTCCAAAAGCTCAATGGCGCTCCTCCTCTTCTGAGCATTGTAGTGCACCAGCAGAGTACTTTACCTCCACACATGGGGTATTTTCATACTCAGAAGAAATGGGGTTACAAATTTTGGGGGTAATTTACTCCTATTACCACTTGTAAAAATGTAAAATTTGGGGAAAAAACAGCATTTTTGTGAAAGCATTTTTTTTCATTTACACATCCAACTTTAACAAAAAGTCGTCAAACACCTGTGAGGTGTTAAGGCTCTCTGTACCTCTTGTTACATTCCTTGAGGGGGTGTAGTTTCCAAAATAGTATGCCATGTGTGTTTTTTTTGCGGTTCTGGCACCATAGGGGCTTCTTAAATTGGACATGCCCCCCAAAAACCATTTCAGCAAAATTTGTTTCCAAAAGCCAAATGTGACTCCTTCTCTTCTGAGCATTGTAGTTCACCCGCAGAGCATTTTAAGTCCTAACATGGGGTATTTCTATACTCAGAAGAGATGGGGTTACACATTTTGGGGGTCGTTGTCTCCCATTACCCTTGTAAAAATGGTAAATTTTGGAAAAAACTGCACTTTAGTGACATTTTTTTTTTCATTTACACATCCGACTTTAACGAAAAGTCGTCAAACACCTGTGGGGTGTTAAGGCTCACTGGACCCCTTGTTACGTTCCTTGAGGGGTATAGTTTCCAAAATAGTATGCCATGTGGTTTTTTTTCTGCTGTTATGGCACCATAGGGGCTTCCTAAATGCGACATGCCCCCCAAAAAAACATTTCAGAAAAACTCGCTCTCCAAAATCCCACTGTCGCTCCTTCCCTTCTGAGACCTCCGAACACTTGACATACACATATGAGGTATTTCCTTACTCGAGAGAAATTGGGTTTCAAATTTTGAGAGGAATTTTCTCCTATTACCCCTTGTAAAAATTCTAATACTGGGTCTACAAGAACATGCGAATGTAAAAAATGAAGATTTTGAATTTTCTCCTTCACTTTGCTGCTATTCCTGTGAAACATCTAAAGGGTTAACACACTTACTGAATGTCATTTTGAATACTTTGAGGGGTACAGTTTTATAATGGGGTAATTTATGGGGTATTTCTAATAAGAAAGCCCTTCAATTCCACTTCAAACCTGGGCTGGTCCATGAAAAATTCCGATTTTGAAAGTTTTGTGAAAAATTGGAAAATTGCAACTTTAAATGGAAAACTTTAAAGTCCTCTGATGTCTTCCGAAAGTAAAAACATGTCAACTTTATGATGCAAACATAAAGTAGACATATTGTATTTGTGAATAAAAATATCATTTATTTGGAATGTCTATTTTCATTACAAGCAGAGAGCTTCAAGGTTAAAATTTGGGAATTTTCACCAAGAAATGATGCAAGTAAGGATGAAATTTTACCACTAACATAAAGTAGAATATGTCACAAAAACTATCTCGGAATCAGAATGAAAGGTAAAAGCATCCCAGAGTTATTAATGCTTAAAGTGACAGTGGTCAGATGTTGAAAAAATGCTCTGGTCCTTAAGGCCAAAATGGGCCTGGTCCTTAAGGGGTTAAATGACTTTAAAGGGGTATTCCAGGAAAAACTTTTTTTTTTATATATATATATCAACTGGCTCCAGAAAGTTAAACAGATTTGTAAATTACTTCTATTAAAAAATCTTACTCCTTTCAATAATTATCAGCTGCTGAAGTTGACTTGTTCTTTTCTGTCTGGCAACAGTGCTCTCTGCTTGTCTCAGGAACTGCACAGAGTAGAATAGGTTTGCTATGGGGATTTGATTCTACTTTGGACAGTTCCCGAGACACGTGTCATAAGAGCACTTAGACAGAAAAGAACAACTCAACTTCAGCAGCTAAAAAGTACTGAAAGGATTAAGATTTTTTTTAATAGAAGTAATTTACAAATCTGTTTAACCTTCTGGAGCCAGTTGATAAATATATAAAAAAAAAAGTTTTTCTTGGATAACCCCTTTAAATTCAGGGAGTTTAGAGAGAGTTTAATTGAAATATTAACGGTCTGTTTTTACTGTTTATCTGCCAAATCCCCAAAACTAACATGTTCTCCATGTTGGAATATGCAGTCCAGTGTACATCTTGCTCAAAGTAGGCTAGTCCTAATCTTACATACCTCAACAAGTTTGCCTGGTTGGCAGATGAGGGGGATGTTAGTTCAGAGTTAGCACTGCTGCAGCAAGACACAGCCTCTGACAGACAGAGGGGTCCAGTAAGGAGGGAAGGAGGAGCGCAGGGCAGGCCAGACCGGTGCTGGTAGTGGGGGAATAAATTATTAGGGGACAGACAGGGCAATCTGTGAACTGTTTGTTCTCTGCCTGGAGCTCAAGTTTGGCACATCGCGGATCGGGTTGACAGGTTGCTGGGTGGGGCTGGAAAGGACCCAGGAGTCATGGTGCACATTTGAGAGTACGAGGTAGGTGGAGTGCCAGTAAAAAAAAATTTCAGGGACATAGGCCTGCAAGCTGAAGGCAAGGACCTCCAAGATAGTATTCTGAAATATTACCTGTACCATAGGCCACACCAGAGAGGCAGCGAGAGATCAGGGAGGTAAACAAGTGGCTCAGAAGCTGGTTAAGGAAGGAGGGGTTTGGGTTCAGGTAAGAACTGAGCCAACTCCTCTGTGGGATGCAGGTTCTATAGTATTGATGGGCTGCACCTCAATAGGAAGGGTGGAGCTGATCTTGGGAAGAAGATGGCCATAAGGGTGGAGAAGTGTTTAAACTAGGGAATGGGTGGGGGGCAAGGGAATCTATAACATAGAGGGGGAAGATAGTGTAGATAGAGAGGTGGGACTTATTAATGTATCTGGGGGTGGAGCGTTGGGAGGGGTTAATAGGGATAGAAAAAAAACACGCACCTTTGAGTTGCATGTTGACCAATGCCAGAAGTCTAACCAATAAAACTGACAAATTGGAGTTGATAATGTCTGAGGAGAATTATGACATAGTGGGTATAACAGAGACTAGGTTGGATGATAGCTATGACTGGGCGATCAACATACAGGGGGAGGCGTTTGCCTTTATGTAAAGTCCAGTCTGAAGGCCACACTGCGGGAAGATATATGTGAGGAAACAATAATGTGAAGTCATTAGCGGTAGAAATATATGGAGATAAAAATAATAAAATTCTGATGTGGGTTTGCTATAAGCCGTCAAATATAATGGAAGAGGCAGAAGATCAATTACTGAGGCAAATAAACAAGGCAGCAAATAATAAAGAGGTGGTTATTATAGGGGACTTTAACTATCCCGACATAAACTGGGAGACTGAGACCTGTGAATCTCATAACGGAAACAGGTTTCTGACTATAGCTTAATGTAATTATCTGTCCCAAACTGTGTAGGACCCGACCAGACGGATCTCCCTGACAAAGTAACTAATGGGCAGGTAGGAGGAAACCTAGGAAATAGTGATCATCATATAATACATTATAACTTGTTCTTCAATAAGGGAATCTCTCGAGGGGCCACAAAAACAATGACCTTTAGGAAGGCAAAGCTTGATCAACTCAGAGAGGCCCTTAACAATTTAATTTGGGAAAATATCTTCAAAAACAAAAATACTGACACTAAATGGGAGACTATCATAAATTTTTACTGTACACATACCTTATGGGAATAAAAAGGTCTGGACTAGGAGAAAACCAGTGTGGATGAATAAAATTGTTAAAGGAAAACTGTCAGCTTTCTCCCCCTGCACTAACCAGCGGTACTGGCTGGAAGTGTGGGGGATACTGATCAGTTTGATCCTTACCGCACCCAGATCCGCCACGCCGTTCGGCCTTAATCTTCTATTTTCGGTATAGTCAAATGAGGTGCTAACTGGCACTCTGACATCAGTGCCAGGCCACAGCGCCTCCCAGCTTATCAATATTCCTCCCCTCCCTCCGCCTCTCCCTCTTCTCCCTCTCTGTAATGAAGAGAGAGGGGAGGAATATTGATGAGCTGGGCGGCACTGCGGCCTGGCACTGACGTTAGAGTGCCAGTTAGCACCTCATTTGAATATACCAAAAATAGAAGATTATGGCCGAAAGGCGCGGCGGATCCCGGCACAGTAAGCTTGAAACTGATCAGCGCTCCCCCGCACTACCAGCCAGTACTGCTGGTTAGTGCGGGGGAAGAAAGCTGACAGTTTTCCTTTAAGGTGGCAATAAATGACAAAAAAAAGCATTTCAGATACTGAAACAGGGGGGCAGTGAAGGAGCATTGAAAAGCTATAGAAAAAAAAAAAAGTTAAAAAGAGAAAAAAGCCGCAGTTGTGGAGACAGAAAGACTTATTGCAAAAGAGAGTAGAACTAACCCCAAAATGTTCTTTAACTATATAAATAGCAAAAAGGTTAAAAATTAAAATATTGGCTCTTTGCACAGTCAATATATCCTATTAGGCTACTACCCTGTTTTGATAAGATTTTAAATAGAGGTCTTGCTAGAGTACAGCGCTGCTGTCTAAAAACACACTATAGCCTCCACGACGTTTCGCTGAAGAAATGGGTTTGTCAAGGGATCTGAGGGTAATGCGGGCTTTAAAGCATTCAACTGCCTTATATAGACTCTAATTATAGACTTATATAGACTCTATGGCTGCAAAAACCACCAAATGGTTAATTTGCATGTGGACACTGTGTGTCAGGTAAGTACATGCAAAAAAATAAAACTTTCAAAAATACAGCGGATGAAAAACAATATGAAATAAGGCATGTCTTGAATTGCAGTAGTAGAAACGTGGTGTATGTGGCAATGTGCCTATGTCCCCTCATCTATGTAGGGAAAACCATGCAGGAGTTACGTAGAAGAGTAAGTAAACATATCAGTACGCTTAGAACAGGAGCTGAAGTTCCTTTGGCAATACATGTGAGGTCAGTACACCAGAATAACATGAAGAAGAGTCTTAAGTTCTGGGGTCTCCGACAACTATTCGGTGGTCCCAGAAAAGGAAACCTTGATAGGTTGTTAAAGGAAAAGGCCAAGTGGATATTTAGTTGAACAGCAAATATCCTTAATGAGGTTTTTTTTTTCCTGCATTCCTGGAAAGAGATACAATAAATAATATTCAATTTGATACTTTGTAAACCAAATTATTAGTGTTCAATTCTCTTAGTTTATCCAATTGGTGTGTAACATATTATGGTATGATGGATTTATCATAACTATATTTTTTAGAGAGATTTAATGTCTCCTTCTTAAAGGTTTCAGAAACATTTATTGTCGTTTACCTATACACAAGTATGCAGTTTTGGTTATGTTTGTGGAATGAATTATAACAATAGATATAGTTCCATGAGTGGATTTCAACACATAACCATAAATACAGCGTATATTCCAGTTTCATTAGTAGTAGGTGAAGTATAAATAAATAGTCTCAGCCCGCATTTTATTATTACCAACAAAGTATTTATATATTCTCTAAACCGATGAGTAAATGTATACTTACCTTACACATAGTTTGGCATCATAGTGAGGCGTTATGTGGGACCCTAAAATGTATTTTGGGCCAGGTCAGTTTATATCTGTATAGGTCAGCATACTTATACAAGCCATTTAGGATACCTAAGTCCGGAATCATGCCCAGAAGATGGAGACTGAATAGAGAGTAAGTTTTAGGACATGCGCTGTTGAAATTATTATCTCGGAGCGCACGGAAATCCAAAATCATGTGCAGTGGACGGTTGAAGTATAAGTGCTGTGATATGCACTGTCGGAAGACTCATAACGGAGCGCATTCCAAATCCGCAATCATGCATGGGAATATGACGAACCACTCTCAGGAGATCTTGGATATGAATTTGGGCTTACCAAATTAGCTGCTGTGCCTATATAAGGGAGTTGAATGCTTGAAAGCCCGCATTAGCCTCGGAGCCCTTGACAAAGCCGATTTGTCGTCAAAATGTCGGGGAGGCAATAGTGTTTGTTTTTTAACAGCAGCGCTGTACTCTAGCAAGATCTCTATTTAAAATCTTATCAAAACAGTGTGGTAGTCATAATAGGATATATTGACTGTGCATTAACACAGCATTAACACTAAACCCCACTAATATATATACATCATTGGTGTTTTTGGCAGTGGTGCACCTGACAGGATATAACGACTAAAATCACTTGTGATTTTAATCATTTTTGGTTACAATAACTCTACGGAGTCCAATAAAGTTACAGTTTTAGGGGGTCTGTAGTTTAGGGTTCTCCTAAGGGGGTTCCCCTTAGGTTGTTTTGTTCCCCAGGACTGGTTCAAAGCAAATGTGGTGCCTATATTCAAAAAGGGGCCAAAAAGTGAAATTATAGGCCTGTTAGTTTAACCTCCATTGTATGTAAATTTTTGAGTGTTTTCTAAGAGATGCTATATGTATGACTCCATATCACAAGACCTCAGGTAAACCCATAATGCTTTGCAAACAGCTCTCCCAGTCAATATGGAGGCAGTATAGGGGTGATGTCTGAGCCACTATAATTTGTCCTTGCCTTACTATTACCTAGTGCTCTATATTCATTATTGGCTTTATATTTTTTGCAATTGAGAACCAAGCTGATAATAGTGTCCTGTAGAGGCAATAACATCACATCTCATACCTGTAGGCACCTTTAGCATAGGACAAGAATTCCCTGGAAATGTTCTTTTGTGTAACAGACAACATGGCATAGGGTGCTTCGGGGAGGCCACTAGACTGCTATAGGTATTATGGCTCTATGAAACATATTTGAAATATGGTAATGTACATGAGACTTTACAGTGATGTGAAAAGGTGGTGGAGTCTGAAACATGTGAAATCTTTCTTTCATGTACACAAGCAACATTACTATTGACCCACCTTCAGCAAATGTTTGTATTACAACAGTCATTGATAGAACTAAAGAACAAAAACTTCCTAAAAGGACTAAATAATAAATCAGGTAAATGGGTGCAACTAAAGTAAATAAATCAATTCCTGACATTTGTCTTGTTTCAGTTACCTAATATGTTTGGAAGCCTGCGTTCCACCATGATGTCTTTAATGATTGGATCTTATGCATCATCAGCTATCACTTTCCCAGCCCTGAAGGTAAGTTAAAACATTTTTTGTCAAAGCTTGAAGGAACTGTGCGTTAACATAACTGCTTAAAAGATAAAATAAGGCAAAATAAATTACACTTTGACTTGATAAGATAATTAAGTGGGCAGATCTATCAAAACCTGTATAGAGTTAAAGTTGACTAGTTGACATGCAACCGGTGAGATTTCTTCTTTAATTTTTTTTAAAAGCCCCTGAAAAACAAAAGATCTCATTGGTTGCTATGAGTAACTGCTCCATTTTTTCTTTACATAGGTTTTTTAGAAAAATATTTTTTCTTTTTAGCAATAAAATTACCTTTCACAATTAGTACAGGACACAACAAAAGGGAGGGGCACTTCTGGACTTAATATTAAACATAGTTATGCCTCTGTACAAATTACTAGTCAGACCACACATGGAGTATTGTGTCCAATTTTGGGCACCTGTATATAAAAAGAACATGGCTGAACTGGAGTGTGTGGAGAACAGCGACCAAGGTAATTAAGGAAATGGGTGGATTAGAATAGAGACATTTTAGGGGTTATATGATTGTAATGTAAAAATATATAAATAGACAGTACAGAGATATTTCTAGGGATCTTGTTATACCGAGGCCTGTAACCATGACAAGGGGGCATCCTCTACATGTAGTCTGACCACAGTGCTCTCTGCTGACACCTCTGTCCATATCAGGAACTGTCTGGAGCAGGAGAGGTTTGCCATGGGGATTTGCTCCTGCTCTGGACAGTTCCTGACACGGACAGAGGTGTCATCAGAGAGCACTGTGGTCAGACAAAAAATAAATTCAAAAAGAAAGGAACTTCCTCTGGAGCATACAGCAGCTGAGAAGTACTGGAAGGATTAAGATTTTTAAATAGAAGTAATTTACAAATCTGTCTAACTTTCTGGAACCAGTTGATTTGAAAAAAATTAAATAATAATAATTTCCACCGGAGTATCCCTTTGGGAAAGCACACAAATGTCAATAGATATTTCTTGGAAACATATCAACCATTTATCCCAAAATTGACTAGCCTAAATTGACACAAATGTCAAATTATTATAATGTGAACATAGTCTTTCTAAAATATTGACTTTTACTGCATAATGAGTATTTTTACATTTCATATCTGCTTTATTTACTATAGTTTCACTGACGGAATTTACAGACCGCCAGATGATATTTTACCCCTTAACGACCACGGATGTAAATGTACGTCCTTGTGTGCCGGTACTTAGTGCACCAGGACCTACATTTACGTCCTGTGTATGACTCACTGCAGGTTCCGCCGGTAATGGCCGACATCCGCGATCACCTGCCTCCGTCTGTCTCCCGGCGTCTCCTGCTCTGGTCTGAGATCGAGCAGACCAGAGCAGAAGATCTCCGATAATACTGTTCAGTGCTATGCCCTATGCATAGCACTAAACAGTATTAGCAATCAAATGATTGTTATAGATAGTCCCCTATGGGGACATAAAAAGTGTTAAAAGAGTTGAAAAAATTTAAAAAATTTAAATTCCCCTCCTCCAATAAAAATGAAAATTTTAAATTTTTCCCATTTTACCCCCCAAAAGTTTTTTAATAAACATATTTGGTATTGCCGCATGTGTAAATGTCCGAACTATCAAAATATAATGTTAATGATCCCGTATGGTGAACGATGTAAATGTAAAAAATAAAAAAAAGTAAAAAAATTCTGCTTTTTTGGCACATTTTATTCCCCCAAAAAATGTATAAAAAATTATCTAAAAGTTTTATATATGCAAATGTGGTATCAATAAAAAGTATAGAGTGCGGCACAAAAAAATTAGCCCTCATACCACCATATATATGGAAAAATTAAAAAGTTATAGGTGGTCAAAATAAAGCGATTTTAGATTACTGATTGTGTACAAAAAGTTTTAGTTTTAGTTTTTTTTAAGCGGTACAAAAATATAAAAGTATCTAGCCATAGGTATAATTTTAATTGTATTGACCCACAGAATAAAGAACACAGGTCATTTTTACCGTAAAAGGTACAGTGTAAAAAATTAAACCCTTCAAAATGCGCAAAATTATGGTTTTCATTTTCTCCCTAAAAAAAAAAATGTTGGGGTTTGTCGTACATTTTATGGTAAAATGAGAGCTTTCATTACAAAGTACAATTGGTCATGCAAAAAACAAGCCCTTATATGGGTCTGTAGATGGAAATATAAAAGAGTTATGGATTTTTGAAGGCGAGGGGGAAAAATGAAAATGCAAAAATGAAATTGGCCTGGTCCTTTAGGTTAAAATGAGCTTGGTCCTTAAGGGGTTAAAGGAGAACTCCGGCAAAATTAAATTTATCCCCTATTGTTTAAATTAAGTTATTATGTTAAACATATTTTGTAATGTTGTTTTCTAATTTTCTATTTTACTATCTATATTATAAAATATTCCTGAAATCTTTTTCATTTTGACCACTAAATCTAAAACTAGGCTCACAATTCCTGTTTAGTGCAGATCACTCTACAGCATCCTCCTCATGACAGACAGGAATATAGTGCACGGTGACAACAGTGTATAGCTACCATTGACAGTAGCTGTTGCTTAGAGTTCAGCCATCCTCCCTCCGTAGAAGGACCACTGCACAGGTTAAAGTGTGCATGGACCCTTACATCTGCAAGTTCAAAAACATTTTACAGAGTTGTAAGTTGTCTAAATACTTGGCAATAGCACACTTATAACCAGAGAGTTAGATGCTGTTTCTTTATCTGTTTCACAATGTTTTTATCTGTTTCTTTATCTGTAACAGCACAATAATAGTATATTTCCCCTTTAACCTTAATTGTGTTTATTTCAACTTTCTGCAGCTTATATATGAAGCTGGTGTCTCTTTCATGGGGCTTATGTTAGGCTGGTCAAGTTTAGCCTGCCTGATTTTCCTCAACTGTCTCATCAACTGGCCAAAGGAAGCTATCCCATCACCTGAAGAATCTGCCTATACGTGAGTGTGTAATGACCGAGCAGTGCTCTTTTTTGACAGTTAAATGGTTATTTGTAGTACAGAAGATAATATTGCTTCATTCTGAACTGTGGCCCAGTTTCAAAAGGCTTGAAATGGAACATATGATGGAACAGTTCTACAGCAAAGTAAAAGCTTTGAAGTGGCACTGACCAACATGAAGCATCGTAGACATGCACCCTTGTAATTGGTTTTTACACACTCTCTGATGATCTCACAGGAAAAAGGTCACACTACGCACTCTTGCACTAGACCACAAAGTCACTGGAGACCAGTTTTACACCCACGTGACCACTGTTGGTCAACGGTTAAGTCGAAAAGGTAATCCTGAGGATGAGCAAATGTCCAATGAAGACTTGTCTAAACCTACCAAAAACAGTGGTAAGAATAAATCTTCAAATAAAGTATTATTTGAGTCCTTTCAACTGTAAGCATGCATTTTATATATATAAAGGGACCCTGCAAAAAATATATAAATAGGACTTAAGTGACACACAGTTAAGCACACACACATCACCCAGACATGCACACAAGCCAGACATGCACAACCAACACACAGACATAATGAGGCAGGTGCAGCACATTTTGGAATCACCGAAAAAATTGCACATGCATCCCACATATGCAACTTATATAGTTCATGTATTATTTATTCACTAAACAAATGTCAGCATAATATAATCGTCTAACTAAAACACCTTAATTACACTACTATGGGCATCCAGCAGCAGCATCCTGCATATATAGCCTGCCTTGGCTAATAAACTCCCCCCAATAATGCCACAGTCCCACCAAAACCGATCTATATTCTTTTATGCCCTGTTCATACTACAGATTATTACAGACATTCCTGCCACCTATTGCAATCCTTGGGTACTGCTGCAAAGTATAATTTCGAACAATAATGTATTTGGAAAGCCACCCACTCCAAGCTTCAGGGCCCCATGCAGCCTCAAAGGTTGCACAACCTGTGAATCTGCCTCCGCTGTAGGACAACAAAGTACGATGTCTTAATAGAATGACTTCTTTAAATATACACATAAAATATTGTGCTTTCTTCTTTGTGTTCATTTTGATCAAAGTAACTTAGAGCCCCTTTAATAGTCATGAAATAAATAACTTTTTTTCCTGTCTTTCCAGTATATCTAATAAATAATGTAAATTCACCGAAAAAACACAAAAATTTAACTTTTAATAAATATATCACATAAAAAGGATCCACTTATGATCCGAACACAAAAAGAAAAATTGAATCAAATATTTTTGCTGCAAAATAACCCTGATAATTGGTCACAATTGCAGTCTTACTAATAATATAGTAAAAAATGCACACAGGTATTTACCAGTCAATATATGTATGTGTTACCTACCTAAAGGTGGGATACAGGTAGGGAAAGATTGGGTAGGGTCCTACAGGGTGGTATATAAGGCCAATTGGTGCATGTGGCCACTACCTATAGCTCACCCTATAGTTTCCCTCCAGCTACTCCTACCGCTAGGTGGAGTTAACGCCCTTATAAGGAACATAAGCCTGTTCTGTCCTTAGATGTACCTGTCCTAGGACAAAAAGGAGAGGGGCTCTCTATCTCACTGGGGAGTCCTATCTGACTATAGGACAGGGAAGGATGATCTGTATCTAATGATATCACAGTGAGAGACACCTGGATAATGGACCATGGATATAAGGTCACTTATCAAAATAGATTATTTTAGCCTAGATCACTCAAGTGGTGGGCAGCCTAATGATAATATAAGCTGTCCAGCATTTATTTCAGAAAGATATCCAAAATAAATAAAGTATGGATTGCAGATGGCATGCATACACATGTGGGTTCATATATGCCATCCAAAATCTCTATTTACACAATGCTGGTGATGATGTTATTGCAGGCACAGCCAGTTACAGTGGTATATAACAAATCACAGATGTCCAGTTATTGTTGAGACAAGATATCCACCATAATACAGTAGTATACAACAAATCACAGATGTTTAGTAAAGAAACAGATAATGTCAATACTACTAAAGTCCCAGTCGACTTCACACAATCATGGATCAGCTGACACACAATCACCTTACAAAGGCTACAGGTCTGTAATGCAGTAAAAAGTACTGAACCCATATACTTATCAGAGTTTGACTGGTAGATCACTCTGGTGCATAGTCCCAACACATTTCATGCCCCCCCCCCCCCCCCCCCGTTCATCAGGGGACAATCTGGGGGCAGTCAGGTGGGAGACAATCCTGGATGGCCGATAAGGAGCAGGATGTGTGAGAACTGCTAGTGGCCATGCTGACACTGACCCGGCATCTGGATAAAATAGTGTGTTTTAGCCCCTCCCTGTAATCCACAGGCCAATGAAGGCAGCCCTTGCTGAATTCACTCACCTGTATATAATTCCGTTTGATCTAACGGAATTTAGGACTAAGAAAGCTTATGACTTTGGCACCCCAGGGCAGGGGAAAAGCCAAATTACGGATACCTCTGCATCTGAACAGGAATCATTGGACTCCAATAAGAAAAAACAATAACCAACAATGGTCGAATCGTGGTCGAGGGGGCCAAAACAGGAGGGGTGCAAGAGGAAGAAGAAATGGCTCAGGGGCTCCGCATCGTCGGAACCCCAGACGAGAGGTCAACTCAAAGGGCAACCCACCGTTGGGAAATGCCTCTTCCTCCTCCTCTTTGGCATCCTCCTCATCCCTTTTTTTTAGAGGAGGAACTATCACGCCATCAGCAAACAATCTAGTAGGAAGTGATACCCTTGAAATAATCAATGTTTCTGATTATTCTCTCACAAATGAACAAAAAAGGTCTATCGTTTGTACCAGTAAATAGATTTCATAGGTTCTCATGGATTAAGGATCTGCATTTGTTCTGTAGGAAGCTCAGATGGCATAGATTCTTTTGTCTTTATGACAAACGTCAATGCATGGAGATGGTTCTTTAGCGGGTATACGCATCCTCAGTGAGTTCGAGGAGGAAGGTACTAGCGAACCTGGGGAGGGTCCATTTACAGACCTTCGACCTAAGAGTACCCTTATGCCTCCCATGTCAGACCTCACCAGCATTGACATATTCCTACAAGTGGTCACGAGGGAAATCGAGTGTCTAAGTCAATCTAGGGGTTACCAACAATATAATATGACCAAGGGTGAAATGCAGGCTCTCATTGCCTTGGAGAAAAATGATAAAATTATAATAAAACAAGCCGACAAAGGTGGTATCTTGGTCATATTGAATCATGAAAACTACAGACAAATGTGCCTGGATCTCCTCTCATGTAGAGAGAACTATGGGATATTGTCATCTGATCCTACTCTACACTTTGTCACAGATCTAAAATTAATCTTGCTGGAGGCTAAAACACACAAACTGATCAATGAGAAGGAGTTTAACTATCTATTACCCCCTAAACCTACCACTGCCACCTTTTACTGCTTGCCCAACGTGCATAAAGGTACCAGTCATCTGAAAGGGCGCCCCATCGTCTCTGGTAATGGATCCGTTACAGAGACTGTGGGAGTGTATGTGGATCGAGTCCTGAGGAAATTCGTGACGGCACTTCCGTCTTACGTGAGGGATACCACGGATTTCCTACAAAGGATAGAGGGCATAGATGTTGGCGAGGGCATGTTCCTTGCGAGTATCGACGTCGAGGCTCTCTATAGTTCGATACTGCACGACTTTAGTTTAAAGGCAGTGGAATATTTTCTCAAAAGCAGAGGTAACTTCTTCCAACTACACAATCAGTTTGTTATATCTCTCATGTCGTACATTTTGACCCATAATTACTTTTTATTCGATGGGAAGACTTGTCACCAGCTCAGGGGGACCGCAATGGGGAGCCCTTGTGCCCCCACATATGCGAATCTCCTCCTGGGGTGGTGGGAGGACACCATAGTCTTCCCACCGGATGAATGTACCTGGACCCAACACATCATCTTATGGGCCAGGTACATAGACCATATTTTCGTCGTATGATCAGGTACACATGAGATGTTCTTAGCCTTCATGAAACATCTAAATCAGAACATGCTGGGTCTCCGGTTTACGCATGAAATTGATGCTAACACACTGGCTTTCCTTGATGTTAGGATTACTAAAAATGGTGAAGGAGGTTTATCATCTACACTCTTTAGGAAGTCAACAGCAACTAATAGCTTGCTCCATTGGACCAGTTTTCATCCCCCAGCATTAAAGAAAGGGATCCCAAAGGGTCAGTACCTACGGGTACGTAGAAATTGTTCTACTGACCAGGCTTTCTTTCGGGAAGGCAGTAATTTATGTGATAGATTTCTACAGCGTGGATACCCTAAAAATGTGCTGAGGGGGGCCTTTCAGTTTGCATGCAATAAAAACTGGACAGCTTTATTGGCACCTACTCCACCAAAATTGGATGATGGGGCAACTCGCATTATAGGCACATATGACACGCATAGATCGGCGATCTTAAAAATTTAGTCTAAACACTGGTCTATTCTACAAGCCGACCCTCTGTTGGAAAAGGTAATGACAGATCACCCAAATTCCTACCCCTTCTGTAAGTCACTAAAGGGCGATCGACTTACCCATAGTCACTATACCAGCCCCTCAGCACCAGGTACTTGGTTGGACGGCCGCATCACAGGGACCTTTAAATGCGGCGGTTGCAAGGCATGTCCCTTCATGCGAAAGACTAAAACTAACAGTAGCTCCTCTACAGGAGAGTCTTTCATGTTAAGGGACTTTGTCAACTGCCGTACAAGGGGTCTGGTCTATTTGTGTCAATGCAGTTGCCCAAAGGACTACATAGGCAAGACCATTAGGGAGTTTAGACGTAGGGTGTGTAAGCATGTGAATGACATCACACATCAGCGTGACACACCCCTAGCTAGTCCATGGTGGTGACCCTAGAACGGTATCTTTTGCAGCCCTTGAGGTTATTCGTCCCTCTCCTCGTGGAGGCAACTTAGATGTACGTCTGTTACAAAAAGAAACCTCTTGGATATATAAATTTAGATCTGTGGCTCCTTCTGGTCTCAATGAGGTTTTGTATTTTACCTCGTTCATATAAAATATGGGCACATTAGCAAAACATCTTCCCTCCCCCCCCCCCCCTACCCCTCCCCCCTTCTTTTTCTTACATTTGTATCTTTACCATGCTTTATTACAGGGGTGATACCTGATGATGGGGTGGGATCACACACCCTTTACCGTACTTACCTGACTAGGTTCACCTTGGAGTGTCAGGAACTTGCCAAATATATTGACACAAAATAGTGTCCTGATATTACATTATGAGAATATTGCTTCTCATTTGTATCTGATATCTGTGTTGCCATGATGATATTTCTTATCTAGCAACACATCACAAATTGAAACTATGTCTGATTTTTCATCTTTTTCCTATGGATCCATAGGAGTTTGGTTTGATTAAACTTGGAATTGAGTACATTTTGTGTTAAGTGTCAGGCTGACAGCCCGGAATCTATAGGTGACCTATGTAATTAAAATTTTGTCTGCCCAGTGATTATATATTGGCCTACACTGGATAGACCTGATAATGCAGGGTTAAAGAAAAAGATAATATTTTTTAATTTTTTCCCTGCATATGAGTCTAGCAGGGCGGCGCTTTTCTTTCTCAGTATATTGGCATTAAAGGGGTTCTCCGGTGCTTAGACATCTTATCCCCTATCCAAAGGATAGGGGATAAGATGTCTGATCGCGGGAGTCCCGCAGCTGGGGACCCCTGGGATCATGTACGCGGCACCCCGTTTGTAATCTGTCCCCAGAGCATGTTCGCTCCGGGACTGATTACCGGCGACCACAGGGCGGGCGGCGTGTGACGTCATGCCTGCGCCGGCGTGTGACGTCACGCTCCGCCCCTCAATGCAAGCCTACGGGAGGGGGCGTGATAGCTAGTGTGACCAATTATCAGGGTTGTTTTGCAGCAAAAATATTTGATTCAATTTTTCTTTTTGTGTTTGGCTTTCGATCATAAGTGGATCCTTTTTATGTGATATATTCATTAAAAGTTAAATTTCAGTGTTTTTTCTGTGAATTTTTTTGAGCACTCTAAAAAGTCTATGGTACACGGTGACGTAATAAATAATGTACAATTGGAATATTAATTTGTTGCTTCAACAGGATCTTCAACAACGTTCCTACAGAGTGCACGTTCTCCCATCTTCCTCTTTTCTCTTATCACTATGATGATGACTCAGCTTCGAATAATTTTCTTCATGGCATCAATGAACAAGATGATAGAATATTTGGTGCTTGGGTCACAACATAATGGTTCGTATGCATATAGCACCTTTACCTACCAGTTCTATACATCTACCAGTTTCTGCTTATAATTATGTAGACAAATAAAGAGAAACGGAATCAGTGTCACCTGCACTAACCTGTCGGTACAGACAGGTAGTGCAGGTGACACTAATGACAATGATACTTACCTAATCCCATTCCGTACTGTGGTTCTCCTGCAACAGAGCTAATTTCTTCCAAAAACAGCCCCGCCATTTTCCTCAGGTTGTGTGTGGTATTGCAACTTGGCTCCATACACTTCAATACAATACAACACACATCCTGAAGACAGAGGGGGTTCTGTTTTTGGAAGAACTTTTAATTTAGCTCTTTACCCGGAAAACCCCTGTTAGTATTATTCTAAGATGTAGAAGACATTAATATGGTTGCTTTATAACCTTTATCAATCAATGCTAGCTGAGACCTAAAACATACCTGTCATATTACAGGAAAAAATAAATAAAGCATATATATATATATATATATATATATATATATATATATATGTATATATTAATGTTTAAAATATGGCACTCTCTAATGATTGTGGGTGCACAGGTAGGAATCCCAATCCTTCTTATACCATACACTTGCGATTCTAGGTAGCTATACAACCTGTATTATGTGTCTAGCTTTTGTATTTGGCTCACGCATCCATCTGTTCTGATGTTCACTCATTTTGACATCCACTGCTGTGGTAGGGGCATGTCTCAGGCAAGCACTTAGCCCACCCTTACTTACCATGCATTCACTTCTGCCCTGAGTCTGCTGTGCTGCGTCTCAGACTGCAGTGAAAAATTTCATTTTCCCTCCCAGGTGTCATATGACTTGTTAATGTTACAAGGTGTAAATGGCAAATCATACAGAAAACTAAGGGAAATGGTGCACTGGATGTGGAGCTGGTACACCTGGATTCCCAGAGAAGCTCACAGGAAACATGGATACTGTAAAAGTATTAATAATTTTTATTGACACCAGAATAAAACAAAAAAGAGGTATATAAAAATGGCAATGATGTGTTTTGAAGGTGAATCCCTCTTCTTAAGATTGAAATACAGATAATTCATGACAGTCTGTCTTATATACACAAAAAAAAATGGCTCAAATTCATTAGTGGGTGAAGTCACAAGCCATCACAAACGTGCTAGTAAAAGTTACCTAATATACTGTATATATACTGTATATAGCTGCACATGTTAAAGTAATATAACTTGTCAGCATACAAGGGTAATCTTTGCTGATAAGTCTGGTATTGTGCCGAGGGGCTAGCATGAGGCAAATGTACCAATCTTCAAAAAGTGCTCTAAATCTTTCCGAGGCAATTATAGAACAGTAACAGTTTTAGCCCCCCAGACTACTACAATGTTGTTACAGATGTCCATAACGTGAGTGTAACCAAACCTTTATCGCTTTTCCTCTTTCTATTATAACTTATAAAATACATTTATTCAGCGGTCAGGCACAGTCGGTTAGGCATGGCTTGGGGTTCACAAAGCCCTGCAGCCGCCATGCATATCCTCTCCTTTCAGCTCTGGGTTTGCTGTGTAGTAAGACACATCGCATCCACAGCGCATGCGCCCCTCCTGACATGCGCTTGCCACCGCCCAGCATTGACAGAGCGCAGTGAACTCGCTGCCTATGAGTTCACTGCGCAGGTGGAGTACTAGTGGAAGGGGGGTCTCATGCGCTGCATCTTTCTACACAGCGGTCCCAGCACTGAAAGGAGAGGATAGGTGTGGCGGCAGCGGGGCTTTGCGAACCCCAAGCCACGCCTATCCAACTGTGCCTGACCGCTTGATAGATGTATTTTATAAGTTTTAAACTAAGGAGGAAAAGCGATAAAGGTTTGGTTGCACTCACGTCATGGACATCTGTAACAAGATTGTAGTAGTCTGGGGGGCTAAAAACTCATGACAGTTGCGCTTTAACATCCATTGTGGGAAAATAGCTTGAAAGGCTTTGTAGCATGGTATAGTCTTTGGAAGATGTTCATAAGTTACAAGCTGATAAGGCCTCCACTTGGCAAATGAGGTTCAATATGGATAAATGTAAAGTTATGCTTCTGGGTACTAATAACCTGCATGCATCATGTGTCTTAGAGGAGTAATACTAGGAGAGTCACTGGTAAAGGAGGAACTGGGTGTACAGAATAGCATGCAATGTCAACCAGCTGCCTCTAAGGCCAGCAGGATATAGTCATGTATCAAAAGAGGCATTGACTCGCGGTACAGGGACATAATACTGCCCCTTTATAAAGCATTGGTACAGCCTCACGTGGAATATGCTGTATGGTGTTGGACACCGGTTCATAAAAGGGATGTTCTGGAGTTAGAAAGGGTTCAGAGATGTGCAAACTAAACTAATAAGGGACATGGAACATCTTAGCTGTGAGGAAAGATTAAAGGAATTACTTTTGTTTAGTTTTCAGAAAAGATGTTTAAGGGGGATCAACTTATTTTAGCACATAAATGGCCCATACAAAAATATGGGAAAAAACTGTTTAGGTAAAACCCCAATAAAAGACAAGGGGCACTCCCTCCGTCTAGAGAGAGAAAAAATGTAGTCTTCAGGTGCGACAAGCCTTCTTTACCATAAGAACTGTAAATTTATGGAACAGTCTACCTCAGGAACCTCTGTCCGTGCCAGGAACTGTCTAGAGCAGGATAGGTTTGCTATGGGGATTTGCTCCTACTCTGAACAGTTACTGGCAACATGAACAGAGGTGTCAGCAGAGAGCACTGTGGTCAGACAGACAAGAAAGTAAAAAAGAATTTCCTCTGGAGCATACAGCAGCTGATAAGTACTGTAAGAATTAAGAAGTTATTTGCAAATCTGTTTATTTTTCTATCACCAGTTGATAAAAAAAAAAAAAAAAAAAAAGTGTTTTCCACTGGAGTACCTGTTTAAAGGGGGTAATCTGCTGCTAGACGTCTTATCCTCTATCCATAAGATAGGGGATAAGATGTTTGATCACAGGGGCCCCTGCGATCTCCCGCAGCACCCGACGTTGTAAACAAATGCCGTGTTATAGCGGCAAGAGTCGTGACGTCCCATCCACGCCCTCATGATGTCATGCCATGCCATGCCACCTCCATTCATGTCTTTGGGAGGGGGTGGGGTGGCCTAAAAGCCCCCTCCTATAGACATAAATGGAGGAGGCATGGTGTGACATCACAATCACGGCCATGCTGGGGCATGGGAGTACCCCTTTAATTTAATTTTGTTTGGAAACGTTGACCATTTTTCTTTTCTGCACTACACGGAGTTCTGATGCTATCCATATTGGGTAACATCAGGACTCAGGGCAACAATGCCTGGGCCTGAAGAGGATACCAGGAGCAAGAAACCACCATGTAATACTCACACCACAGTGGCAGCTAATTGATGGACTCTCAGAACCAGATGGCCACCCAAACAACCCATACATAATTATAAAGGAGAACTCCAGCTAAAACTAACTTATGCCCTTATCTGTGGTGGTCCGACCGCTGGAACCTCCTGCGATCTCCAGAATGGGACGCCAGCTGTCATTGAAGAAGTGTGTGTCATCTACACGGCTTGCAGACAGCACGTGCTCCATTCATTTCTATTGCAGCGCCGGTGATGCCTAAGTGCTGTACTTGGGTCTTTTTAGTGATCCCATAGAAATTAATGGAGCGTGTACCGTTCGCAGCACATTCTTCCGCGATCAGCTACTTATCCCCCATCCTGAAAGGATAGGGGATAAGATGTCTAATCACAGGGGGCCCGCCGCTGGGACCCCCGCAATCTCCCTGCAACAGCCCGCATTCTATGCATAGCTGCATCTGCAGTTTCAGAAACCACCGAGCTTCCAAGACGGGGACATGATGTCATGCCACGCCCCCTCCATTCATGTCTATGGGAGGGGGCGTTGCGTCCGTTACGCCCCATCCCATAGAAATTAATGGAGGGGGCGTGGTGTGACGTCACGTCCCCGTCTCGGAAGCCCGGCGGTTTCCGAAACTGCAGACGCAGCTACGCATAGAATGAGGGCTGCTGCAAGGAGATCGCGGGGGGTCCCAGCTGTGGACCCCCCACGATCAGACATCTTATGCCCTATCCTTTGGATAGTGCAAAAGATGTTTTTGCCTGGAATACCCCTTTAACTCTCCTAGGGATGACTAGCTTTTTAATATGAAATCAGAAGAAGAATAACACAATATGAAATTGTAAGCATACAGGGGTTAAACAGCCCCATAGACTTCTGCTGGCAGTCTAGATATGGTTAGAGTACTGCCATAAATTTCTGTTGTAAGTACACCCATTTAAATACATCACATTTGTGTAATTAATTATGAAAATAAGTGGAAAAAAAACATTAATAGTCAAGGCACTTTACAAACATGTTTGTTTTTTCATTTTAGTACCTGCAGATATGAAATTAAAAGCAGAATACACAGGTAAAGTTTTATGCATGCTTTTATCCTTTTTTATTCATATGTTTGTAGCAATACCAAAATGAAAGTAAAATCACGCAACATTTTCTGCAATGGAACTCCAAAGCGGAGTTCTGCTTGGAAAATACATAGCATGGATGGACCCTTATTGTCCATTTAAAATGTGGGCAGGTTGTTCTTACTTTACATTTCCTTTTAGGTTTAGCAACCTCTTTTCTTTTTCTGGATTGCAAAAACCCTAAGTTGACCAATTTTTATAAAATTAATGATATTATATGTAATATACTAAATGTTTATAGTCTGATGTTAAAATAAACTCATCAGTAGTAGTAGTAGTATAACTATTTTAACCCCTTAAGGACTTTCCGTTTTTGCATTTTCATTTTTTCCTTATCACCTTCTAAAAATCATAACGCTTTCAATTTTACACATAAAATTCCATATGATGGCTCATTTTTTGCGCCACCAATTCTACTATTCAGTGACATTAGTCATTTTACCAAAAAATCCATGGCGAAATGGAAATGGAAAAATAATTCATTGTGCGGCAAAATTGAAGAAAAGATGTCATTTTGTAACTTTTGGGGGCTTCCGCTTCTACGCAGGTCCATACGGTTAAAATGATACCCTACTTATATAGGTTTGATTTTTTCGTACTTCTGAAAAAAAATCATAACGACATACAGGAAAATTTTTACGTTTAAATTTGTCATCTTCTGACCCCTATAACTTTTTTATTTTTCCGTGTATGGTCGGTATGAGTGCTAATTTTTTTGCGCCGTGTTCTGAAGTTTTTATCGGTACCATTTTTGCATTGATCAGACTTTTTGATCGCTTTTTAATCATTTTTTTATGATATAAAAAGTGACCAAAAATACGCTACTTTGGAATTTTTTTGCGCGTACGCCATTGACGGTGCGGTTTAATTAACAATATGTTTTTATAGTTCGGACATTAACGCATGCGGTGATACCACATATGTTTATTTTTATTTACACCGTTTTTCTTTATGGGAAATGGGGGTGATTAAAAGTGATTCAAACTTTTATTAGGGAAGGGGTTAAATGACCTTTATTAACTTATTTTTTTAACTTTTATTTTTTGCAGTGTTATAGCCCTCATTATCCCAGGGTCCGACCGAGTGTGGGACCCAGTCAGGACCAACCCAGTGTGATGCTGGGTCACGGCGTGACCCGTTTTAAACACCGGGACCGGGCGAAGGGCGTACAGATCCGCCCTGCGTCCTTAAGAGGTTAATAATAACCTGCTGCTCTCTTTTTCTTTAATCTGCACAATATGAAAAAAAGTCTAAACTTCACATGTGATTGGAGGGAACTGGCCAAACATTTCTTGGGTCTTTGTTTCCACATTTGGATGGCCAATCACCGACTTGTAGCAAACTCTGCCCTACTTCACTAAACAGCCCTATAGACGTCTAGTGAAGCAGAATGCAGATGACCAAGAACCGGAAAGTGAAGAGCAATACTGCCCTACATTCTAATTATCTTATGCTCCTGACCAATCAAAGCTTTTGGAATGTCTTTAAATAACAGGGACACTTTAAATCATATGCTTAAAAATTAACTGAATATAGTCCTTGAAACTATAGACGAAATTTATCAAACCCTGTGCAGAGGAAAAGTGGAGCAGTTGCCAATAGCAACAAATCAGATTGCTTCTTTTATTTTTAAAGAGGCCTCTAAAATATTAGAGGAGCAATCTGTTTGGTTGCTATGGGCAACTGGTCCACTTTTCCTCTGCAGAGGGTAGGTATCAGTTACTAATGGGTTACCAACGGGGGTCAGTACTAGGTCCACTTCCTTTCAATATGTTTATTAATGACCTTGTAGAAGGATTATAGAGTAGAATTTCTATATTATCATGTGACACTAAACTGGGTAAGTGATCATCACAGAGGAGAATAACATAATATTACAGAGAGATTTGGGGAAGCTAGATCCTTGGGCCATAAAAAAAAAAAAAGTACAATTATGTGCTATATAGTAAAACACTGGGTAGACCTGCTACCGAAAAGGACTTGGTTGTATTGATGGACAGTTATCTCAACTTCAGTGACCAATGGCTGGTTACAAGTTACATTATAAGTTATGGGGATAGAACATTGATCTAGGGATTTATTCTGATTGGATCTCTAGCGAAAACGGATATTGCCAGGGGTGTTGCTATCAGTAGATAATTTTTCCTTCAGCGGTTACTACTGGAGGAATATAGTATTACATAGTGTCCAAATGGGACATCTAGATTATAAATATTGTTACTTCCTGTAAAAGAAATGATGAAAAACAACAACATGTCATGTGAACCTAGACTAATACTTCTCTCGCCTGTTGAATCCATAAAAAAACTTTAGCAAAAACTGCATGTATGTTGCTATTATGTGTAACCCAAGTTTTCTGTCTTTCTACAGTGGGGTTATACTCATCAGTGTTTGGGGTTCTGCAGCTGCTGTGTCTTTTTACCTGCCCTTTTATTGGATTTGTGATGGACTGGAAGATGAAAGAGAGTGAGGAAGAGTAAGTCAATAGTAACTGATTAGTGCCAGTGAAACAAATCATTTAAATAACCGTGCAAATGTGTTTGGTACGTTTGTTGTAAACCGTCAGACCAGGATCACACAGCATCTGATATTCATTTGGTATACATTTTGCAATGGATACCTTCCATATGTATGTTCTGAACATATTTAGCAAACATCATGTGAACAGAGCCTACACATATAATGTATTACACTCTTGAGCACAGGCACAGGATTTCTGTAGGGGCAAACAATGAGAGCAAAGGGTCTCTGTGCATAATTGTGAATTTTGTTTAGTAACACACACCGTACAACAAATAAAAAGTTGGAAAACATGGAACATATGCAGCACACATGCCATGAAAATGTATCACATTCATTAGAGAGAAACACGCAACAGACTCACACTATAGATACTGTAGTTACAGCACACACATCAGATACACACTGGCAAAAAAAAATTACATAAGTCAAACACATGCCATTTACACCCATCATGTGTAACTCATCCCTGGCACAAATAATACCACTCTATAAACATGTCACTAGAAATATAGAATGTGTCAGAAAATAAGAACCCTTTGGCCCATCTAGTCTGCCCAATATTCTGAATACTATCAATAGTTCTTGCCCCTGTCTTATATGAAGGATAGCCTTATCCTTATCCCATGGATGCCTAAACTCCTTCACTGTATTTGCAGTGACCACTTCTGCAGGAAGGCTATTCCATGCATCCACTACTCTCTCAGTAAAGTAATACTTCCTCATATTACTTTTAAACCTTTGCCCCTCTAATTCAAAAACTATGTCCTCTTGTGGTAGTTTTTCTTCTATTAAATACCCTCTCCTCATTTACCTTGTTGATTACCTTTATGTATTTAAAAGTTTCTCATATCATTTCACCTCTGTCTCTTCTTTCTTCCATGCTATACATATTAAGGTCCTTTAACCTTTCCTAGTAAGTTTTATCCTGCAATCCATGTAGTTTAGTAGCTCTCCCTGAACTTTCTCCAGAGTATATACAGTCTCCAGTACTGCGCACAGTACTCCATCTGAGGTCTCACCAGTGTTCTGTACAGTGGCATAAGCACTTCCCTGTTTCTACTGCTTATACCTCTCCCTATTAGTGTTGCTCGCGAATATTTGCAATTTGAATATTATTCGCGAATATCGCATATTCGCGAATTCGCGAATTTCGCAAATATAGCGCTATATATTCGTAATTACGAATATTCGTTTTTTGTTTTTTTTTTCTTCACAGTACACATCACAGTGATCATCCCTCTCTGCTTCCAGCTTGTGTGGTGTAAAGAAGGCTCTAATACTACTGTATGAGACTGGCGCGCAAAAATTTGCATATGCGGAAATTAGCATATGCGAATTTTCGCATATGCGAGTTTTCGCGTATGCTAATTTTGTATATGCTAATTTTCACATCTGTAAATTTTCGCATACGCGAATTTACGCATATGCAAAAATAAAACGAGGATATAACGAATATGCGAATATTCGCGAATATATGACGAATATTCGTCCATATATTCGCGAATATTCGCGAATTCGAATATGGCCTATGCCGCTCAACACTACTCCCTATACATCCAAGCATTCTGCTAGCATTTCCTGCTGCTCTATGACATTGTCTGCCTTCTGAAATAATGATCCCTTAATACCTTTCCTCAGCTAGGGCTGTATCACTTATTCATTACTCTGCCCTTGGGTTTTTATACCCAAGGTACATTATCTTGCACTTATCCACATTATATTTTAGTAATCACACTGCTATGAACACTAGCCACATCCCAGTTCAGACCTCCAGCAAGCAGAATCCTACATTAGGACCCATTCACATGGCTGAATTTCTTAGCTGTAAATTCTGCCACGGAAATTCAAATTCCGAACTCAGGTGAGCTCTCATTTCCTACTGTTCTTCCACGATCCATTTTACTTATGTGAATATTCAATAAACTTCACTTCGTTTGGCAACTAAAGGGTGAGTGCTGTGCTGTAACTTTTTTTTTTACATTGCACTGACGAAATTACACTTTGCTACAATGCCAAGTAGTGAGTGCACAGCCTGTATAACAGTGTTTAATATTGCCTTCCCCTCAAAATATTTTAACACACAGACAGTGATGTCTAAACCTTGGCAACAAAAATGAGTACACCCCTAAGTGGAAATGTCCAAATTGGACCCAGATAGCCATTTTTCCTCCCTGACGTCATGTGACTTGTTAGTGTTACAAGGTCTCAGGTGTGAATGGGGAGTAGGTGTCTTAAATTTGGTGACATACTGGTCACTGGAAGTTCATGGCCCCTTATGTCAAAGATCTCTCTGAATATCTGAAAAAATAAATTGTTGCTGTACATTAAGATGGCTAAGGCCATAAGAAGATTGCCAGGACCCTAAAACTGAGCTGCAGCAAAGTGGTTTCACAAGACAGGTTCTATTTAGAACAGGCCTCCACATGGTGGACCAAAGAAGTTGAGTATACCTGCTTAGTGTCATCTACAGAGGTTGTCAGAGGTTGTCTTTGGGAAATAGACGTATGAGTGCTGCCAACATTGCTGCAGAGGTTAAACAGTTAGGGGGTCAGCCTTTCAGTGCTCAAACCAGACCACACACTGCATCAAATTGGTCTACACAGCTGTCGTCCCAGAAGGATTACTGAACCCATGTCCTGTGGTCCAATGAGAAAACTTATTTGGTTCAGATGGTCTCAACCATGTGTGGTGGCACCCAAGTGAAAAGTGCAAAGACCAGTGTGTCTTGTGTACAGTCAAGTAATGGTGGTGGTAGTCTTATGTTCTGGGGCTGGCACTGGAGGGCTGCAGTTCATTTAGGGAATTATGAATGCCAAAAAAAACTGTGACATACTGATGCAGAGCATGATCCCCTTTCTTCAGAGACTGGGCATCAGGGAAGTATTCCAACATAATAACAACCCCAAACACACCTCCAAGACGTTTACTGCCTTGCTAAAGAAGATGATGGTAGAGGTAAAGGACTGGCCAACATGTCTCCAGACCTAAACTGTATTGAACAATTGTGGGGCATCCTCAAACTAAGGAGTGGAAAGTCTCCATCCACCGGTGGCAACCTGTAAAGCTCTGGTGAACGACATGCCTAAGAGGCTTAGGGCAGTGATGTAAAATATTGGTGGCCTCACAAAATATTGACACGTTGGGCCAAATCTGGACATTTCCACTTAGGGGTGTACTTACTTTTGTTGTTAAGGTTTAGGCATTGTACCAGAGTGTCATTTCTTCAGTGTTGTCACATTAATAGGTATAATAAAATATTTCCAAAAATGTGGGGTGTACTCACTTATGTAAGATACTGTATATACTTACTAACACCCCAAATGCATTCTTTGTTCTGCTTTTTTGACCTTGGTTATGACTATCATAGGATATCCACTGAGATATACTTAGTTCAATTATTATTTGTCAGCCTCTACGTTGTATGCAAACAAGGGGCATTGTGGGAAAGTGTGTGCTCTGTTGCAGGGGCAGAGACACAGTTCAGAGAGAAAACTGGAAGTGATCAGGTCCATAAGTTAGGTCATTTTACCTTTAAAAACAGGATACTTGTACCTCTTTAAATCTTTGTATGTGGTAGACATCTGATTTTACTACATTTCTGCTGCTTTAAGGAAAACTCAGTCAAGTGGTTCTCCAAGACTCTAACACGGATGGCCTATACCTAGGATCAACTATTAAAATTTAATCAGTGGGGCGCTGACCCCTCGGACACTTCACTGATCTACACAGCGCATGCATAAAGGTGGCTGTGTGGGGTACTGGCTGCCTGCCCCATTCAAATTAATGATGTGCTGCAGTAGTAGCATATATGCCTGTACCTCTTCTAAGGAAGGTCCCTAAAACTGTCTTTACTATATTAACTACACAAGCTCTAAATGTGATATACTTTAAACTTTCTAAAACAGTATTATAGTAGAAATTTCCCAATTGACTGGAATTATGCTTTAAATTTTATTTTTGTTGGTCTGTAACATGATCACATACTCTATTTATTTGCTGGAATTTCAGATGAAAAGTTAATAATAAATGAACTAATTATTTTTTTTTTCTTTTTGTTTAGGACTAAGACTGTGCAAAAACTCACCAATGCTACCCGGGCATTTGTCTTTACGAATATTTTACTCATTATCTTTGGGGTTACGTGTCTGATTAGTAATCTGCCATTACAAGTAAGAGATCAAAATTCTAAATAGTATTCTTATTCACATATGAAACTTGTTCGTAGCGCATAACAAATTTATTTGCTCAGATTAGGAATTGAATACATTTCTGATTCACTAAAACATGTCCATCAACTGACACTGTACACAAATTGGCATAAATCCTGCATTTTTTCATATATGTAGAATCTACATAAAATGCAAATCCATGGCCCTGCAGAAAAGGAAAACATCAACACCTCCAATGTTGCAGATGACTATGGAATCAGACTTAAAGGGGGATTCCAGGGGGAAAAAAAATGTTTTAAATCAACTGGCTCCAGAAAGTTAAACAGATTTGTAAATTACTTCTATAAAAAAATTGTAATCCTTCCAGTAATTATCAACTGCTGAAGTTGAGTTGTTCTTTTCTGTCTGACCACAGTGCTCTCTGCTGACACCTCTGGCTGTTTCAGGAACTGAGTAGGAGTGAATCCCCATAGCAAACCTCTGATGCTTCGGACAGTTCCTGAGACAAGCAGAGGTCTCAGTAGATAGCACTGTCAGAAATAAAACTCAACTCAACTTCAGCAGCTGATAAGTACTGGAAGGATTAATATTTTTTAATAGAAGTAATTAACAAATCTGATTAACTTTCTGGAGCCAGTTGATATAAAAAAAAGTTTTTTTCCTGGAATACCCCTTTAAAGGGGTATTCCAATTTAAAACACATCCTCAACCACAGGATAGGAGATCACTGAGTCCAACTGCTAGGACCCCCACGATCTCGAGAATGGGGACCTGAGTCTTGTTGTGGAATGGAGTGGCAAATCATGCATGCAAATCATTGCTCCATTTATTGTCTGTAGAGCTCCCAAAGATAGCTGAGAGCTGGACTCCAAAACAAGACTTGGGTCCCTGTTCCTGAGATTTGAGAAAAATGGAAAAGTGGTTTAAATTGGTATTCCCCTTTAATTTAATAAACACCAAGAAGGTGCCGAAATCTGGGAAGATCTGAACATGAAATTTCCACAATTGTTGGTTTGCAATTAGTTCAGCTTTAGTTGGTTCATAGTGACCCTACACTTGTATATTAACCAACCACATATAAATCAAATGCCCCACATTTATCTGAGAGCAGAAATTATCAGATACATAGAGAAGGGAACCAATAAGTCCCCTCAATTTGAGACCAGGTGGTCATGCTTTTTTGAGTCCTGCAAAAAGTAATACTCTCTAGGGAGGAATTTATCAACAGGTTTAGAGCCTTTTCTTGGTGTAGAAAAGTCACAGCAATGTGGCAAATTTGTGCGTCTGTTTGACTGAAATGACTTTGGTACACACTTTTGGTTTTTCATTTTGCAGTGGTTGCTGTTTTTTTTTCTTTAAAAAGTCGCAAGTTTGTCGCAAAGCCCACAACATGTCCAGACCAGTCCAGACCTGGCTCACAAAATTGGCTGTGGAGACCATTTGAAATAGTTGAAATTTTTTTTTGCAAAGGGATAAAAAGTTCCAGAAAAGTTGCTGAGTATTCTGAAGTGATTTGTTTTTTGCTTTCGTGCACCACATTTATTAAACCCTGTGCGATATTATATGTTGCATGTAGGCAAAGCCAACGCAAAAATAAATTACTTCAGAACACAGTTTCTTAAGACACACAGTAATGTCCCTCTATATGCTTAGAAGTGGGCCAAATATAGTAACTATTGGGGACATTTATCAATGTGGGTGTGAGGTAGTTTAGATTTTACCCATGTTTGCTTTGTGTATCTTTTGCACAGTTGCTAAAAATTTACAAAATTTTGTGCAATTATTGAAACCAATGATCTGCAGAGCTTGGTTTAAGCTTTGTGCTCTGGCATCTGACACATTTGTACATGTCCTATTTCGTGGTGTAGGTTTGCGGAAAAAGTAGGCTTTGCGCAAAAGTTGTGTGCAAAAAAACAAACCTGCATATAATAATGTTGTGTCCACTGCATAAAGTACTCTACGGTGCCCTAAACAGTACACTTGATTTAGAAATGCTCCACCAAAAAGAAGGCACAAAAAAAAAATGCATTTACGGCAACTGCGCAAAATAAACAAGAAAAAAGGTGTACAACCAATGATAAATGGCCCCCTATTAGACTAAGTTCGGTCTATTGAACAGTACAGGTACAATAAGTTATCTGTCGGCATAATGTTCTGCTGGTTTGCTAATGTCTAAAAGGTAGGGTCATTTTGAACATGGCCATCATGTTTGTCAGAGCCGTAGCTGCCATGAGGCGACTGAGGCAGTCGCCTCAGGCGCAGCTGCAGCCTCTGTAAAGGGGGTGCAGATGTGCTCCCCCCTTTTTCTTTTCTTATGTTCCGGACAGCCGCTGCAGTGTGTGGGTCACCTCAGCAGGTGCAACTGCGCCTCTGTAAAGGAGGCACAGACATGCTCCCCTTAGTGCATTACTACCTCCCAGGCACCCTGCAGCGTTCATCCCTTTAAAAGTACCGCAGTGGCTGCCTGGGAGGAGAGCGGGACGTCGCATCAGCGATGACATGTGACGTTGTTTGCAGGCCGGCAGAGAGGAGCGCACAGAGATGCACATGCGCCCTCCTCAGTCTGCATCATCGCCAAATCCTTAGCTGCCTGCCATCTTTTTTATCCCTAAATCTCCCCCTGCATCATACGGGTCCTGGTCAGCAGTCACTAAAAAACAGGGATCTCCACACACAACATAATGGCAGTGACTGCCTGACCAGGACCTGCTCTGTATCTTATGAATGCGGGAGGAAACACCCTGGTTGGGAAACACTGATGTACATAAATTACATTACTTATCCTGTACTGATCCTGAGTTATATCCTGAATTATACACCAGGGCTGTACTCACTATTGTGCTGGTGGAGTCACTTTGTACATACATTACATTACTTATCCCGTACTGATCCTGAGTTATATCCTGTATTATACTCCAGAGCTCTACTCACTATTCTGCTGGTGAGGTCACTGTGTGCATACATTACATTACTTATCCTGTACAGATCCTGAGTTATATCCTGTATTATACCCAGACCTGTACTCACTATTCTGCTGGTGGGGTCACTGTGTACATATATTACATTACTTATCCTGTACTGATCCTGAGTTATATCCTGTATTATACCCAGACCTGTACTCACTATTCTGCTGGTGGGGTCACTGTGTACATACATTACATCACTTATCCTGTACAGATCCTGAGTTATATCCTGTATTATACTCCAGAGTTGTACTCACTATTCTGCTGGTAAGGTCACTGTGTACACACATACATTACATTACTTATCCTGTACTGATCCTGAGTTATGTCCTGTATTATACTCCAGAGCTGTACTCACTATTCTGCTGTTGAGGTCACTGTGTACATACATTACATTACTTATCCTGTACTGATCCTGAGTTATATCCTGTATTATACTCCAGAGTTGTACTCACTATTCTGCTGGTGAGGTCACTGTGTACATACATACATTACATTACTTATCCTGTACTGATCCTGAGTTATATCCTGTATTATACTCCAGAGCTGTACTCACTATTCTGCTGGTGAGGTCACTGTGTACATACATTACATACGCCCCCTCCCATAGGCTTGCATTGAAGGGCGGAGCGTGACGTAACACAGGGGCGGAGGCGTGACGTCACAGGCCTGTGGTCGCCCTGTGGTCGCCGAATACGTTCCGGGGACTGATTACAAACAGGGTGCCGCGTGCAAGATCACGGGGGTCCCCAGCAGCGGAACTCCCGTGATCAGGCATCTTATTCCCTATCCTTTGGATAGGGAATAAGATGTCTAAGCACCGGAGTACCCCTTTAACAATACTAGGTTGCATCGTTTACCACATTTTCCTTCAGATCCCACGGTAATAACATTGGCATCATTAAATGTAAAAGGGCTTAATGTGGTCTGAATAAAAAAAACTAAAGTGTGATGTGTTTTGCGTTCAAGAGACACATATTGTAGCTACAGACTCACACAGCATAACACACCCACAATGTACTCTATTAATTTGTTAACATTTTTACATTCACAGTAAAACATCATATATTACAGTCTTCATTTTTCTCTACTACCTCTCCCCCCCCCCCCCCCCCCCCAAAAAAAAAACCTCCTCTCTTCCTCTTTTTCTGCAATAATTACATTCTATCCTTTTAATCATCTCTAACCATTCTAATTTGCTAGAAGAATTAGGGGCAATCCATCTTTTAATAATCAAAAATCTAGAACAAAACAACATTCTATGCATTTTTTTTGCTCTTATCGCTGCTTAATTTTATCTCCTGTTTATCCCCTAATAACCCCACTAAAGGGGAAGGAGTCAGATTAACCTCCAATAGTTTTTCTATCTCAGCATACACTTCAAACCAATATTCCTGAATTCTGTCACATACCCACAACATATGCAAAAAAAAAACTGCCCCCTCTCTACCACATTTAGGGCAATTGCTGTCTTTTCTCTTACCTATTTTATACAGACAAGAAGTGGTATAGTATATTATACTATCAACCATGTTAAACTGTACAATTTTATGATTGTTATTCAAGGGGACCTGATTAATCTTTTTATAAATTCCCTCCCAATGTCCATTGTCTATCAATCCCAGACCTTCTTGCCATGCTCGGATACTTCCATGCTTCAAATTTTGTCTCGGCTTATAAATCAGTGCTGTATACACATTGAGAAAGACTTAGTAGAATATTTTACTAGTAATTACTACTTTATGTAACACCCATAAGTCCTTTATTAGGGGGACCTTTGTCAAGCTGGGGCACCATTTAAAAAAGGCCAACACAGCCGAAATGAATGATCTTAAAATCAACGATTCCCTTTCTGTGGACTGCAGATAGGAAGGTTAAATTAATCTCTGCAAGGATATTGCACATAGGTTTAGGGAATTCCATTCTTTATTGTATAATCTAGATAATGATACCAACATAACACAGCCATCACCTGAAGCTATTTCCACGTTTCTTGATTCTCTTACACTACCTTCCCTTACATGGGCACAGAGAGAAACAATAACGGCCCCCCATTACTGCTGAAGAGTAGTGTTGAGCAGCATAGGCCATATTCGAATTCGCGAATATTCGCGAATATATGGACGAATATTCGTCATTTATTCGCGAATATTCGCATATTCGTAATATCCTCGTTTTATTTTCGCATGCACGGAAAATCGCGTATGCGAAACTTTGCATAAAAATTAGCATAAACGAAAATTCGCATATGCGCACATTCGCATATGTTAATTTTCGCATATGCGAAAATTCACACAGTACTATTAGAGCCTTCTTTACACCACACAAGCTGGAAGGAGAGAGGGATGATCACTGTGATGTGTACTGTGAAGAAAAAAAAAAAAAAAAAAAAAAGGAATATTCGTAATTACGAATATATAGTGCTATATTCGCAAATATTCGCGAATTCGCGAATATGCGATATTCGTGAATAAAATTCGCTTTGCGAATATTCGCGAGCAACACTACTGAAGAGGTGTCTAAAACAGTAGCGTCTCTTCCTTCAAGTAAATCTCCAGACGCGCTGACAAATGAATATTTAAATTTTTTTTCATATATAGTATCCCTGATAATGTTCCGTTTCCTTAATTTTGTGGCGGCCTAAGGATCCTTCCCCGCTGAAAACAAAAAAGCACTTATCATGACTTTACCAAAGCCGGGTAGGGATCTTGATGTGCCACATAATTTTTGCCCTATCTCCTCCCTAAATGGGGATCTTAAAACATATGCAAAAATTATAGCTAACTGTATAATCCTAAAATTGACGGGTCTCATTTCAGGAGATCATACAGGATTTGTGAGGGGTAGGCAAGGCTCTGGCAATACTCAAATAATTCTTAGTATACTGTCCCAAGTAGAAAGGAAGCAAACTCCAGCTGTATTTTTATCCCTGGATGCCGAGAAGACGTTTGACCGAATAACTGGTCTTACGCCTTCTCGGCGTTACAGAAGATGGGTTTTGACAAAGGAGCACTGAAAATTATCAGGGCCTTATACTCTAATCCATATGATCAAGTTTTTATAAACAGAGCACTGTCAGAGGCCTTCAAAATCACCATTCAAGGTTGTCCCCTTTCACCCTTATTTTTCATTTTATCACTGGAGCCATTAGCACAAGCTATTTGGATTGACCTACACATATCTGCTATTAAAATTGGCGCATCGGTACATACCATTTTGTTATATGCGTACGATATAATTCTTACATTGTCTAACCCAAATAAATCGCTTGACGCAACCCTGACTAAACTATCCAGGTTTAGTCTTCTCTCTTATTATTCTCTGAATAAGTCAAAGTCCCAAGCCCTCTCACACAACATGGCCTCTCTTCTTAACCCCTTAAGGACTCAGCGTTTTTTCCATTTTTGCATTTTCATTTTTTCCTCATCACCTTCAAAAAATCACAACACTTTCAATTTTGCACATAAAATTCCATATGATGGCTTACTTTTTGCACCACCAATTGTACTTTGCAGTGACATTAGTCATTTTACCAAAAATAACCACGGCGAAACGGGAAAAAAATTTATTGTGCGACAAAATTTAAGAAAAAAGGTCATTTTGGGGGCTTCTGTTTCTACGCAGTGCATCTTTTGGTAAAAATGACACCTAATCTTTATTCTGTAGGTCCATACGGTTAAAATGATACCCTGCTTATATAGGTTTGATTTTTTCGTACTTCTGAAAAAAATCATAACTACATGCAGGAAAAATTATACGTTTAAATTGTCATCTTCTGACCCCTATAACTTTTTTATTTTTCTGCGTACGGGCCAGTATGAGGGCTCATTTTTTGTGCCGTGTTCTGAAGTTTTTATTGGTATCATTGCATTGCATTGATCAGACTTTTTGATCGCTTTTTATTCATTTTTTTATGATATAAAAAGTGACCAAAATACGCTATTTTGGACTTTGGAATTATTTTCGCGTACGCCATTGACCGTACGGTTTAATTAGCAATATATTTTTATAGTTTGGACATTTATGCACGCCGCCATACCACATGTTTATTTTTTTCACTTCTTTTTTGCAGTGTTATAGCTCCCATAGGGGGCTATAACACTGCACACACTGATCTTTTACCCTGATCCCTGCAAAGCCATAGCTTTGCATGGATCAGCGTAATAGGGTGTTGATTGTTTAAGCCTGTATCTCAGGCTTGGAGCAATCAAATGCCGATCGGACGCAACAGAGCAAGGTAAGCAGGCCTCCGCTCGCGTCCTAGCTGATCGGGACATCGTGATTTTATCGCGATAGTCCCGATCATCCCGACTGAGCTGCTGGGAAGCTTTTACATTCGTTTTTGACAAAGGGTTAATAGCGCGCGGCACAACGATCTATGCCGTGCACTATTAGCTCAGGGTCCCGGCTATCATTAGCAGCCGGAACCGACCCGGTGTGATGTGGGGTCACGGCATAACCCCGTTTTAAACACCAGGACTGGGCGCAGGCTGTACAGATACGCCCTGCATCCTTAAGAGGTTAAAGGGGTACTACGATGGAAAACATTTTTTTTTTTAAATCAACTGGTGCAAGAAAGTTAAACAGATTTGTAAGTGACTTCTATAAAACACTGTTAATCCTTCCAGTACTTTTTAGCAGCTGTTTTCTACAGAGGAAATTCTTTCTTTTTGAATTTCTTTTTTGTCTTGTCCACAGTGCTCTCTGCTGACACCTGATGCCTGTATCAGGAACTGTCCAGAGCAGGAGAAAATCCCCATAGCAAACCTATGCTGCTCTGGACATTTCCCAGCATGAACAGAGGTGTCAGCACAGAACACTGCGGACAGGACAAAAAATAAATTCAAAAAGAAAAGAATTTCCTCTGTAGCATACAGCTGCTAAAAGTACTGGAAGGGTAAATATTTTTTATGAGAAGTCATTTACAAATCTGTTTAACTTTCTGGCACCAGTTGATTAAAAAAAAAATGTTTCCCACCTGAGTACCCCTTTAAATCCACATATCACTTAGACTGGCAATCTACATATATTAAGTACTTGAGTATTTCCATCACAAATTCCTTTCAGTCCCTCTATGGAGCAAATTATTTGCCATTCTTAACCCTTTGAGGACCAAGGGACGTATTTGTCCTATGTTTTTAATTGCCTGTATCAGGCAATTAAAAACATGGGACAAATACATCCCTTGGTCTTCAAAGGGTTAAAACAATTGCGGTCAGACTTGGCCACTCATAAGAAGGGGGAGATATCCTGGTTAGGGAGAATTGCAGCTTTTAATATTATATCACCGAAACTATCTGTTCCGTGTTCTACCTATCAGGGTCCCTCTCTCCTTTTTCCACAAGGTAAAGACAATAGTATCATGCTATATTTGAAATAATTACAAACCTAGGGTTTCGTATCCTCTAAACACCGATCAGCTGGAGGCTTAGGCCTCCCAGAGGTATTCCATTATATTGCCATTGTGGTGGCTCAAATGATAGCTTGGTGGTTTAGAGACTATGAAATACATTGGGTGCAGATTGAGCAAACTTAATTAAAAAATAATGACACCTGTTCCCTGATTTTTTTTTTTTTTGCCCTTCTGGAAAATTACTCTTTAACAAGGCTTGTCTCCTCTGACAGTGAATGTGATTCACTGTCAGAAGTTATCTCATAAACTGAGTGGGCACATTTCATCAGATTATTGGGCACATGCACCCCTTCAACTTCTTTCCTGTGCTATCATAGATTTGGACCTAAGGTGTTGGTCCAAATGTGGCATCATTGAAATCAACCAACTTTATAGGGGAGACACTCTACTGCCCTTCCCTCTTCTGCAGGATAAGTATTCTCTTCCGTCTCAGGAGGTATTTTTATACCTAAGAATAAGTCATTACCTTCAGTCTCTTAAAATAACCCCTATACATTTTTCCGCTACATTGTTTGCATACATTCGTTCCCCAACTTTAAAGGGGCTTGGGCCAATCTATAGAAGCCTGAAAAATCCACTCTATTTTCCAACACATAGGACCATACTGGGCATGGGAGTTGGATCTGGGTCAAGAATGGTCTTACGCATTTAAATTGGCCCACTCCTTCCTAATAGCAGTTTCCCATATGGAAGCTATTATAAAAAATAATTGCGGTATTACTCACCTGATAAAATTCATAGGATGAGTTCATCATGCCCCGATTAATGCTGGTGCAAGTGTGGAGGACGAGGGTCCTTGTTTCATATTTTCTGGTCGTGTCCCTTTTTACGGAGATCCCTTGACAGTAAATCCCTTGACAGTAAATGCCAATGCAGCAGTAATATCAACATGACCTGATCTGTCTGGCCATCGTAGGTTCCAATTGGTAGATGTCGGCTTGCGATAAATATCCATTTGGATGCAATTCTGTGCATCATTATAGATGGTCAGGTCTAAAAAATGTATAGGCCTTCTGAGGTAAAGGCCATACCAATATCATTACAGTTCAATTTCTCTACAAATTCTTGGTAGAGAGTAAGAGGTCCATCCCATAAGATCAGGACGTCATCTATATAGCGGCCGTAAAATAAAATGTGCTCAGTGAACAAACTCAAATCATCAGAAAAAACAAATGTGCTCTTCCACCACCCAAGAAATAAATTAGCATAATTCAGTGCCTAAGAAGCCCCCATAGCTGTGCCTAGTGTCTGATGATAGAAAGTGCCGTTAAAAAGAAAATTATTGTAAGTATGAATTTGAGTAAAAACAAGACAAATGTGTTGCAGGCTTATATCATGATAAAAGAAAACAAAAAAATGTACATTACATAAATTTTTTTGTTTTCTTTTATCATGATTTAATCCTGCATTTTGTTAATTTCACCTAGTCAGGCAGGGGTTAATACCTGTGTGTATATAAGCCCCTTCCGGCAAAGTGTTTGCTATGCCTGATGAAACCTGGCTTCACTGGTCCCCTTCTTGGTCAGCGCCTGTATTCCTGCACCCCTGAAGTTTTCACCCTCACATCTCTATCGTTTCCAGGAAGGCTGCAGACCTAGTTCACTACAGCAAAATGCAGATCCTTGTTGTGTGGAAATTTGCACAACTTGGCAGGGTGAGCCTTCATTTTACCCTCCCTCCTCACACACCTGTGATTCCGTTGATTCTCCACAAGGGAGCGCCTGTTTTTCTTTTAACATGATCAATGTAGATACTACCACCTTGTGTGAGACAGTCATTCCCTGAAACAAGAGGTCACAGAGCACATTTTATTTTACAGACACTATATAGATGACGTCCTGATCTTATGGAACGGACCTCTTATCCTCTACCAAGAATTTGTAGAGATATTGAACTGTAATGATATTGGTATGGCCTTTACCTCAGAAGTTGGCGGAACGTCTATACATTTTTTAGACTTGACCATCTATCTATATTGATGCAGAGAATCGTATCCAAACAGATATTTATTGCAAGCCGACATCTACCAATTTCCTCCTGCACTGGGGGAGCTGGCATCCGGTGCTCTAAAAAGAGCATCCCGGTTGGCCAGTACCTCAGGGCTAGGAGGAATTGCTCTGAAGAGTCCAACTTTATAGGTGAGAGCGCTAATTTCTTCAGACAAAGAGGTAATCTGCGATAGAGCATGCCACTCTGAGAGGAATACACTATTAACTGATTCAAGAGAAATCGGCATTTCCAAAAAAGTTAGGTGTTTAGGAACCTTTGATGGCCAGACAGATCAGGTCATGTCGATATTACGGTGGCATTGGCATTTACTGTCAAGGGATTCCAATCTGCTACCAGTCATTGGTACATCACTGTCACGATGCCGGCTGGCAGGTAGTGGATCCTCTGTGCCAGAGAGGGATTGGCGTGGACCGTGCTAGTGGACCGGTTCTAAGCCACTACTGGTTTTCACCAGAGCCCGCCGCAAAGCGGGATGGTCTTGCTGCGGCGGTAGTGACCAGGTCGTATCCACTAGCAACGGCTCACCTCTCTGGCTGCTGAAGATAGGCGCGGTACAAGGGAGTAGGCAAAAGCAAGGTCGGACGTAGCAGAAGGTCGGGGCAGGCAGCAAGGATCGTAGTCAGGGGCAACGGCAGAAGGTCTGGAAACACAGGCAAGGAACACACAAGGAACGCTTTCACTGGCACTAAGGCAACAAGATCCGGCAAGGGAGTGCAGGGGAAGTGAGGTGATATAGGGAAGTGCACAGGTGAACACACTGATTGGAACCACTGCGCCAATCAGCGGCGCAGTGGCCCTTTAAATCGCAGAGACCCGGCGCGCGCGCGCCCTAGGGAGCGGGGCCGCGCGCGCCGGGACAGAACAGACGGAGAGCGAGTCAGGTAGGGGAGCCGGGGTGCGCATCGCGAGCGGGCGCAACCCGCATCGCGAATCGCATCCCGGCTGGCAGCGGAATCGCAGCGCCCCGGGTCAGAGGACGTGACCGGAGCGCTGCCGCGGGGAGAGTGAAGCGAGCGCTCCGGGGAGGAGCGGGGACCCGGAGCGCTCGGCGTAACAGTACCCCCCCCCTTGGGTCTCCCCCTCTTCTTAGAGCCTGAGAACCTGAGGAGCAGACTTTTGTCTAGGATGTTGTCCTCAGGTTCCCAGGATCTCTCTTCAGGACCACAACCCTCCCAGTCCACTAAAAAAAAATTTTTCCCTCTGACCTTTTTGGCAGCTAAAATTTCTTTGACCGAGAAGATGTCCGAGGAGCCGGAAACAGGAGTGGGAGGAACAGATTTGGGAGAAAAACGGTTGAGGATGAGTGGTTTGAGAAGAGAGACGTGAAAGGCATTAGGGATACGAAGAGAGGGAGGAAGAAGAAGTTTATAAGAGACAGGATTAATTTGACACAAAATTTTGAAAGGACCAAGATAGCGTGGTCCCAACTTGTAGCTAGGGACACGGAAGCGGACATATTTAGCGGAGAGCCATACCTTGTCTCCAGGGGAAAAAACGGGGGGAGCTCTTCTTTTCTTATCCGCGAACTTCTTCATGCGTGATGAAGCCTGTAAGAGAGAATTTTGGGTCTCTCTCCATATGATGGAAAGGTCACGAGAAATTTCATCCACAGCGGGCAGACCAGAGGGCAAGGGAGTAGGGAGGGGGGGAAGAGGGTGACGGCCGTACACCACGAAAAATGGGGATTTGGAGGAAGACTCAGAGACCCTGAAGTTATACGAGAATTCGGCCCATGGGAGGAGATCTGCCCAGTCATCCTGGCGGGAGGAAACAAAATGTCGCAAATAATCACCCAAGATCTGGTTAATCCTTTCTACTTGTCCATTGGACTGGGGATGATATGCAGAAGAAAAATTTAATTTAATCTTGAGTTGTTTACAGAGAGCCCTCCAGAATTTAGACACGAATTGGACGCCTCTATCCGAGACAATCTGCGTAGGCAACCCGTGAAGACGAAAAATGTGTACAAAAAATTGTTTAGCCAACTGAGGCGCAGAAGGAAGACCAGGAAGAGGGATGAAATGTGCCATTTTGGAGAATCGATCAACGACCACCCAAATAACAGTGTTGCCACGGGAAGGGGGTAAATCAGTAATAAAATCCATACCAATCAGAGACCAAGGCTGTTCGGGGACAGGCAGAGGATGAAGAAAACCAGCGGGCTTCTGGCGAGGAGTCTTATCCCGGGCACAGATAGTGCAGGCTCGCACAAAGTCCACAACATCCGTCTCCAGAGTCGGCCACCAATAGAAGCGGGAGATGAGTTGCACAGATTTCTTGATACCCGCATGACCTGCGAGATGGGAGGAGTGACCCCATTTGAGGATTCCGAGGCGTTGGCGAGGAGAAACAAAGGTCTTTCCTGGAGGAGTCTGCCTGATGGAGGCAGGAGAAGTGGAGATCAGGCAGTCAGGTGGAATGATGTGTTGCGGAGAGAGTTCAACTTCTGAGGCATCCGAGGAACGAGAGAGAGCATCGGCCCTAATGTTCTTATCGGCAGGACGAAAGTGAATCTCAAAATTAAATCGGGCAAAGAACAGAGACCACCGGGCCTGGCGAGGATTCAGCCGTTGGGCAGACTGGAGGTAGGAGAGGTTCTTGTGGTCGGTGTAGATAATAACAGGAGAACTTGATCCCTCCAGCAGATGCCTCCATTCCTCAAGTGCTAATTTAATGGCTAGAAGCTCTCGATCCCCGATGGAGTAGTTCCTCTCCGCTGGAGAGAAGGTCCTAGAGAAAAAACCACAAGTGACAGCATGCCCGGAAGAATTTTTTTGTAGAAGAACAGCTCCAGCTCCCACTGAGGAGGCATCAACCTCCAATAGGAAGGGTTTGGAAGGGTCAGGTCTGGAGAGGACGGGAGCCGAAGAAAAGGCAGACTTGAGTCGTTTAAAGGCGTCTTCTGCTTGAGGAGGCCAGGACTTGGGATCAGCATTTTTTTTGGTTAAAGCCACGATAGGAGCCACAATGGTAGAAAAATGTGGAATAAATTGCCTGTAATAATTGGCGAACCCCAAAAAGCGTTGGATAGCACGGAGTCCGGAGGGGCGTGGCCAATCTAAGACGGCAGAGAGTTTGTCTGGATCCATCTGTAGTCCCTGGCCAGAGACCAAATATCCTAGAAAAGGAAGAGATTGGCATTCAAACAGACATTTCTCAATTTTGGCATAGAGTTGGTTGTCACGAAGTCTCTGAAGAACCATACGGACATGCTGGCGGTGTTCTTCTAGATTGGCAGAAAAAATTAGGATATCGTCCAGATATACAACAACACAGGAGTATAACAGATCACGAAAAATTTCATTGACAAAGTCTTGGAAGACGGCAGGGGCGTTGCACAGTCCAAAGGGCATGACCAGATACTCAAAGTGTCCATCTCTGGTGTTAAATGCCGTTTTCCACTCGTCCCCCTCTCTGATGCGGATGAGGTTATAGGCGCCTCTTAAGTCCAATTTAGTGAAGATGTGGGCACCTTGGAGGCGATCAAAGAGTTCAGAGATGAGGGGTAAGGGGTAGCGGTTCTTAACCGTGATTTTATTAAGACCGCGGTAGTCAATGCAAGGACGTAGGGAGCCATCTTTTTTGGACACAAAGAAAAATCCGGCTCCGGCAGGAGAGGAGGATTTACGGATAAAGCCCTTCTTTAGATTCTCCTGGACGTATTCGGACATGGCAAGAGTCTCTGGGGCAGAGAGAGGATAAATTCTGCCCCGGGGTGGAGTAGTGCCCGGGAGGAGGTCGATAGGGCAATCATAAGGCCTGTGAGGAGGTAGAGTCTCAGCTTGTTTTTTGCAGAAAACATCCGCGAAGTCCATATAGGCCTTAGGGAGACCGGTTACTGGAGGAACCACAGAGTTACGGCAAGGGTTACTGGGAACCGGTTTTAGACAGTTCTTGGAACAAGAGGACCCCCAACTCTTGATCTCCCCAGTGGACCAATCCAGGGTAGGGGAATGAAGTTGAAGCCAGGGAAGTCCAAGGAGAATTTCCGAGGTGCAATTGGGGAGGACCAAAAGTTCAATCCTCTCATGATGAGATCCGATGCTCATAAGAAGGGGCTCCGTGCGGAAACGTATGGTACAGTCCAATCTTTCATTATTTATACAATTGATGTAGAGGGGTCTGGCGAGACTGGTCACCGGGATGTTGAACCTGTTGACGAGAGAGGCCAAAATAAAATTTCCTGCAGATCCAGAGTCCAAGAAGGCCACTGTAGAGAAGGAGAAGGCAGAGGCAGACATCCGCACAGGCACAGTAAGACGTGGAGAAGCAGAGTAGACATCAAGGACTGTCTCACCTTTGTGCGGAGTCAGCGTACGTCTTTCCAGGCGGGGAGGACGGATAGGACAATCTCTCAGGAAGTGTTCGGTACTAGCACAGTACAGGCAGAGGTTCTCCATACGGCGTCGTGTCCTCTCTTGAGGTGTCAGGCGAGACCGGTCGACCTGCATAGCCTCCACGGCGGGAGGCACAGGAACAGATTGCAGGGGACCAGAGGAGAGAGGAGCCGAGGAGAAGAAACGCCTCGTGCGAACAGAGTCCATATCTTGGCGGAGTTCCTGACGCCTTTCGGAAAAACGCATGTCAATGCGAGTGGCTAGGTGAATAAGTTCATGTAGATTAGCAGGAATTTCTCGTGCGGCCAGAACATCTTTAATGTTGCTGGATAGGCCTTTTTTGAAGGTCGCGCAGAGGGCCTCATTATTCCAGGACAATTCTGAAGCAAGAGTACGGAATTGTACGGCATACTCGCCAACGGAAGAATTACCCTGGACCAGGTTCAACAGGGCAGTCTCAGCAGAAGAGGCTCGGGCAGGTTCCTCAAAGACACTTCGGATTTCCGAGAAGAAGGAGTGTACAGAGGCAGTGACGGGGTCATTGCGGTCCCAGAGCGGTGTGGCCCATGACAGGGCTTTTCCGGACAGAAGGCTGACTACGAAAGCCACCTTAGACCTTTCAGTGGGAAACAGGTCCGACATCATCTCCAGATGCAGGGAACATTGGGAAAGAAAGCCACGGCAAAACTTAGAGTCCCCATCAAATTTATCCGGCAAGGATAAGCGTATCCCAGGAGCGGCCACTCGCTGCGGAGGAGGTGCAGGAGCTGGCGGAGGAGATGACTGCTGAAGCTGTGGTAGCAACTGTTGTAGCATAACGGTCAGTTGAGACAGCTGTTGACCTGTTGTGACTGCTGGGCGACCACCGTGGTGAGGTCAGCGACAACTGGCAGAGGAACTTCAGCGGGATCCATGGCCGGATCTACTGTCACGATGCCGGCTGGCAGGTAGTGGATCCTCTGTGCCAGAGAGGGATTGGCGTGGACCGTGCTAGTGGACCGGTTCTAAGCCACTACTGGTTTTCACCAGAGCCCGCCGCAAAGCGGGATGGTCTTGCTGCGGCGGTAGTGACCAGGTCGTATCCACTAGCAACGGCTCACCTCTCTGGCTGCTGAAGATAGGCGCGGTACAAGGGAGTAGGCAAAAGCAAGGTCGGACGTAGCAGAAGGTCGGGGCAGGCAGCAAGGATCGTAGTCAGGGGCAACGGCAGAAGGTCTGGAAACACAGGCAAGGAACACACAAGGAACGCTTTCACTGGCACTAAGGCAACAAGATCCGGCAAGGGAGTGCAGGGGAAGTGAGGTGATATAGGGAAGTGCACAGGTGAACACACTGATTGGAACCACTGCGCCAATCAGCGGCGCAGTGGCCCTTTAAATCGCAGAGACCCGGCGCGCGCGCGCCCTAGGGAGCGGGGCCGCGCGCGCCGGGACAGAACAGACGGAGAGCGAGTCAGGTAGGGGAGCCGGGGTGCGCATCGCGAGCGGGCGCAACCCGCATCGCGAATCGCATCCCGGCTGGCAGCGGAATCGCAGCGCCCCGGGTCAGAGGACGTGACCGGAGCGCTGCCGCGGGGAGAGTGAAGCGAGCGCTCCGGGGAGGAGCGGGGACCCGGAGCGCTCGGCGTAACAATCACGTAGTGTTACATTCCGTAAAGGCCCTAACTCTAACCCGTGCCACAGGTGGAACACCGAGCTCCCTCTGTGGGCACGCGGCCACTGTTCGCCATGGATGCAGACTGATGCGTCCTCCGAAGGCAGAGCAGGGGAAGGGGAGATGAGAAGCAGTATACGTCCTCTCTCCCCTGCTCTGTGTTCTTTCTCCTGTGCAGACCTGCGTCCTCTGCTCTGCCTTCGCTCTCCCCAGCTCTAGCTTCAGAAACCTTTGCTGAAGCGAGGAGCGGTCGCAAGTCTGCACAAGTTGCAACTTTCCACCTCATACCGGCTCTCTAGTGCCCCAGCCGTTACACAGCGCTTCGACATCACTCCGCCTATCCTTTCTCCTTTGCTGTGGCTCCGACCTGGGAAGAAAACAGGAGCGGATAATACGCATGAGTAATTGCATGAGGGACCGGTTGACTGAGCTGTCAGCGGTAAGTGCTGGGGCAGACCGCTAGGAAGTAACGGTTCTCGGAGCGAATCCTGTGATGGAGCTGTTTGTTGGATTGTGTCCATACTGTGCGCTTCTATGTGCAGTGCCCACCATCCTCCCTGTATGTGCGGTGCCTGCCGTCCTCCCTGTATGTGCAGTGCCTGCCGTCATTCCTGTATGTACAGTGCCCGCTGTCCTCCCCTGTATGTGCGGTGCCCACTGTCCCCCTCTGTATGTGCGGTGCCCGCCGCAGCTGTGTGACATGTATATTATTTCCCAGGCTTTACTTGTACTGTCAGGTGGAGACTCATATCTTGGGCATTTACAGTTTACAAAGTCCATGTGAAGATGGATGTGAAAGTGCAGTCCCCATGCTCCTCCCACCGCACCCATGGCACCCGCCCCCACACAACACCCCTTAAACACACACAGCACCCCACAGACAAACACACAGCACCCCTCAAACACACACACATCACCCCCACACACAGCACCCCTCAAACACACACACACACACTTCACCCCCCCACACACAGCACCCCTCAAACACACAGCACCTCACATACGCACAGCACCCCTCAAACACACACACAGCACCCCCACACACAGAACCTTTAGACACACAGCACCCCTCAGACACACAGCACCCCTCAAACACACATCACCTCACACACATCACCCTCACATACATCACCTCAGACACACAGCACCCCTCAAACACACAGCACCTCTCAAACACACATCACCTCTCACACACAGCACCCCTCAAACACACAGCACCTTGGACACAGAACCCCTCACACACACAGCACCCCTCAAAAACACATCACCTCTCACACACAGCACCCCTCAAACACACAGTACTTCAAACACACACAGCACCCCACAGACTAACACACAGCTGTTAATTAGTTATGGCAACTGTATGAGTTATTATTTCTAAAAATCAGTATTCTGATTCAATTGCTGTGCTGGCACTTCGAGGGGAAAAAAAAAGTTGGCGTGCATTACGGTTTGGGCACTCGGACTCAAAAAGGTTTGCCATCACTGCCCTAGCTTAAAGGAGTACTCTAAATCAAAACATTTAACTGCCATTAGCAATCATTTATCAAGTTATATAATAGTGTAAATGACCTTCATAGCCTATATAGCAAGCATACCTTGTTTTCACGTAATCCAGAAGTTCATCCTCTGACTGTGAGCTATGACGCTCGTTCCGCATGTTCTGGCCATCTGTCGCCATCTTTGTAATGAAATATCATCATTTCTGTGATCCTCCCCGCAGTCTACCAGCCCCGACAAGCCCGGGTCGGTCCCTCCCCCTCTGAATATTCATAACCCCTCTCGTTTCTTCATCCGGCATTCGCTCGGCTGTGGAAATGCCTCCCTAACCTCCCTCCTATCATGCTGCGAGTCGCGCGCCTGCGCTCTCAGCAGCATCTTCGGCCCGGGCATTTGATTACTTTCGTCCAGTAATATAACTGATAGTTACGTCGGCGTAACTATCAGTTAAGTTCACAAAGCAACTTATGCATAATGTAATGTGTAGAGAACAAGTTCCATGCGCATGGGTACTCGACCATACAAACCAATGTTTATTGAGAAAAACTGTTACATAACGTCTGTGAAGGCATACCGTTGCCATTGTTTTTGATTTTGCTGCTCCGGTCCACGTGTGCTACAGCGATGTGAGCATAGTATGCTTACATTACTGTACGTGAGCCGGGTGCAGCGATTGCTAAATGATTGGATGAGGCAGAGAGGGAGGAGATGGCGTAGTGGATGGGGGTGGTGGTTAGGGAAAGGGGAGGCAGAGAGGGGCGTAGTGCTGAATATTATTAGGGGTGGGGAGCTACAGTGAGGGAGGGCTTGAGACCAGAGGAACAGGCGATATAAATGCTGGGTAGCGTCAATTATGACGTCACTTTGAGACGTACAGTACCCGGAAGTAAGAGAAATTACAGCGGGCTGTAACGGGAGAACCGCTGGACCGATTTGGGAGATCAGCACCTCTATTTAAAGGTATTTAGATTCTATGGGGACATTTTTTTCAATATCATAGTACTCCTTTAAGAGACCAGCTGGTACATAGTCACCTACAGACGGAACAGAGAAGGGGCACTTGGCTGAGTAGAGGCACAGTGGGCACATATCCATGTGGCCATTGTAGCTTTTGCCAGAACATTCAGAAAAAGAAGGAGATCACAAACCCTGTTGATAAAAAAAAAAAAGGGTCTATCAGATAAGGAAATTTATAAACTGTGGATCAAGAAATATCATTTACGTTGCCCAGTGCTCCTGCCCTAAGGTGTACGTGGGCAAAACCACACAGGAATTTCGTCACAATATTCACAATATTAGAGCAATATCAGGACGAGAAAGGATACACCTTTAGCAAGGCCTATTCATGTGTTCCATGGTGGTAATTTACAAGAATTGAAGTTCGTGGGCTTATGCCAATTGAAGCTGGGACCAAGAAAGGGAAACATTGTTACAATTATTATTGCAAGAAGAGGCGAAATGGATCTGGCGATTACGCACTCAAGCACCATTAGGTATAAATTAAGGTTTGACTTTCGCGGCCTTTTTATAAGTTATAGGCTTTTTGTTTGCAGTTTTTTTTTTCATATATAATTGAATTACCTATGGCATATTTACCCCATATATGGCTTATTAAAGGGTGGTGATGATGGAGGTGATGAGAATAGAGTTGGTTATTAAATGCGACACATCTACATTTAATGCATATTGTACATTCTGGCTTGCCATTAGTCTTGTGACAGATACCCAACTATATACTGTATGGATTAAGGTCTTCTGAATAATGTGATATATCCACATCCAGTATAGGTAAGAGGATACTATGTGCCCCCAATAATCAAAAATAATCGGACACAGACAGGATTCATATTGGTTGGTTGTTTTATTACCATTTTAGTTTATTTTCATTTATGTATGGACATTAAAGGGGTACTCCGGTGGAAATTTATTATTTTTTTAAATCAACTGGTGCCAGAAAGTTAAACAGATTTGTAAATTACTTCTATTAAAAAATCTTAATCCTTCCAGTACTTATTAGCTGCTGAATACTACAGAAGAAATTATTTTCTGTATGCACTATATACAGCTATCTATAGATAGCTGTTTATACTGTGTACCACCCAAAGGGTTAACCTACACTGTCCAGCAGTGTAAGTTAACTCTTTCCTTGCTGGGCTGGCACATAGAGCACAGCTCAGCAGAGGGTTAAGTAAGCCAGCAATGTGTATACTGTATACACATTGCATGCGCACTGTAAGTTCTTGCTGGGCAGCAGATATACAATGTACAGTGGGGATCAAATGTTTGGGCACCCCAGGTAAAAATTTGTATTAATGTGCATAAAGAAGCCAAGGAAAGATGGAAAAATCTCCAAAAGGCATCAAATTACAGATTAGACATTCTTATAATATGTCAACAAAAGTTAGATTTTATTTCCATCATTTACACTTTCAAAATAACAGAAAACTAAAAAATGGCATCTGCAAAAGTTTGGGCACCCTGCAGAGTTAATATCTTGTACTGCCCCCTTTGGCAAGTATCACAGCTTGTAAACGTTTTTTGTAGCCAGCCAAGAGTCTTTCAATTCTTGTTTGAGGTATCTTTGCCCATTCTCCCTTAAAAAAGTCTTCCAGTTCTTTGAGATTTCTGGGCTGTCTGTCACGCACTGCTCTTTTAAGGTCTATCCATAGATTTTCAATTATGTTGAGGTCAGGAGATTGTGAAGGCCATGGCAAAACCTTCAGTTTACGCCTCTTGATGTAATCCCCCGTGGATTTCAAGGTGTGTTTAGGATCATTATCCATTTGTAGAAGCTATCCTCTCTTTAACTTCTGCTTTTTCACAGATGGCATCAAGTTAGCATCCAAAATTTGCTGACATTTTATTGAATCCATTTTTCCTTCTACTCGTGAGATGTTCCCTGTGCCACCGGCTGCAATACAACCCCAAAGAATGATTGATCCACCCCCATGCTTAACAGTTGGACAGAGGTTCTTTTCATTAAATTCTGTTCCCCTTCTTCTCCAAACGTACCTTTGCTCATTCCGGCCAAAAAGTTCAATTTTAACCTCATCGGTCCACAAAACTTGTTTCCAAAATGCATCAGGCTTGTCTATATGTTCATTTGCAAAGTTCAAACGCTGATTTTTGTGGTGAGGACATAGAAGAGGTTTTCTTCTGACGACTCTTCCATGAAGACCATATTTGTACAAGTATCTCTTTATAGTGGAACAGTGTACCACAACTCCAGTGTCTGCCAGATCTTTCTAGAGGGATGGTGCAGTCAAACGTGGATTTTGAATTGTTTTTCTCACAATCCTGCGAGCTGCTCTGTCTGATATTTTTCATGGTCTTCCAGATCTTGTTTTAACTTCCACTGTTCCTGATGACTGCCATTTCTTTATTACATTCCGAACAGAGGATATTGACATCTGAAAAAGTTTTGCTATCTCCTTATAGCCTTCTCCAGCTTTGTGAGCGTCAACTATTTTCAGTTTCAGATTTCTAGACAACTACTTAGAAGAACCCATGGTACTGATTGTTGGGGCAAGGTCAGATAAGTCTGGGCATTTAAAACCTTTGAGATTGATATCACCTGGTCTTCCCAGATGATGATTGAGAACAATCCATGACACTGGCAGGTCTCAGCTTTGCAAAGGGGGCAGTGCATGCTATAAATTCTGCAGGGTGCCCAAACTTTTGCAGACACCATTTTTTTGTTTTCTGTTATTTTGAAAGTGTAAATGATGGAAATAAAATCTAACTTTTCTTGACATATTATAAGAATGTCTAATCTGTAATTTGATGCCTTTTGGAGATTTTTCCATCTTTCCTTGGCTTCTTTATGCACATTAATACAATTTTTTTACCTAGGGTGCCCAAACTTTTGACCCCCTCTGTATATCTACTGCTCAGCATTAGCTGTTCTCCCAGCTCTGTAGCTGCAGCACAGCTGAGTCTCGATTTATGCAGGGACATTTTCCAGTGCAGCATGCTGCGCTGGAAAATGCTGTATGGCTGCGGAGGGAAGTAGGGAAGCTATGCATCACTCCTTCTCTCCGAGAATACTGAAACTATGGCGTTTTTGCGTAAAAAACCCCATCATAGTCTCAGCATGCTGCGATATGAAAAAACTACAAGATGGCAGCAAAACTCCGGGGTCAGGGGGAAGCCAAATCCAAAAACGCAAAGTGGGTTTGGCTTTTTGCGTTTTCCCAATGACTCCCTGCTAACATCTGGCTGCAGCGTTTTTCCCATGGAAAAACACCATGCGGCAGTTTTGCCCATTTTTTAGGCAAAACGGCAAAAAAAAAAAAAACAAGTGGAAACTTTATAGTGACAAAGCCCATTCAATGCAAAGGTATGTGTGTAACGTATGTAGTTCAGAGGTGTGTGTGTGTGTGTGGTGTAATTGCATGCATTTCAGAGGTTTGTGTAATGCAGAGGTGTGTCTATAAGGCAAGCAGTGCAGATCTGTTGATGTGAAACATGGTGTTTGTGATGCATGCAGTCTAAATGGTATGTGGTATATGGTTTTCCTAACTTTCCTAACTGATTACCTGTTAATGATGTTTTACATAAAGAGAGATGAACATGCAAGAAAGATGAACAGATGAAACTCTTCCGACAGCACAGCCTACATTCTGACTCCTCCCACACTTGTGACTGATCACATGAGTGAGGCCAAAATGCGTCACATGTACCGATTTGTTCACGCTATTCGATGTGATTTTACTGCAAATAAAGAAGCATTCCGTTCCCGAGTTCTTGGGCCGGACACCTTGTTTTGTTGCTTCAATTACTTATAATTGCACGAGATTAAACTTCTCAGTTTTTTGACCTGACAAAACAATGTAACGCAACTGTGCAAGGTCATTTGTGGGTCTGGTGCCATGCCCCATTTCAACCTGTGAATTACCAGATGGGACACGAGTGCAACAGATCCTGTTCGTTGCATCTGATGTTCCCATGCGGTTGGCTCTGGATTGCCAGGCATGTGTGCACCCAGCCTCAGATAAAACAACTGCTTAAACCTTTGCACTATTAAATGTTACACTTATAATTTTAGGTGACGTGCCAGTACAATGTGTATAAAAATGTATATGTCAAATTAACCCTGAGAGCCAGTGGAGTAAATGACTGGTATATTAGTAGTCCATATGACTATTGGCAACTCTAGTCTGCCTCATTGTTATTAGGAATGTTATCCTAACTAATGTCATTTAATGTCTTTGGCAGTTCTTTACATTTATTCTCCATACAATGGTCAGAGGTTTCATCCACTCAGCTTGTGGAGGATTATATGCTGCAGTGTGAGTATGCTTTTTCATGTAATTCTTTTTGTTTTTGACAAAACCTGTAACTCATTGCTGAGATCCCCATCAATCTGGAGAACAAGTTGGGATAAGCACGCTAACTCCTTTGCCCTTTTATGGAGTAGCGAGACAAAGATCATGACAGGCACTGCTCGTTTTCCTTATCAGTGGGGGTCCCAGCACTGAGACCATGACCGATAACAGCTTTTGATGTCTCTCTGTGACATGTAAAAGTTTTTTAAAAGTGACATTGCCCATTTATATTAAAATTACAGACCATAATAATCATGTATCGCCATCAGCTGGCTAGTAGAAAAAAAATGTCTATAGCTCTCATAATTGTTATCTTATTCTCCCCTGTAAAAAAAAAAAAAAAAAAAAAAAATATATATATATATATATATATATATATATATATATATACGAAAGACAAAGGTGGTTTTGCAGCACTACTTAGCTTAATGAAAAAATGGTCGGGTGCCAGCTCCCAATGAACTTGATCAAAGTCCCAAAATTAATCCATTCAAAGAAATGGTGCAGCACTCCATGAGTAAATCCAGGATGCAAAAAGATTTATTCACTTCACATCATAGCATAGCAACGTTTCAGATCACACAGGATCCTTTTTCATATATATATATTTACATTTTGCCTACCAATAGAAAAAGTAGTAACAATTTTGTATTTTTATATTACGTTTTTTTCGGCCCAAGTGCATAACCGTACATTTATCCCCATTAAACTCCAGGATGTAACAACTTATCCCCTATTCTAAGAATAGGGGATAAGTGTTAGATCGTGGGGGGTCCGACTGCTGGGGCCCCCCACGATCTCCCGTATGGGGCCCCAGCTCTCTGCATGAAACAAGGATTTTCGACCACCACACGCAGTGGCCAACATGCCCTCTCCATGCAGTTCTATGGGTGAGCCGGAGTGCTTCTTTCGGCAATCTCCTGCTCTGCCATAGAACTGCATGGAGGGGGCGTGTCGGCTGCCGCTTCATGCGGTGGTCGAAAATGCTTGTTTCATGCAGGGAGGAGCCGGGGCGCCATTTGGGAGATCCCGGGGTGCCCCAGCGGTCCGACCACCCGCGATCTAACACTTATCCCCTATCCTTAGGATAGGGGATAAGTTGTTACATCCCGGATTGTCCTTTAATTTGCCATGTCTGTGCCCAAGCCTCCAGTTTCCTCAATTCCCTCTGTAATGTTAGGTTTTCCTACTATGTGATGATTACCCTAATGTTATTCATTTTATACTAGTAATTTCCAGGAGATGTATATTAAGGTGCCACCAAGTTGTTGATAAGGCCCGTTTGGAGAGGCAGTTTGCGCAGAAGCAGTTAAATGATGCACATACCTTTGAGTGAATAACACTGGGAGGGGGGGGGGGGATTTATGACAACCTGTCCAGAGGAAAAGAAGGCCAGTTGTCTATAGCAACCAATCAGATAGCTTCTTTTATTCTTAAAAATGTTTTTAAAAGTGTAAGAAACAAACTGTTTGGTTGCTATAGACAACTGGTCAAATTTACCTCTGGACAGGTTTTTATAAATCTCCCCCTGGGTATATGAATACATGAGTTTTTGCAAAAGTGTTCTAAAGCTATTACTGCAATTGTAAGGCTACAACAATTAAATGGGTTGTCCAGGATTTCTGCTGTCTTCCAAAAACAGCAACACACCTGTCCACAGGTTGCAGGTGGTATTGCAGCTCAGTCCCATTCATTTCAAAGGGGCTGGGCTGCAATGCAACACATAACAATGTGAACTGGTGTGACACACTGGTGTTTTTAAAAGGACTGGTGTTTTTAAAAGAAAACAGGAATGTTTATTAATTTTTTTTAACCTTGACAACCACTTTCAGTATATTTAACTTTTGTCATAGTGCAGCACCCCTTAAACCAGGCATCCCTGAGTTGAAGCTAGGTTTTTACACCGAAAAAACCGCCTGCAAAAACGCCACAGCTTTTTCCTGCATTTTGGCAGTTTTTCTGGCTTTTTTATTGGTGTGTGGAAACAGCCAAATTTGTCCCCTGTGGCAGTTTTTTCACTGCTTTCAGGGTACCATTCTGTGGGTCGGATGCTGAGCGCTCGGTCTACAGAGTGTAAGGAGAAGAGGACTGATGTATAGCATCACTACTCACCTTCTCCGGCCGTATAGTATACAGGGGGGCATAGTGTACCCATGAATACTATACAGGAGCCAGGAATCTCATCACCAGACTGACAGGGCTCCCTGCTCCTATAGCCCCTTTGGGCAGTATACAGAATATACAGCTATCTATAGATAGCTATATCTATATAGTGTATACAGAAGAGGAGATCCCCTTACCTCCCTCGCTCCCTGTCAGGTCTGTTTAGCTCCGCCCCTAGTGATGACATCATTAGGGGGTGGAGCTACAGTCAGGAGGCTCTGTTCACATTGTACGTTTTGTTTAATGTGAACAGACCCTTCTGCCAGTGTCTTCCCAGACAGGGAGACTCCCGCTGTTGCTAAAATACAACTCCCAGTTGTAGTTTTGCAACAATTGGAGGCTCTCTGTTTGGGAAGACACTGCATTTTGGGTGCTCTCCCCAGCGGAGAGCACAAAAAATGTCTTAATTCATTTTTTTGTGTTTCTTTTTTTCTTCTCTTTCAGATCTGTGTATGCAGAGGATTGCGGCGGATTCAGTGGATTACAGCGATAAACAAGATTTTTTTTCTTTTAATTAAATGGCTAACGAGGGCTGTGGGGGAGTGTTTTTTAATATAAAATAATTATTCCAATGTGTTGTGTTTTTTTTTTAATAAAATTTTCAGGCTTAGTAGTGGAAGCCGTCTTGTTGACGGAATCCATTACTAAGCTGGGGCTTAGCGTTAGCCCCCAAAACAGCTAGCACTAACCCCCAATTATTACCCCAGTACCCACCGCCACAGTGGTGAAGGAAAGAGGCGGTACCAACAGGCCCGGAGCATCAAAAATGGTGCTCCCGGGTCTAGGCGGTAACAATCTGGCATTATTTAGGCTGGGGAGGGCCAGTAACAATGGTGCTCGCCTACCCTGGTAACGTCAGACATTTGCTGCTTGGTTGGTATCTGGCTGAGAATAAAAATACTGGGAACCCTATACATTTTTCAAATTTCTTTATTTATGAAAAAAAAACGCATAGGGTTTCCCGTATTTTTATTCTCAGCCAGATACCAACTAAGCAGTCTGACGTTACCAGTGTGGGTGAGGACCATTGTTTCTGGCCCTCCCCAGCCTAAATAACGCCAGTCTGTTACCGCCTGGGCCCAGGAGCACCATTTTTGATGCTCCAGGCCTGTTGGTACTGGCTCTTCCTGGCTGCCCCGTGGCGATGGGGTACCAGGGTAATAATTGGGGGTTAGCGGTAGCTGTTTTTGGGTCTAGCGATAAGCCCCAGCTTAGTACTGGATTCTATCAATAAGACGGCTTCCACTACTAAGCCTGAAAATTTTATAAATAAAAGAAAACACACATTGGAAAAAAATGTTATTTTAAAAAACACTCCCCCGTAGCCCTCATGAAACTTTTTATTAAAATAAAAAAAACTAGTGATCGCCGTAATCCACCAAATCTGCCGCAATCCTCTGCATACACGGATCTGAAACGAAAAGAAAAAAGAAACACAAAAAATGGGTTAGGACATTTTTGGTGCTATCCGCTGGGGAGAATGCCCAAAATGCAATGTCTTACCAAACAAAGCCTTTGGCTGTCTGGGCATGCTGGGAGTTGTAGTATAGCAATAGCCAGAGTCTCCCTGTCTGGGAAGACACTGACAGAAGGGTCTGTTCAGAATATACAAAACGTACAATGTGAACAGAGCCTCATACTTACCACTCTGCCTCCCATCTGTAACTCTGCCACCCTAATGATGTCATTAGTAGGAGGCGGAGCTAAATGGACCCGAGGGAGGGAAGGGGATCTCCTCTTCTGTATACACTATATACAGCTGTCTATAGATAGCTGTATATTCTGTATACCGCCCAAAGGGTTAACCTACACTGTCCAGCAGTGTAAGTGAACTCTTTCCTTGCTGGGCTGGCGCATAACGCACATCTCAGCAAGGGGTTAAGTGAGCCAGCAATGTGTCAAGGGGTTAAGTGAGCCAGCACTCTGCTTCATTCTGGGAGTTGTAGTACCTGTACTAATAGACAGATCGCAGCAGGTGTCATTTCTGACACCCATTACGATCTGTCTATTAAGAAAGGTACTACAGCTCCCAGCATGGAGCAGAGTGTGCTCCATGTTGGGAGCAGTAGTACCTGCAGCTAAGCGGAGCTCATGGAGCGAAGATCGCTCCATGTCTGATGACTCACGATACAGGGGCCGGAGTATCATTATGTCACGCCTCCGCCCCCTTGTGCTGTCACACTTGGGCAAGTCTATGGGAGGGGGTGTGGTAACAAAACAATCCTTTGGACAGTGGATGAGATGTCTAGGGCCGGAGTACCCCTATAAGGACCAAGGGCGGTTAACTCAGGGAGGGGATCCGGACATCTGCGGCAAAATCGTGGAGTCCCTATCAGCTGAGTGGGTGGCGGGAGGGCCCTTACGTGACTCCACCCATCCGATCGGTCCTCTGATGCTCCAGCCAGCCATGGCAGGCTAGAGCAGCAGAGCACCGATAACACTGATTAATGCTGAGCCAAAGCTCAGCATTGAACAGAGTATGCAATTGCAAGATTGCATGTTGTAGCCCACTGTGGGGACAAAAAAAAAAAGGAAAAAGTGTAAAAAAAAAATTATTATTTTTTAACCCCTTCACTAATAAAACTTTGAATCACCCCCCCCCCCCCCTGTTCCCAGTTTTTGTAAATAAAATATTGTAAACAAAAATAAACAAACAAATTGCCACGTACATAAATGTCCAAACTATTAAAATATAATGTAAATTAAATTACAGTGGTCCCTCAACATACGATGGTAATTCGTTCCAAACGAGCCATCGTTTGTCGAATCCATCGTATGTTGAGGGATTCGTGCAATGTAAAGTATAGGAAGCTGTACTCACCTGTCCCCGTCGCTCGCGATGGTGTCCCCGCCGCTTCCGATGGTGACCCCGGGCCTCCGCTGGGCTCTCCGATGTCTCCTCCGGTCCTCCGCTGTCTTCTACGGTTCTCTGCTGTCTTCTCCGGTCCTCTGCTGTCTTCCGCAAGGCCTTACTGGGCCTGCGTAGCGACGTCATTACGCCGCTGCGTACGCCATTCCTATTGGATGACGTGCGCAGCAGCGTATTGACGTCATTGGAGAGGGCCGAGAAGACACCAGAAGACCAGCGCTGGACCCGGAGGGCACCCCGGAGCATCGTGGAGGGGTAAGTAATACTTACCGCACCCAACGGGGAACATTAAGCTGCTATCCGGCAGCAGCTTAAGCATTTTGCAATGCCGGATAGCACTTAATGCGATGGCCCCGACATAAAAAAGCATCGCATGTTGATGCTGACATCGACATGCGATGGCCTCTGAGAGGCCATCGTATGTCGATTTGATCATATGTCGGGGCCATCGTAGGTCGGGGGGTCACTGTACATGGTTGATGATGTACATGTAAAAAAATTACCAAAGTCCATTATTTCGCATTTTGGGTCACTTCTTATACAATAAAAAATGTATAAAAATTGATGAAAAAGTCCTATCAAAAGCCCTCATATAGCCCCGTATTTAGAAAAATAAAAAAGTTGTAAGAGTCAGAAGATGACAATTTTAAGCATATTAATTTTGGTGCATGCATTTATAATTTTTTTTAAAGTAGTAAAATAAAATAAAATCTATATAAATTGGGTATCCTTGTAATTGTATGGACCTACAGAATAAAGATAAGGTGAGATTTTTACCCAAAAGTACACTCCATAGAAACGGAAGCCTCGAAAAGTTAGAAATTGGTGTTTTTTTTTTTATTTCAGCCCAAGCATAATTTTTTTGGTTTTGCCATAGATTTTGTTATGCAATTATTGATGTCATTACATTTACAATTTGTGGCAAAAAAAACAAGCCCTTATGTAGGTCTGTTGGTGGAAAATTGAAAGCGTTTAAAATGATTTTTAGAAGGGGAGGAGAGAAAAACAAAAGTGCAAAAATGAAAAATGGCCTGGATCTCAAAGTGATACATGAGTGCCCTGTAATATTATTTTGTGAAATGTGCAGCTTCTGTAGCCTTCCCTTGTATAAAAAAAAACGCCAAGATTTTTAGCTGCCAAATCTGTGGCAATCATCTCATCACCAGCAGGTCATAGGATATATATTCCTGATATAAACTAACAGTAATTTTTTCTTATTTATACATTATAGGTTTCCATCAGGTCATTTTGGTACACTAACTGGACTGCAATCTCTCCTCAGTGCAGTATTTGCGTTACTACAAGAGCCATTGTATCGGGCTATGCTTGGACCCTTGGGTGGGAATGGTTTTTGGGTAAGACCTAATACAATCTTGGAATTTTAATAAATGTTTTAGTAGTTTATTTCAAAATAAATAGTCTCGTATTATTATTCTTATTAGCTGTTTTATCTCTAAAATGTCTGTCTCTCCATCAATATTATAAAGACAGTAGTAATATGGAAATAGTGTGTAATTACAGTTGTCATCATATGAAATATAAACTATATGAAATTATAAACAACTATACATGATTATCTTGCTCCTGATTTTACTTTCACACTATTGCTAAAATTTAAATTAACCACTTAAGGACCCAGGGCGTACAGGTACTCCCTGATGCCCTGGTACTTAACCCCTTAAGGACCCAGCCATTTTACACCTTAAGACCCGGCCATTTTTTGCACATCTGACCACTGTCACTTTAAACATTAATAACTCTGGAATGCTTTTAGTTGTCATTCTGATTCCGAGATTGACATATTCTACTTGAACATAGTGGTAAAATTTTGTGGTAACTTGCTTCCTTTCTTGGTGAAAAATCCCCAAATTTGATGAAAAATTTGAAAATGTTGCATTTTTCTAACTTTGAAGCTCTCTGCTTGTAAGGAAAATGGATATTCAAAATAATTTTTTTTATTATTCACATATACAATATGTCTACTTTATGTTTGCATCATAAAATCTACATGTTTTTACTTTTGGAAGACACCAGAGGGCTTCAAAGTTCAGCAGCAATTTTCCAATTTTTCGCAAAATTTCCAAAATCACAATTTTTCAGGGACCAGTTCAGGTTTGCAGTGGATTTAAAGGGTCTTCATCTTAGAAATACCCCACAAATGACCCCATTATAAAAACTGCACCCCCAAAAGTATTCAAAATTACATTCAATCAGCATTTTAACCCTTTAGGTGTTTCACAGGAATAGCAGCAAAGTGAAAGAGAAAATTCACAATCTTCATTTTTTACACTCGCATGTTCTTGTAGACCAAATTTTTGAATTTTTACAAGGGGTAAAAGGAGAAAATGGATTGTTATTTTTGTAGCCCAATTTCTCTCGAGTAAGCAAATACCTCATATGTCTATGTAAAGTGTTCAGCGGGCGCAGTAGAGGGCTCAGAAGCGAAGGAGCGACAAGGGGATTTTGGAGAGTAAGTTTTTCTGAAATGGTTTATGGAGGGCATGTTGCATTTAGGAAGCCCCTATGGTGCCAGAACAGCAAAACCCCCCCACATGGCATACCATTTTGGAAACTAGACCCCTTGAGGAACGTAACAAGGAATAAAGTGAGCCTTAATACCCCACAGGTGTTTCACGACTTTTGCATATGTAAAAAAATATATAATTTTTTTCACTAAAATGTGTGTTTCCCCCCAAATTTCACATTTTTGCAAGGGTTAATAGCAGAAAATACCCCCCAAAATTTGTAACTCCATCTCTTCTGAGAATGGAGGTACCCCATAAGTTGAACTGAAGTGCACTACGGGCGAACTACAATGCTCAGAAGAGAAGGAGTCATATTTGGCTTTTTGAGAGCAAATTTTGCTCGGGGGCATGTCGCATTTAGGAAACCCCTATGGTGCCAGGACAGCAAAATAACCCCCCATGACATACCTTTTTGGAAACTAGACCCCTTGAGGAATGTAACAAGGGGTACAGTGAGTATTTACAACCCACTGGTGTCTGTCAGATCTTTGAAACAGTGGGCTGTACAAAATGTTTTATTTGCACAGCCCACTGTTCCAAAGCTCTGTCAGACACCAGTGGGGTGTAAATTCTCACTGCACCCCTCATTACATTCCGTGAGGGGTGTAGTTTCCGAAATGGTGTCACATGTGGTTTTTTTTTTTGCGTTTGTCAAAACCGCTGTAACAATCAGCCACCCCTGTACAAATCACCTCAAATGTACATGGTGCACTCTCCCTTCTGGGCCTTGTTGTGCGCCCCCAGAGCACTTTGCGCCTACATATGGGGTATCTCCGTAGTCGGGAGAAATTGCTTTACAAATTTTGGGGGCTTTTTTCCCCTTTTACCTCTTGTCAAAATGAAAAGTATAGGGCAACACCAGCATGTTAGTGTAAAAAATTAATTTTTTTACACTAACATGCTGGTGTAGACCCCAACTTCACCTTTTCATAAGGGGTGAAAGGAGAAAAAGCCCCCCAAAATTTGTTAGGCAATTTCTCCCGAGTACGGCGATCCCCCATATGTGGCCCTAAACTGTTGCCATGAAATACGACAGGGCTCCAAAGTGAGAGCGCCATGCGCATTTGAGGCCTGAATTAGGGATTTGCATAGGGGTGGACATAGGGGTATTCTACGCCAGTGATTCCCAAACAGGGTGCCTCCAGCTGTTGCAAAACTCCCAGCATGCTTGGACAGTCAACGGCTGTCCGGCAATACTGGGAGTTGTTGTTTTGCAACAGCTGGAGGCTCCATTTTGGAAACAGTGGCGTACCAGACGTTTTTCATTTTTATTGGGGAGGGGAGGGGGGCTGTGTAGGAGTATGTGTATATGTAGTGTTTTTTACTTTTTATTTTGTGTTAGTGTAGTGTAGTGTTTTTAGGGTGGGGGATTACAGCGAGTTTCCCGCTGCGAGTTTGAGCTGCCGCGCAAAATTTGCTGCATCGCAAACTTGCAGCCTGATACTCACTGTAAGCCCCCTGCCCATGTGAATGTACCCTGTACATTCACAGGGGGGGGGGGGATCTCCAGCTGTTGCAAAACTACAACTCCCAGCATGCACATGTCTATCAGTACATGCTGGTAGTTATAGTTTTGCAAAAGCTGGAGGCACACGGGTTGGGAAACACTGAGTTAGGAAACCGACAATGTTTCCCAACCAGTGTGCCTCCAGTTCATGCAAAACCACAACTCCCAAACATTCTCAGGCATGCTGGAAGTAGTAGTTCGGCAACATCTTTAGAGCCAGATGTTGCAGAACTACAACTCCCAGCATGCTTGGAGTTGTAGTTTTGCAACATCTGGAGGACTACAGTTTGCAGACCACTAATACAGTGGTTCCCAATCTGTGCCCTTCCAGATGTTGCAAAACTACAACTCCCAGTATGCCAAAACTGTCCAGGCATGCTGGGAGTTGTAGTTCTGCAACATCTGAAGGGCCAGATGTTACAGAACTACAACTCCCAGCATGCCTGGACAGTAAGGGCATGCTGAGGATGTGTAGTTTTGCAACATCTGGAAGGGCACAGTGGTCTCCAAACTGTGGACCTCCAGATGTTGCAAAACTGCAAGCCCCAGCATGCCCAGACTCCAAGGGCTGTCTGGGCATGCTGGGAGTTGTAGTATACAGGGTCCCATTACAGCAATGCATGTCGCTTTACGGCGACGTGCATTGCTGTAAAGGGCCCGACCGCGGCTGAAGATCCACTCACCTATCGCTGCCGCCTCCGTCTTCATCGCCGGGATCCGGGTCTTCAGGGACGAGGTAAGTACCGGGGCCAGTCCCCAGCACTCCCCCGTCCCCCACTGCATCCTCCGATCTTCCTCCCGTCCTCTCCGGACTTTCAGGGGCCGGGCAGGGTGGGAGGAAGTAACCCCCCCCCCTGCGATTGGTCGGTTAACTAACCGACGGATCGCAGGGTATAGGAGGAGGTGGCAGGCTTGCCACCTCGCTCCTAGGCTCCAGCATGGTCCTGGCTGTCTGTGACAGCCGGGATCATGCAAAATTACCTTGCGGTCGGGTCCCGGAGACCCGATCAGCCCGGTATCGCCGCAGATCGCAAGGGCGTTTGCCCTGGATGCCTGCTGAAGCGCGCGGCAGGGATCGGAAACCGCTAGGGCGTAAGTTTATGCCCTGGGTCCTTAAGGACCCAGGGCATACGCCATCCAAATTCGTACCCTCGAATACGCCATCCAATTTCGTACCCTCGCCTCTGAATTATCTTGGAACAATGAGGCCCTCTGCACGACCTTCAAAAAAGGCCTATCCAGCAACATCAAGGATGTGCTGGTCGCACAAGAAATTTCTGCCAACCTGCATGAACTTATCCATTTGGCCACCCGCATTGACATGTGTTTTTCCGAAAGACACCAGGAACTCCGTCAGGATATGGACTTTGTTCGCACCAGGCGATTTCTCTCCCCGGCTCCTCTCTGCTCAAGTCCACTGCAATCTGTTCCTGTGCCTTCTGCCGTGGAGGCTATGCAAGTAGATCGGTCTCGCCTGACCCTACAAGAAAGGACACGCCGCCGCAATGAGAATCTATGCCTGTACTGTGCCAGTACCGAACATTTCCTGAAGGATTGTCCTATCCATCCTCCGCGTCAGGAAAGACGCACTCTGATTTTGCACAAAGGTGAGACAGCTCTAGGTGTGAACTCTGCTTCTCCACGTCTTACTGTGCCTGTGCGGATTTCTTCTTCTGCTAACTCCTCCTTCTCAGCTGTGTCCTTCTTGGATTCAGGCTCTGCAGGAAATTTTATTTTGGCCTCTTTCGTTAATAGGTTCAACATCCCAGTGACCAGTCTCGTCAGACCACTCTACATCGCTTTAGTTAATGGAGAAAAATTGTACTGTACTGTGCGTTACCGCACAGAACCCCTGTTAATGTGCATTGGACTACATCACGAAAAAATTTAATTTCTGGTCCTCCCCAATTGCACTTCTGAAATTCTCCTCGGCTTGCCTTGGCTCCAACGTCATTCTCCTACCCTTGACTGAACCACCGGGGAGATCAAGAGCTGGGGTTCTTCTTGCCACAAAAAATGCCTCACGTCTGCTCCCAGCCCCGTCAGTCAAACCCCTGTGGCTCCTCCTATACCAGGTCTTCCCAAGGCCTATCAGGACTATGCCGATGTTTTTTGCAAAAAACAAGCAGAGACTTTGCCACCTCACAGGCCTTATGACTGCCTATTGATCTCCTTCCTTATACTACTCCACCCCGGGGCAGAATCTATCCTCTGTCTGCTCCTGAGACTCAAGCCATGTCGGACTACATCCAAGAAAATGTAAAGAGGGGATTCATAAGCAAGTCTTATTCCCCTGCCGGAGAGGGGTTCTACTTTGTCTCAAAAAAATACGGTTCCTTACGGCCGTGCATTGATTACCGCGGTTTAAATAAAATCACTATCAAAAACCGCTATCCCCTGCCTCTTATCTCGGAACTCTTTGACCGCTTCGTGGCGCTAACATCTTCACCAAATTGGACTTAAGAGGTGCATATAATCTCATCCGCATCAGGAAAGGGGATGAGTGGAAAACCGCATTTAATACCAGAGATGGACATTTTGAATATCTGGTTATGCCCTTTGGGCTCTGCAACGCCCCCGCTGTCTTCCAAGACTTCGTGAATGAAATATTTCGGGATTTGGTATATACCTGTGTTGTGGTTTACCTGGACGATATTTAGATTTTTTCTTTTAGCCTCGAAGAACACCGCCACCATGTCCGCCTAGTGCTCCAGAGACTCCGTGAAAATCAATTATATGCCAAGATGGAGAAATGTCTCTTTGAATGCCAATCTCTTCCCTTTCTAGGTTATCTAGTCTCTGGCCAGGGACTTCAAATGGACCCAGAGAAACTGTCAGGCGTTTTAGACTGGCCACGCCCCTCTGGACTCCGAGCTATCCAACGCTTCTTGGGGTTTGCCAATTACTACCGACAGTTTATTCTGCATTTTTCCACCATTGTGGCTCCGATTGTGGCCATAACCAAGAAGAATGCCAACCCTAAGTCCTGGCCTCCCAGAGCGGATGTGGCATTCAATCGCCTCAAAACTGCCTTTGCTTCTGCTCCCGTACTCTCCAGACCTGATCCATCAAAACCCTTCTTGCTGGAGGTGGACGCCTCCTTGGTTGGAGCCGGAGCCATACTCCTACAAAAAAACTCTACCAAACATAACATTACTTGTGGTTTCTTTTCTAAAACCTTCTCTCCGGCGGAAAAAAATTACTCCATTGGTGATCGTGAACTTCTGGCCATTAAACTAGGCCTCGAAGAATGGAGGCACCTGCTGGAGGGTTCCAAACACCCGATTGTCATCTACACGGATCACAAGAATCTCTCGTATCTCCAGTCTGCCCAACGTCTGAATCCACGCCAGGTTAGGTGGTCGTTGTTTTTTGCCCGTTTTAACTTTGAGATTCATTTTCGCCCTGCTGACAAAAACATCAGGGCTGACGCCCTTTCTCGTTCTTCTGATGCTTCCGAATCGGAAGCCCCCCTGCAACACATTGTACCTCCTGAGTGTCTGATCTCCTCTGCTCCAGCTTCTATCAGACAAACACCTCCTGGAAAGACTTTCGTCCCTCCACGCCAGTGCCTCAAGATCCTCAGGTGGGGACACTCCTCGCACCTCGCCGGCCATGCTGGCGTCAAGAAGTCCATCCAACTCATCTCTCGTTTATATTGGTGGCCTACCCTGGAGGCAGATGTCGCTGATTTCGTTCGGGCCTGTACAGTTTGTGCCAGGGACAAGACTCCTCGCCAGAAGCCTGCCGGTCTCCTTCATCCTTTGTCTGTTCCTGAGCTACCATGGTCTCAAATTGCTATGGATTTTATTACGGACCTGCCTTTATCCCATGGCAACACAGTCATCTGGGTGGTCGTTTATCGTTTCTCCAAGATGGCACATTTTATTCCTCTACCAAGCCTTCCTTCAGCAGCACAGTTGGCGAAGCAATTTTTTGTGCACATTTTTCGCCTTCACGGGCTTCCCACACATATCGTCTCGGATAGAGGCCTTCAATTTGTATCGAAATTTTGAAGAGCACTCTATAATCAACTAAAAATTAAATTACATTTCTCGTCCTCCTATCGTCCCCAATCCAATGGGCAAGTAGAGAGAGTTAACCAGATCCTTGGTGACTATTTGCAACATTTTGTTTCCTCCCGCCAGGACGATTGGGCCGATCTTCTACCCTGGGCTGAATTCTCGTACAATTTCAAGGACACTGAATCCTCTGCCAAATCCCCGTTCTTTGTGGCGTACGGCCGTCACCCTCTGCCCCCCCTCCCCACTCCCACTTCTTCTGGTTTGCCTGCGGTTGATGAAGTTACCCGGGACTTCTCCACCATCTGGAAGGAAACTCAAAAATCCCTCCTACTGGCCTCATCCCGGATGAAGAAGCATGCCGACAAAAAGAGAAGAACTCCTCCTGTCTTTGCTCCTGGAGACAAAGTGTGGCTCTCCGCCAAGTATATCCGCTTCCGTGTCCCCAGTTATAAGCTAGGACCACGTTATCTTGGACCCTTTAAAATCAAGAGTCAAATCAATCCGGTCTCCTACAAACTCCTCGACAAAGACCTCATTCACAAGTTCTCGGGTTCCAAAAAGAGGGGGAGACCCAAGGGGGGGGGGGGGTACTGTTACGCCGAGCGCTCCGGGTCCCCGCTCCTCCCCGGAGCGCTCGCAGCGTTTACCTTGTCGCAGCATCCCGGTCAGACCCGCTGACCGGGAGCGCTGCGCTAGTGTCTCTGGCGGGGATGCGACCCGCGATGCGGGACGCACCCGCTCGCGGTTCGCATCCCAGCCTGCTTGCCCGACCTGTTCCCCGTTTGTCCAGTCCCGGCGCGCGCGGCCCCGCTCCCTAGGGCGCGCGCGCTGGCTCTCTGCGATTTAAAGGGCCAGTGCGCCGCTGATTGGCGCCTGGCCCAATTAGTAACTTCACCTGTGCCCTAGCCTATATTACCTCACTTCCCCTTCCCAGTATTGCCGGATCTTGTTGCCATTGTGCCAGTGAAAGCGTTCCTTGTATGTCCAAAGCCAGTGTTCCAGACCTTCTGCCGTTGCCCCTGACTACGATCCTTGCTGCCTGTCCTGACCTTCTGCTACGTCCGACCTTGCTCTTGCCTAATCCCTTGTACCGCGCCTATCTCAGCCGTCAGTCGGGGTTACATAGTTACATAGTTACATAGTTAGTATGGTTGAAAAAAGACATACGTCCATCAAGTCCAACCAGGGGATTGAAGGGAAGGATGTAAGGGGATAAGGGAAAGGGATGTAGTTTTATAATTCTGCATAAGCATTAATGTTATTTTGTTCCAGGAATGTATCTAACCCTGCTTTAAAGCTGTTAATTGTTCCTGCTGTGACCAGTTCCTGAGGTAGACCGTTCCATAAATTCAGAGTCCTCACGGTAAAGAAGGCGTGCCGCCCCTTTAGACTAAACCTTTTCTTCTCCCCCTCGTCCTTTGGGGGGGTTTAACCTGGAACAGTTTTTCTCCATATTTTTTGTATGGGCCATTTATATACTTATATACGTTTATCATATCCCCCCTTAAACGTCTCTTCTCAAGACTAAACAATTGTAACTCCTTTAATCGCTCCTCATAGCTAAGATGTTCCATGCCCCATATAAGTTTAGTCGCGCGTCTCTGCACCCTTTCCAACTCCGCAGTGTCCCTTTTATGAACAGGCGACCAAAACTGAACAGCATATTCCAGGTGAGGCCGTACCAATGCTTTATAAAGGGGGAGTATTATGTCCCTGCCCCTCGAGTCCATGCCTCTTTTTATACATGACAATATCCTGCCGGCTTTGGAAGCAGCAGCCTGACATTGCATGCTATTCTGTAGTCTGTGATCTACAAGTACACCCAGATCCTTCTCTACCAGTGACTCTGCCAGTTTAATCCCCCCTAAGACATACGACGCATGCAGGTTATTAGTACCCAGATGCATAACTTTACATTTATCCACATTGAACCTCATTTGCCAAGTGGATGCCCAGACACTTAGTCTATCCAAGTCATCTTGTAACTTATGCACATCCTCTATAGACTGTACCGTGCTACAAAGCTTGGTGTCATCTGCAAAGATAGAAACAGAGCTGTTAATACCATCCTCTATATCATTGATAAATAAATTAAACAGCAGCGGGCCCAGTACTGAACCTTGGGGTACACCACTAATAACAGGGGACCAATCAGAGTACGAATCATTTACCACCACTCTCTGGGTACGATCCATGAGCCAGTGTTCAATCCAGTTACAAACTAAAGTTTCCAAGCCCAAGGACCTTAACTTACCTGTCAGATGTCTGTGAGGGACAGTATCAAACGCTTTGGCAAAATCCAGAAACACTATATCCACAGCCATTCCTCTGTCAAGGCTTCTACTCACCTCTTCATAAAAGCAAATTAGATTGGTTTGACAACTTCTATCCTTAGTAAACCCATGCTGGTTATCACTTATAATACTATTATCCATTATGTATTCCTGTATGTAATCCCTTATAAGTCCTTCAAACAATTTACCCACAATGCACGTTAGACTTACCGGTCTATAATTGCCTGGCGAAGACCTAGAGCCCTTCTTGAAGATTGGTACCACATTAGCCTTGCGCCAGTCCCTTGGCACAATACCAGACACCAGAGAATCTCTAAATATCATGAACAAGGGTACAGATATTACTGAACTTACCTCTCTAAGAACTCTTGGGTGTAGTCCATCCGGCCCTGGAGATTTGCTTACATTTACTTTACTTAACTTACCTTGTACCATCTCTACATTAAGCCAGTTCAATACATTATATGATGTGTTACCAGCACTGACCTGACCAATGTCAGCTCCTTCTTCCATAGTATATACAGAACTAAAGAACCCATTCAGTAGCTCCGCCTTCTCTTGATCGCCCGTGACAACCTCCCCATTATCATTATTAAGGGGTCCTACATGCTCTGTCCTTGGTTTTTTTGTATTTATATATCTAAAAAAATATTTAGGATTAGTTTTGCTTTCTTCGGCCACCTGTCTCTCATTTAGAATTTTTGCTGTTTTTATTACATTTTTACAGATTTTATTAAGCTCCTTGTACTGTTTAAATGTTATAGCTGACCCATCAGATTTGTATTTTTTGAAGGCTATTTTTTTGTTGTTTATTGCTCTTTTAACCTCATTTGTCAGCCATGCAGGATTTAGTTTTAATCGTTTATATTTGTTCCCCTTTGGTATATATTTAGCTGTATAGTTATTTAGAGTTGATTTAAAGATGTCCCATTTACCTTCTGTATCAGTATTTGACAACAGTCGCTATCGGGTGGAACGACCTGGGGGTTACCTGCCGCAGCAAGTCCATCCCGCTTTGCGGCGGGCTCTGATGAATACCAGTAACCCCTTAGACTCCGTTCCCCTGGTACGGCCCACGTCATCACCCCACTGACACAGAGGATCCACCACCAGTATCCTCACAGTACCCGGATCCTGACATTGGCAAAATGTAGTCTTGCTTTTTTATATCTCTGTGTCAGCAGTGGGGTTCTCCTGGGTCTCCTGCCATAGCATTTAAATTCATTTAAATGTCAATGGATAGTTTGCGCTGACACTGATGCTCCCTGAGCCTGCAGGACAGCTTGAATATCTTTGGAACTTGTTTGGGGCTGCTTATCCACCATCCGAACTATCCTACGTTGACACCTTTGATCAATTTATCTCTTCCATCCATGCCCAGGGAAATTAGCTACAGTTCCATGGGTTGCAAACTTCTTGATAATGTTGCGCACTGTGGACAATGGCAAATCTAGATATCTGGAGATGGACTTGTAACCTTGAGATTGTTGATATTTTTCCACAATTTTGGTTCTCAAGTCCTCAGACAGTTCTCTTCTCCTCTTTCTGTTGTCCTTGCTTAGTGTGGCACACACAGACACACAATGCAGATACTAATTGAACTTCTCTCCTTTTTATCTGCTTTCAGGTGTGATTTTTATATTGCCCACACCTGTTACTTGCCCCAGGTGAGTTTAAAGGGGCATCACATGCTTGAAACAATCTTATTTTTCCACAATTTTGAAAGGGTGCCAATAATTTTGTCCAGCCATTTTTGGAGTTTGGTGTGACATTATGTCCAATTAGCTTCTTTTCCTCCCTTTTTTGGTTTAGTTACAATACACACAAAGGGAATAGACATGTGTATAGCAAAACATGTGTTATTGAAATCCTTATCTATCCAACATTTACGGCCATGACTATATGTAAAATGCTCTGCGGACGCACAACAAGGCTTAGGAGTGAGAGCGCACTATGTACATTTGAGGCCTAAATTGGTGATTTCCACAGGGGTGGATGATTTTACAGGGGTCGTGTGACCCCATTTTGGAAACTACTCCCCTCACGGAACGTAACAAGGGGTATAGTGAGCCTTAATACCCCACAGATGTTTGATGAATTTACGTTAAAATAGTATGGGGAAAATGAAAAAAAAAATTTTAACTAAAATTCTGGTGTTACCCTAAATTTTTCATTTTCTGCGGGCGAACTACAATGCTCAGAAGAGAATGAGTGCCATTGGACTTTTGGAGAGAAAATTGTTTACAAAGCCCCCATAGTGCTAGAACAGTGCCCCCCCCCACATGTGACCCCATTTTGGAAACTACACACCTCACGTAATTTAATAAGGGGTGCAGTGAACATTTACACCCCACTGGTGTTTGACAGATCTTTGGAACAGTGGGCTGTGCAAATGACAAATTACATTTTTCATTTTCACGGACCACTGTTCCAAAAATCTGTCAGACACCTGTGGGGCGTAAATGCTCACTGTACCCCTTATTAAATTCTGTGAAGGGTGAGGTTTCCAAAATGGGATCACATGTGGGGGGTCCACTATTCTGGCACCACGGGGGGCTTTGTAAATGCACAAGGCCTCCAACTTCTATTCCAACCAAATTCTCTCTCCAAAAGCTCAATGGCTCTCCTTCTCTTCTGAGCATTGTAGTGCGCCAGCAGAGCACTTGACATCCACACATGGGGTATTACCATACTCAGAAGAAATTGGGTTACAAATTTTGGGGGCATTTTCTCCTATTACCCCTTGTAAAAAAAAAAATGATTTGGGGAAAAAATTCAAAAATTCTGTGAAAAATTCAAAAATTGCTGCTGAACTTTGAAGCCCTCTTATGTCTTCCAAAAGTAAAGACATGTCAAGTTTATGATGCAAACATAAAGTAGACATATTGTATATGTGAATCAATATATAATTAATTTGGTATGTCTATTTTCCTTTCAAGCAGAGAGCTTCAAATTTAAAAAAATTCTACATTTTCAATGAAAATTTATCACTAACATAAAGTAGAATATGTCACGAAAAACAATCTCTGAATCAGAATGAAAAGTAAAAGCATCTCAGAGTTATTAATGTATAAAGTGACCCTGGTCAGATGTGCAAAAAATCCTCTGGTCCTTAAGGTGAAAATGGGCTGGGTCCTTAAGGGGTTAACAGTATGGTAAACACACACACAGACATATGTACAGACAGGCAACATTCTATCTATCACTGGGTGCCCATCAGAAATGTCAGTGTCTGTGATATATTTATTGTAATCTTTTTTGACATAATCAAGATTTATTCAACATTGGTGCTATTGCTGTCTGTCAGATACATTAGATTTTTATTGCAAGATTCTACTCTTTTGAATTACCAGACACATATTGCTGAGAAAAATGAATAATAGTTATTAATATGTATTCCACATCTAAAAAAACAAAAACAAAAAAAAACATTGTAGTTCAGTTCCAATGAAGCGAATAGAGTTAAGTTGTAAAATTACACACAACCAAATGACGGGTTGTTTTCAGAACAAAGTAGCTCTGTTTTTCAATTCTTGGATAACCCCCTTTAAATGTAATCTGTCATAATCTTCATGCTGCCTGAACAAGTCATTGCGGCAGTCCCTTCGGCCCACCAGCCTTCATTGAAAGATCTCTGCCTAAAACCGTATGGCAAAAAAAAATAAAAAATAAACGGATGGAACCGTATGGGAAAAAGTTAACAGTATGCATTTTTAAACGTATACCGTTTTTAAACGTGCATACGGTTCTGTCCGTTTTTCTAAAATAACATGGACGTCAATGGGAACCGCACATGTATACGGTTCCATACAGGAAACCATATACAGTTTTTACTTTGCACATGTATACAGTTCCATACAGGAAACCATATACAGTTTTTACTTTGCACATGCGCATTTGCATCCTAAAGTCCCCACCCAACACCCAATGGACAACATTTTCAAAAACGAATGTTTAAAAAAAACCAAAAAACTGACGGAACCGTTTGCACATTTAAAAACAGTATACGGTTTAAAAATGCATACTGTTTACTTTTTCCCATACAGTTCCGTCCGGGTTTTTTCTGCCATATGGTTTTCTTTAGAAAAACTGATTGAAAACAGTATGGCAAAAACGCGTTGTGAACCCAGCCTAAGGCTGCACATACACCCCTCAGCACTCCAAACTGCTTTTCCTGATTTTGGACTTCTGCCAGGCCAGCAGGAGTCCGAAGTCTCTGCAAGAGATGGGAAGGGGCGGGGGAATGTGCTCTGGACAAGTAGGAAGACACCTAGTGAATGCTTTTTTTAAACACAAATAAAACATAGAAAACTTCTTTTTTATTTTTTTTTAAACAAACTACATTAGAAAGAGTTTTTATTTACCATAAGGAGTGCAATAGCAAAAATTAGTTTTAATAAGGATGACCATTTAAGTGATGTTTAATTGTGCAACCTATTCCCAGTGTATCACCAGAAGACCACAATGATTTGTCTGCACAAGTATTATAAAACCCAGCATTAGTATTAAAGGGTAATGCACACATTGATAGCTCAGTACAGAGATAATGAACACAGATATGACATTATGTGAGTAACCACTAGACTACATAAGGCCCTAGGACCCAGGTGCAACTACATCCTTTGCACCCTCTATAGTCCCTTCACACAATGTCTGTTCTGTTTATAAAAAGCTGCCCTACATACTGCAATGATGAGACTCCATGAGCAAAACGGAACCTTTCAAATAGCACTGTTCTGGGGCTGTAGCCGTTAGCTGTCTGGGCATGCTGGAAGTTGTAGTTTTGCAACATCTGGAGGGCCACAGTTTTGAGACCACACATTTACACACGCACACTTACACCCACCCCTATAAAATGTAAAGGCCCCCCATTACTTACTCCTCCCCCTTGTCATCATCTGTGATGATAAGCCCCCTAGAAGGCAGTGCCACAGGGCAATGCCTTTAGAGCCCCCTCATACTGGTGACCCTGTCTCCGTTCAATTCCCCCTGTCCCCAGTTCTGGATGGTTATGAGCCACTGATTTCTTGGTGTGTTGGCCATCCAGAAATCCATATTGACACCACAGTTTTCACTGAATTGGACTTTACCTTTTGTTTTTTCAGCAAAGAATTTGTCAACTTAATACCGGCTCATACAAACTTGTTTGCTCAACAGTTTGTGGCCCAGCACCCCAATGCTTTTTTGGCTAGGCCCGCTAGATAAATCCCCATCAATGCAGCTGAAGTAAGGACATATTGAGGCCTCGTCCTCTCAGTAAGTCCAGCGGCTTTGTGGCTGCTCTTGCACTGGGTGCAGAAATATACACCACCTATAGAGGAGGTGTATATTTCGGTGACTTTACGAGTTGCAAGTTGGCCCTAAAGTCGCAAGCCAGCACATCTCCTCCATGTGAGATGCTCTCAATCTCTGCAATGGTCAGCCACCCCTGGGAAAATTCCTAATTTAGGCCTCAAATGTGAGTGGTGCTCTTTCACTCCAGAGCTCACAGCTATTGTCCACATATGGGGTATTTCTGTAGTCATGAGAAATTGAGTTACTTATTTATTTATTTTTTTCCTTTTACCACTTGTGAAAATTGAAAATTTGGGGCTGCACGAGCATGTTAGTGTAAAAGATTATGCTGGGGTTGTCTCACTCCTGAGCACAACATTGCTCAGGAGTGAGAGTGCATCATGTCCATTTGAGGCCTAAATTGGTAATTTGCACAGGGCTGGCTGATCGCTGCAGAGGTTCTGACATAAACACTACAAAAACAAACAAACAGACATGTGACCTCATTTGGAAACAGCACCTCTTAAAGGGTACTCCGCCCCTAGACATCTTATCTCCTATCCAAAGGATAGGGGATAAGATGTCTGATCGCGGGGGTCCCGCCGCTGGGGACCCCTGCATTCTACCACTGCGGCACCCACCTGTAACGGCTTCCGGAACCACTGGAGGCCCTCAGGCTAATACCATCCCGATCACGGGGACGTAAGATTGTGATGTCACGGCTCCGCCCCCGTGTGACGTCACACCCGCCCCCTCAATGAAAGTTTATGGGAGGGGGCGTGAAAGCTGTCACTTGTGTTGAGGGGGCGGGGTGTGACGTCACCCGGGGCGGAGTCATGACATCACGATCTTACATTCCCATGGTTGGGATGGTATTAGCCTGAGGGCCTCCAGCGGTTCCAGAAGCCGTTACAGGTGGGTGCCGCATGGTAGAATACGGGGATCCCCAGCGGCGGGACCCCCGCGATCAGACATCTTATCCCCTATCCTATAGGGGATAAGATGTCTGGGGGTGGAGTGTAACAAGTGGTGCAGTAAGCATTTAGGCCCAGATTTATCAAACTGTGTGAGAGCAAAAATAGATTGATTTTCCCCCAGCAACCAATTACAGTTCAGCTAAGGAGCTCTGGTAAAGTGAAAGATCACTTTCACACACCCAAACTTTATGCCCACATATGGGGAACTTTCATACATAGGATAAATTGGGTAACACATTTTTTTTTTTTTTCTCTTTTTACCCATTGTGAAAATGTTCAATTTGGGGTTAAACCAGCATTTTCACAGCCTATTGTTCCAAAATGTCATTCATTAAATTCCTTCCTGCTGTTCTGGCACCATGAGGGGTTTCTAAATGCGGCGTGGCCCCAAAAACTATTCCAGCCAAATTCTCTCTCAAAAAGCTAAATGGCGCTTCTTCCCTTCTGAGCTTGGCCGTGCTTCCCCACAGCACTTTACGTCCACTTTTATACTCTGGAAAAATTGGGTAACACATTCTGGGGAGCTTTTTCTCCTTTTACCCCTTGTGGAAATGAAAAATTGGGGTTACATTAGCATTTTAGTGCAAAAATTCAAATGTTTCATTTTTATGACTCACTGACTGTGTCTTTAAGGCCAAAATGGTCTTTAAGGGGTTAAAGAGCTCTGTTAAAATGAAAGATGAGCTGTGATTGGTTGCTGTGGAAAAAAATGGACAGTTTGAGTTTCAGGAAAATTGATACATGTGGGTCAATACGTGGTATGAATTACTCCTAAGCTTGTCTTTATTTAGTCAAAACCCACAATAAATAGCTAAAAATATTAAAGGGGTATTCCAGGCAAAAACATCTTATCCCCTATCAAAAGGATAGGGAATAAGATGTCTGATCGCGGGGGACCCGCCGCTGGGACCCCCTGCGATCTCTCTGCAGCAGCCCGCATTCCATGCGCAGCTGCGTCTGCAGTTTCCGAAACCGTCGGGCTTCCGAGATGGGGACGTGATGTCACGCCATGCCCCCACCATTCATTTCTATGGGAGGGGGCGTAATGGCCGCAACGCCCCCTCCCATAGACATGAATGGAGGGGGCATGGTGTCATGTCACGTCCCCGTCTCGGAAGCCCGGCGGTTTCCGAAACTGCAGATGCAGTTATGCATAGAATGCGGGCTGATGCAGGGAGATCGCGGGGGGTCCCAGCGGCGGGCCCTCCACGACCAGACATCTAATACCCTATCCTTTCGATAAGATGTTTTTGCCCGGAATACCCCTTTAAATAAACAAGGAATTTATTGAAAAACAACATTGACTTCAAAACATACTGATGTTTAGGTTGTGAGCCCCAATGGAGACAGGGACCAATTTGAGAGTACAGCACTGCGGAATCTGTGCGCGCTATATAAATAAAGAGTTATTATATAATTTACCCAGAAATAGTTTCCTATTTATATTGCATCAATCAAGATTAAAGTGTACCTGCCAGTTATAAACACTTTTTATATAATGTAGATAATAACATTATATGTATATTTGTAATATACATTGGTTAGCAAATATGTATATTTTTGGGTAAAATGCTGTCTTGTCCCTGCAGCTATTGCCTGTGTGTCTGTGCTGAGACGCAATACAGGAAGTGTAGGTGGCACAAGCTGCGCTCTGTGAATGCTACTGGCTTGTCAATCAGACTGTTGTGTGGGAGGCATGTCCCACCCATACTTTCTGTATTGTGTCTCGGCACGGAGACACACAAGCTGTCTCCCAAAAATATACAATTTTTTTTTTAGCAAATGTATAATACAAGTATACATGTAGGGCGAGAATCATCAAAACCAGTCCAGAGGAAAAGTTGCCCAGTTGTCCATAGCAACCACTCACTCACTTTTAACAAGGCCTGAAAGAAGCAATCTGATTGGTTGCTATGGGCATCTGATTAACTTTTCCTCTGGACAGGTTTTGATAAATCTCCCCCATAATGTTTTTATCTACATTATATAAAAAGTTATATACAAATGATAAGCACACTAAAATATTTTTACCTGAAATGTATTAGTAGATTTGATCATTTTTCTTTTTACCTTTTTTTTTCTCCAATAGTTCTAACAGTTTTTCTCTTGTAGGTAAATATGGGCCTGTTAATATTTTCCTTTGCTGGATTCATCCTTCCGGGATACCTACTAATATATCGCCGCCATCTTCTTGAAGCTCAAGCAATAAAACAAAAGGATCCAGCTGCTGTTCAACTACAGGACTTAAATTGTTCCAATGGGGTACCAGATGGAGAGACAAAAGCTTAGTGGGGTCCAAGAGTAGTAAGGCATTAGGAAGACAAGAGTCATTTGGGGAGTTTGTCAATACTGGCGCAAAGTAAAAGTGCAGGGATTGCCTATAGGGACCTTTCAGCTTATGTTTTTTTTTATTTATTTTTTTACAAAAAATAAGGTGCCCCGGAAATCTGGTTATAGTGGATAACTGCTAAACTTTTTCTTTGAATTAGAACTGATAAATGCCTCCATTATGTATTTATTGTAATATAGGTCAAGCAGTTAGATATGATGTATTGGAGGTCTAATAAATCCAGGATGCCAGAATAAAATGTATTAACATGCTATTTACAGATTATTTGAGTCGCTATGTAAACACTTGGTAAATGCCTGGTATGTGTTTCACATAGCAAGCTATCAGAGCTTAAAGGGGTACTCCGGTGGTTAATTTTTTTTGACTATATGGCATCTTCTTTGTAAGTTTAGTTTTTTTGCAATATACATGTGTTATATATTTTGGCAGCATGTGTGTGTTTTTCTTACCTGTTTGTTGGGCAGGAAGTTCTGTAGTTCAGAGGGTTTTCTTTTAGGCTAGGTTCAGACTACGGAATTTCCAACAGAAATTCAGTCGTAAAATTTCCGTCCGAAATTCCACTTGCTAAAATGTCTAGTGTAGTGAATGGGTTTCCGTTCACAAATTCACACCTCAGAATTTGTGAAGCGGATAATCCGCTTAGAAAATCCACTTAGAAATTTCCGCCTGAAGAAAGGCGGTGCTCTTTGTTCAGGCGGAAAGCTGCGCGGAACACATTGCAGTCTATTGGAGACTGCAGTGTCCGCGCGGTCCTAGCGCCGACTGATTCAGCCGGCGCTGGCCGCACTCGGAATCTCCGGGCGGAAATTTTCTGCCTGGAGATTCCGTAGTCTGAACCTAGCCTTACTGTTGTCCACAGTTCTGAGTCTGTTGTGGACAAGATGTCACAGCTTTTTTTTTTTTCTCTCTCTCTCTGTCTGCATGAGAAATAAGCCACGCCCCCTCATCTCATCCAGCTGAGTACACAGCTCCTCCCCTCCCCCACTCTGTATTCTAAGGACACAGGTCTGCACAGGAGAAGGACCTCACAGAGAAGATAAGTGTTATCTGAAGGGGAGGATGAGAAGGTGCACGGGCTGGGGATGTATGGACTGCAGGGGAATAAATCTCATACTGGGAATGATCTCTATGGGGGAGATTTATCAAAACCTGTGCAAAGGAAAACTTGTCAAGTTGCCCATAGCAACCAATCAGATTACTTCTTTCATTTTTCACAGGCCTTCATAAAAATGAAAGAAGCAATCTGGTTGCTATGGGCAACTGGGCAAGTTTTCCTCTGCAAAGGTTTTGATAAATCTCCCCCTATATGTGAAGGGGAGGGGGGGGGGGACTCCTGAATGACACATGCTGGGAGTTGTAGTCCCTGTTGTGTGTGTGTATGCTAGTGTTTACAAACCAGTGTGCCTCCAGCTGTTGCAAAACTACAACTCCCAGCATGCCCTGACAGACTTTGGGCATGCTGGGAGTTGTAGATTTGCAACAGCTGGAGGCTCACTGGTTGGCAAACACTGTTCTAGCCTATTCAGCATACACATCATGTTACACCAGTGTTTCCCAACCAGTGTGCCTCCAGCTGTTGCAAAACTACAACTCCTAGCATGCCCAAAGGCTGTCAGGTCATGCTGGGAGTTGTAGTTTTGCAACACCTGGAGGCACCCTAGTTGGGAAACACTGGTGTATGCCCTACAGAGGTGTGGTTAACTACAACCCCCAGGAGACTACAGAGGTAGCATGCTGGTGTTATACCACAGACTGAAGACTCCTGAATGACACATGCTGGAAGTTGTAGTCCCTTTTGTGTGTGTATGACAGTGTATCCCAACCAAGGCTGATTATATTAGTGTGCTGTGTATAAGGGGGCCAACCTGGGAAAATAGTAGGATGGGTAAAGGGCGGAACAAACAAACAAACAAAAAAAAGGAGCCGCCCCAAACCAGCAAGACATGTGGCATGCTGGGATTTGTAGTTTTTAGCATAGAAAGAAACAGGAAATAGAAGCAAAGATAGGAAAACAAAGTGGGGGATAAAAAGACAACAAAGAACGGAAATAGAGTAGCTTAAACAACAAGAATAGAAATGAAACAAAACAAATAGGGTAAGTCAAAAACGGAAAAACACGTTGACCACCGGAGTACCCCTTTAACTTTCATTATACTAGTGCAGTTTAAAAAATGAAAGCTGAGCTCTGATTGGTTGCTATGGGCAAAAACAAATTTTTCCTATAAACCCTTTTAATACATTCTCCCCATTGGGCCTCATTTACTAAGAGTGTCGGGTTTTTAACAGTCGGAAATGTTGTTTCAGACTTGCAGGATTCCACCTTATTTACTATGGGGATCACAGATTTACAAGTAGGGAACATTTTCTGGCCAGCTTTTTCTTTGCAACAGACCATGCCCCTTTTTTGCCTTTTCACAGTGCAATGTCGGGTTTGTCGGATTTTCCTGGCGCACACTGTGGCAGACACTGGCCCGCATTTACTTTTGCAAACCCAACATGTTTTCATGGGCACTCTGTGCCAGAATTTGCACCAAAATTTGCGCCAGAATTGAAAAAGAACTCGACTAACTCTCCATTTTACTGAGAAAACCTGAAAAAGGGGCGTGGCTGTTGGGAGAAGAGGTGTGGTCACTGAAAATTGGTGTGCTTTCGACATTTTCACAAAAACTCAACATATTTACTAAGGTTTCCAAAGAAAATGTGGTGGATTTCAGCTGAGGAAAACCCCACAGATCAGAACATGTGTAAATAAAAAAGCAAAATGTAGGGAAACCTTAGTAAATACCTTGGGAAAAATTGTAGGGAATTAAAACCCACAAAGAAACCTACACAACACTCTTAGTAAATTAGGGCCACTGTCTTTTATATTATCAGTGTATTGTGCCAATGTAAAATACATTTTCTCTGGTTTACTAATAGCAATCAATTACAGCTGAGCTTTAATTTCTCAAATTGCTCTGGTAAAACAAAAGCTGAGCTATGATTGGTTGCTGTTAGGAAACCAGACAGTTTTTGTTTCAGACAGGTTAATAAACATGGGCCATTGCATATAGTGTTAATAAATGGTTAACGATGCAGAATATTTATATTAAAATTGTAGACATGATAAACAACTAATGATTTCACAATGACCATAAAGATACCAAGGAATCTTACATCTTTCTTGTCTGTTTGTACTTAAAGGGGTACTCCGGTGAAAAACTTTTTTTTTAAATCAACTGGTGCCAGAAAGTTAAACAGATTTGTAAATTGCTTCTATTAAAGAATCTCAATCCTTCCTGTACTTATTAGCTGCTGAATACTACAGTGGAAATTATTTTCCGTTTGAAACACAAAGCTGTCTGCTGACATCACGAGCACAGTGCTCTCTGCAGACATCTCTGTCCATTTTAGGAACTGTCCAGAGTAAAAGGAAATCCCCATAGCAAACATATGCTTTTCTGGACAGTTCCTAAAATGGACAGAGATGTCAGCAGAGAGCATGTGCTCATGATGTCAGCAGACAGCTCTGTGTTTCAAATAGAAAAGAATTTCCGCTGTAGTATTCAGCAGCTAATAAGTACAGGAAGGATTAAGATTTTTTAATAGAAGTAATTTACAAATGTGTTTAACTTTCTGGCACCAGTTGATTTAAAAAAAAAAAGTTTTTCACAGGAGTACCCCTTTAAGAATGAATAGGGTGTGTACCCTTGACCAAGGATCCATACAGAAGAGGCTGTTAATCCATGCGTAGGATAAGAAATAGTATTTAATAGAAATCATTCTAAATAAAATTGTGATTGTTCTCTTAGGGTTATGTAGTGACCAGAAAATGTAATATGGGTATAATAGGCTTTTGGTTGCCAAAGGAAACATAGTCAATAATACTTGAATTGCTTGCATTCTTGGACTTTGCCCTAAATCTCAGTAATCGTCTCACATTCAATATTTGTTGCTGTAGTTTAATGAATATACGAATATGTACAGTATATTACTCATGCAAACCTTTGCCTCACACAATATTATTACCTTTTTTCCCCAGTCTGTGTCTAAGTAGAAAGAAAACTGTAAACAGTATCAGTAAGAACATGAGCTAATTTCTTTATAGAGTACTTGTCACCAAACTAAACTTTAAATATATTGTTCCTTGTGTAATTAAAAGACACTTTGCTGTATACTTGCTGTTAAAATTCTCAACCTTTATATGTTTTTAATGTGATTGAAAAAACTGCCACTAGGTGGCTCTGTTTCCTGCCACAAGTCAAACAGTTAGTTTGGCCTCCACCCGAACTTGCAGAAGTCGAAACTCAGGAAGTGCGTGCGGGGCATGGCAAGGCACAGCTCTCGCAGGCTTCAGTGACGCCGCACCTGCTGGGGAACATCTACTTTCTCCTGCCGGGAGCTCAGACAACGTGAGCAAGGTGAAAGTCACGATACAGAGCTTTTTAAAGCTCGGAAAAATTTTTTAAGGGCAGGGGAAGTGTTGGGAGTAGTTAGGGAATATAACCTTAGTTGGTTTAGAAAATATGGTTTGATGACGGGTACTCTTTAAGGGTAGGGTCACACGTGCCATATATTGCTGCATACTTACTGCTGTGTATTTTTATACCCATCAATGAGTAGCAAAATATACAGCTAATTTTGCTACCCATTGATTTCAATGGGTAGGAAAATACGCAGCAGCAAATAGGCAGCAAAATATGGCACGTGTGACCCTACCCTAAAGGGGTATTCCCATTCTATCATGTTAACATCATCTAACTTGTAGAACTGATTTATAGAACAGAGGTAAATTGCACCGCAGAATAAAGGGAGCATGCTGCGTGTGTATGGCCAGCTCTCAATTTATTTTCTGGGTGCCTTTTTAACATTGCAGAGCAATGAGATATGTCTTATATTGCAGTTCAGCTCCATTACATATAACATGAGCTGCATCTTAGATCATTGGAATTGCCTATGGCAAAAAAAAAAAAAAAAATATGGACAACCCCTATAAACTGATCCTCTACCTTGGATTCACAGTATTATAAAATTTAAATATAATTTTTTTCATTGCCTTGGCTTTTTTCGTGGTTTCAGTTGTGAGTCGGTTTTACTACTCAGAAACCATTAACAAGCTGCTGTTAAGTGATATATTTTTATGTATTTTTATTTAGTACTTTGAGTAAAAACTATTTCAAATGGACTGTGGGTCTAAATGGGTCATTAAAAGTACAAAGCCTTGTAGCGCAATGTATTTTAAATTCCTGTGTTATCTACCGTAATTAATTAATCAACTGTGTTGTTGCTTTTGTGATAATAAACATCATAAATAAATGTGTTATTGTACTGAACTGTCCTGGTTAATCAAGTAGACAATAAAATAAATAAGATCTGTCAACAGTTAGTTCTGAATGTTGACTGTTAGCTATATACGTTTACTACACACTAAGTAAACATTTTTAAAAATATTAATGGGGTTATATAACAAATGTTGGATTTTATATGTTTGTTGTTAGAAATAGGGATTTGCCCAATTTTAATTATATGTCAAGTTAAAAAGCTTTATCAAAAATTAAACTTTGAAAAAAATCAGAGGCGTAACCTTTAAAAAACAAATTCCAATCAGATTGGGCATGAATGATTTTTTCATTTTTCCTTTGGATTTTTGATCAAACAATATTTATTTTTGCATTGTTTTCCTGTCCTGTCCAGGAATGGAGATGACTAAGCCCTGTTCTCTGTGCTGATAAACTGCTGTCTTCCACTATCTGTAAAACTGCCACATGTTCTCTGTAGTTGAGAGAACTACTATGCTTCTTTATTAAAGTGTATCACACCAAATTTGCACGTGCTAAAATCACATCCATGTACACATATTAAACATTTTTGTCTTTGGTGATAGATCTTCTTTAAAGTTTAGTACAGCAGACCATCAATGCAATGGAAGAAGTCATTGAGGAAGTTGATGACTAATTCCAGATTTTTATTTTTGTAAAACTATTCATGATCAAAACTATATCAGGTATCTTCTGTTGTGGACATTTTTTTTTATTATTCCTGAACTGTGTATTTGTTCAATTTTATGTTATAAAGTTGCAACATATTGCTAGGATATGCCTTAACATTCTGATTGGGGCAGTACACATCTTGGGCCTCTACGGATCGGAGAAAATTAAAGGACAGATGTCCCTTTGACATTTATTTTGCTCAGTGGCATTTATAGCTGCCTGCTGTGTAAGAAACTGAAACACAACTCCAGTCAAGAGAATGAGGCTTGGCCTGGAACATTGCTGTACAAGAAAACACTGGTGTGATGATTGGAGGGGGTCATCCCTAGTGATATGCCATTTCTCACTATGGTGAGAAAACCACTACTGTAGGTCAGGGTCATGTTGTTACAAGAAAACAAATACATTTGAACTTGATATTTCCATCATGCTTATCAGAACAAACTTAAATGTAGTACAGTAAATGAATTACCCATACCTCCATAATTGTCAGCAAGACAAAGTGTTTATGAGTAGAAATGTATTGTTATTTACAGTTAAATATTATTTATGCTGATATCACTTGTGTATAATACATTACCTGATCATGTGTTGTGATGGTGTTTAAATAAAGATGACTGTAAGTATTTGTTTTAACAAGTCTTGTATTTTTTAGTTAACACCTTCCTTCTTTGCACCATAATAATATACAATGTAGTTTGTATTGAGGAGACCGGGGGGGCTGGTGGAATTGTTATTGAGGAGACCGAGGATGGAGAGTGGGGGGTGGGCTGGGTCTGGATGGGTGAGGGGCTCACTTAAGGTGATAAGGAGACCAAGCACTGGGAAGGGGGGATGTGTATATTTGTGTATGATAGATGTGTATATGACTGGTGTATGTATGATTGATGTGGGTATGTATGATTATTGTGTGTAAGTATGATAGATGTATGTATAATTGATGTGAATATGTATCATTAATGTATGTATAATAGATGTGTGTATGTATGATTGATATGTATGCATGTATGATAAATGTGTAAATGTACAATGGATGTGTGTATGTATGACAGATGTGTAAATGTACGATAGATGTGTTTATGTATGATTAATGTTTATACAAGTCATGGCTGTCAATGTTGACACCCCTGAAATTTTTCTAGAAAATGAAGTATTTCTCACAGAAAAGGATTGCAGTAACACATGTTTTGCTATACACATGTTTATTTCCTTTGTGTGTATTGGAACTAAACCAAAAAAGAGAGGAAAAAAGCAAATTGGACATAATGTCACGCCAAACTCCAAAAATGGGCTGGACAAAATTATTGGCACCCTTAACTTAACCTATTGGGGATGCAGGGCATATACATACGCCCTGCATCCCTGATCCTTAAGGACTCAGGGCGTACCTGTACACCCTGAGCCTTTCCGGACCCGCCGCTCACCGGGTGGGGACCAGACCGGGATGCCTGCTGATATCTATCAGCAGGCACCCCGTACAAACCCCTGGGGGGGTCCTGAAACCCCCTCCATGTCAATTCAGACCGGCCATTTGCGGCTATTCCGGGTCAATCGGGTCTCTGGTGACCCGGTGACCCGGACAAAAAAGGGTGAATAGGGCTGTCCGAAACAGCCCCATTCACCCTTACCCAGCAGGAGTGAGGTGGCACAGGTGCCACCTCACGATCACGTGATTGATCGGTCGGAACGACCGACCAATCACGACCCTGCTGGGCGGCGATCGGGAGAGTGAAAATGATGGCGATCAGGGCCAGCGGGGGTCTCTTACCTTGCCCTGGTCCAGTGGGGGTCCCCTCAGAATCAGTGATGGTGACAGGAGCAGCTGTTGCATAACTACAACTCCCAACATACACAGACTACCAAAGGGCATGCTGGGAGTTGTAGCAGTGTGCATCCAGCTGTTGCAAAACTAGAACTATCAGCATGCCCTTTGACTGTCAATGCATGCTGATTGTTACAGTTTTGCTACAGCTGGAGACACATTGGTTGTGAAACTGAGTTTGTTACTTAACTAAGTGTTTTGCAACCAGTGTGCCTCCAGCTGTTGCAAAAATACAACTCCCAGCATGCACTGAGAGACTGTACATACTGGGAGTTCTAGTTTTGCAACAGCTGGAGGCACACTGGTTTCGAAAAACACTGAGTTAAGTACAGGGTACATTCACACGGGTACGTTTACAGCAAGTTTTCTGCTGCAAGTTTGAGATGCAGCAAATTTTCCGCCGCAGCTCAACCTCCCAGCGAGAAACTCATTGTAAACCCGCCCATGTGAATGTACCCTAAAAACACTACACTACACCTACACTAAATAAAAAGTAAAACACTACATATACACATACCCCTACACAGTCCCCCCACCCCCAATAAAAATAAAAACAATGTCTTGTACAGCACTGTTTCCAAAACGGAGCCTCCAGCTGTTGAAAAACAACAACTCCCAGTATTGCCGGACAGCCACTGACTGTCGTGGCATGCTGGGAGTTTTGCAACAGCTGGGGACACCCTGTTTGGGAAACACTGCCGTAGGGTATTTTTGTGGTGGATTAAAATCCCCAATTTAGACCTCAAATGGGCATGGCGCTCTCTCACTTCAGAGCCCTGTCGTATTTCAAGGAAACAGTTTAGGGCCATATATGGGGTATCTCCGTACTCGGGAGAAATTGTGTTACAAAGTTTGGGGGTCTTTTTCTCCTTTTACTCCTTATGAAAAGGTAAAGTTGGGGTCTACACCAGCATTAGAGATGAGCGAACTTTTCAAAAATTTGATTCGGCCAATTCGCCGAATTTTCCCCCAAAATTTGTTTCGAACCAAATTTATTTGCGGCGAAACTATATGAAAAATGGCTATTTCTGGCATACAGAGAGCCTCAATAGGGGTATAGAACACTTTGCTGTTTTCTAACATGCATATGGAGTCTGCTGGGGTAGTGAAATAATACTGTTATTCAGAATAACATGCAGATTACCGGCATCGCTTTTAGAATCACTGCCGCAGAGCGGCACAATGACAGAGCCTGGAGGTGGCATCAGTATGAGGAGACCATATAGTGGCAGAATGACACAGCATGTAGATTTTGGCAGCATGAGGAGACCATATAGTGGCTGAATGACACAGCGTGGAGGTTTTGGTAGCATGAGGAGACCATATAGTGGCTGAATGACACACAGCGTGGAGGTGTTGGCAGCTTGAGGAGACCATATAGTGGCTGAATGACAGCTTGGATGAGGCTGAAGCATGAAGAGACCATATAGTGGCTGAATGACACAGCGTGGAGGTGTTGGCAGCATGAGGAGACCATATAGTGGCTGAATGACACAGCTAGGATGAGGCTGAAGCATGAGGAGACCATATAGTGGCTGAATGACACAGCGTGGAGGTGTTGGCAGCATGAGGAGACCATATAGTGGCTGAATGACACGGCTTGGATGAGGCTGAAGCATGAGGAGACCATGTAGTGGCTGAATGACACAGCGTGGAGGAGGTGGTTGCAGCATGAGGAGACCATGTAGTGGCGGAATGACACAGCATGGAGGTGTTGGCAGCATGAGAAGACCATATAGTGGCTGAATGGCACAGGCAGGAGTTCGCACCAACAAGAGTAGACACTAGGGCTTCACAATCCCTAAGATTAAAAGATGAATTCAGAAATTTAAACCGAAGATCTTGGGATAGCTAGTGCTACCTACCATAACAAAATTTTTATTCCCAGACCTAGGCCCAGCAGCGGTATCAGTAAACCATATATTGCCTGAATGACACAGCCTGGAGTTGACTGAAGCATGAGGAGACCCCAGGGCTTCACAATCCCCCCCCCCCCCCCAAAAAAAAAAAAACACAAGAATTTTTGAAATTTAAAATGAAGAATTTGGATAGCTAGTGCTATCTAACATAACAACATTTTTATTCCCAGACCCAGGCCCAGCAGCGGTGACAGTAAACCAAATATTGCCTGAATGACACAGCCTGGAGTTGAATAAAGCATGATGAGACCCCAGGGCTTCACAATCCCCCCAAAAAACACAAGAATTTTTGATAGCTAGTGCTACCTACCATAACAAAATTTTTATTCCCAGGCCCAGCAGTGGTATCAGTTGTCACGTACCTGGATGTGGATGTCATGGAGCAGTTAGTGGATCCTCTACCTGTGTGACTGATGACTCGGACCATATCAGGGAGCGGAGTCTAAGGTGCCGCTGGTCTTCACCAGAGCCTGCCGCAAGGCAAGATGGATTTGCTGCGGCAGGCTACACTCAGGTCGCTACCCCCAATACGGCTCGACCACACAGGTACTGGGCTAGGCGAAGTACAGGAGGATAAGACAGAGGCGAAGTCAACGTAGCAGAAGGTCAAGGCAGGCGGCAAAGGTTCGTAGTCAGAAAACGTAGCAAGTAAGTCTGGTAACACGGGTAGGCAAAACAGGCAATGGGAATGTTTTCTCTTAGGCAAAGCGCACTGAAGATCCGGCAGGGAAGTGTGGGAGGTGCAGGGACTTTATTAGCTAGTGTCAGGTGCATACAGTAATTAAGCGCGTACTGGCCCTTTAAATCTCAGAGCTCCGCCGCGCGCGTGCCCTAGGAGATGGGGGCGCGAGCGACGGGGCCGAGACACAGGAGCGGAAGCAGCAGCAGAACTGGGTGAGTGACGGGCCGGGATTCGCATGCGGGCGCGTCCCGCGATGCGCATCCCGGCCCCGCCGGGAGTAGGAACAATGTGCTCACGGCCATCATGTGCGGCCGGAGCGCAGGCAGTAACATCAGTAAACTGTATATTGCCTGAATGACACAGCCTGGAGTTGACTGAAGCATGAGGAGACCCCAAGGCTTCACAATCCCCCCCCCCCCCCCCCCCAAAAAAAAAACCACAAGAATTTTTGAATTTTAAACTGAAGAATTTGGATAGGTAGTGCTACCTACCATAACAAAGTTTTTATTCCCAGACTCAGGCCCAGCAGCGGTATCAGAAAACCATATATTGCCTGAATGACACAGCCTGGAGTTGACTGAAGCATGAGGAGACCCCAGGGCTTCACAATCCCCCCCAAAAAACACAAGAATTTTTGAATTTTAAAATGAAGAATTTGGATAGGTAGTGCTACCTACCATAACAACATTTTTATTCCCAGACCCAGGCCCAGCAGCGGTATCAGTAAACCATATATTGCCTGAATGACACAGCTTGGAGTTGACTGAAGCATGAGGAGGGCTTCACAATCCCCCTGAAAAAACACAAGAATTTTTGAATTTTAAAATGAAGAATTTGGATAGCTAGCGCTACCTACCATAACAAAATTTTTATACCCAGGCCCAGTAGCGGTATCAGTAAACCATATATTGCCTGAATGAGACAGCCTGGAGTTGACTGAAGCATGAGGAGACCCCAGGGCTTCACAATCCCCCCAAAAAAACACAAGAATTTTTGACATTTAAAATGAAGAATTTGGACAGCTAGTGCTACCTACCATAACAACATTTTTATTCCCAGACCCAGGCCCAGCAGCGGTATCAGTAAACCATATATTGCTTAAATGACACAGCCTGAAGCATGAGGAGACCATTGAAATGTATGATTTTTTTAATTTAAATTTAAGAATTTGAAATTTAATGATTCTGAAATTTAACTTTTAACTCCAGAGTTTTAGTGTCCCGGAACCCGGTGTGTGGGTACAAAGGGCCAAATCTAACAAGCCCCCACAGGGCTCATGTGGCCGTGAGATGTAGGCACAATGTCTCCATTGCCCTGACCAGCCATTGTTTCCAACACTTTTCGCCATGGCAAACCATGTGAAGAACAGCGTGACACCGCCATGCCCTGTACACATGGTATGCTGAAGGGCCACTGAGAGTCTGAGACTTGTCCGGGCAGTGGAGGCTGAGGACATGGTGGAGGATGAGGAGGTGGAGTCAAACACTGTCACAGGACCAACGGGCTGACAGAGTGGAGCAGGAAGCAGCATGCGTACACAAAAGGGGTTCACAACCAATAAAAGTAAAAGGTGAATGTTGAAATCTCTATTGAAGATGCATGTTAGGTAGTGCTACCATCCAAAAATGTAAGGCCCAAGCCCAGAAGCATCAGTAAGCCAAGTGTTACGCCTAGCGCTCCGGGTCCCCGCTCCTCCCCGGAGCGCTCACGGCGTCTTTCTCCCTGCAGCGCCCCGGTCAGTCCCGCTGACCGGGAGCGCTGCACTGTCATGGCCGTCGGGGATGCGATTCGCACAGCGGGACGCGCCCGCTCGCGAATCGCATCCCAGGTCACTTACCCGTCCCGGTCCCCTGCTGTCATGTGCTGGCGCGCGCGGCTCCGCTCTCTAGGGCGCGCGCGCGCCAGCTCTCTGAGACTTAAAGGGCCAGTGCACCAATGATTGGTGCCTGGCCCAATTAGCTTAATTGGCTTCCACCTGCTCCCTGGCTATATCTGATCTCCTCCCTTGCACTCCCTTGCCGGATCTTGTTGCCTTGTGCCAGTGAAAGCGTTTAGTGTGTCCAAAGCCTGTGTTACCTGAACTTCTGCTATCCATCCTGACTACGAACCTTGCCGCCTGCCCCCGACCTTCTGCTACGTCTGACCTTACCTCTGCCTAGTCCTTCTGTCCCACGCCTTCTCAGCAGTCAGCGAGGTAGAGTCGTTGCTAGTGGATACGACCTGGTTGCTACTGCCGCAGCAAGACCATCCCGCTTTGCGGCGGGCTCTGGTGAAAACCAGTAGCCTCTTAGAACCGGTCCACTAGCACGGTCCACGTCAATCCCTCGCTGACACAGCGGATCCACAACCCGTAGCCGAATCGTGACACCAAGTAGTTACTGAAGGACACAGTCAGGAAAAGGCATTAGCAGAACACAAGAGGATTTCATAACCCCTAAGCTTGAAAGATCAATGTTGAAATCTCAATTAAGCATGTATGTAAGCTAATGCAAAACATCCATAAATTTAAGGCCCAAGTCCTGAAGCATCAGTAAGCCAAGTAGTTCCTGAAAGACAGGAGCAGTCAGGAGGAGGCATCAGAAGTACCTAAGAGGGTTTCATAACCTATTACATTGAAATATCAACGTTGAAATTTCTATCAAGCATGTATTTAGCTCGTGCTAAACATCCAAAAATTTAAGGCTAGAGATGAGCGAATCGAAGCTGACGAACCCGAATATCGCCGCGATTCGATCGCGTGAATCACTTCATTAAACTTAATTTTACAGCGTTCCATGCTATTGGAGACCTAAAATGGCGGACCCACGTGTGAGTATATGGGGCAGGGGATTGTGGGAGGGCAGGAAACAGAGGCGGAAATGAAGATAGGCGGGATGACCCTGAATCACATGTGAAATGCAGCCTATCAGTATTCATTGACCCCTGTGATGTCACAGCCCTATATAATCGGCAGCCATCTTGTCTCTGCGTTACACTGCAACTGCTAGTCACATCAGCATTGGGGAAAGACAGGAGTGCAGAGTGCTTTGCTGTTGTCACTGAGAAGGATCATTAATAGCTAAACCTCCTATTCACGTTATTGAGCATTGCAGCAGAGAGGGGCAGATAGCTGTTAGCTGCCTCATACAGATCAACAAGCTGCATGAACTTTATCAACCATCTTATCACCTAATTTTTCAGCGCAATTCAGTGGTTTTTTTTTGCTCCACAAATCATCTGCTGCTCAGAATTGTGTGACAGGGTGCAATTTAGGGTTTAATCCCTGTATTTTTTTATTTGTGGTGCTGCACTGTTGGGTCCTGCTGCTGTTCACAAATACATTATTTTTCAGCGGACTGTAGTGCATTTGTCTGCCCTCATACGTGCATAACACATGACTACATCAAAGCAGTCTACTATTCTGTATCTGTAACAAGTTTGACTCCTGGCAAAAGTAATCACCTGCTGGTGTTTTTAAAAAATACTTATATTTTCTGCGTATAGTTGCGCATATTATTGCCCTCATCAGTGCATACCGCATAGGTACATCCAAGTATTGTACAAAAAAGAAAGTTGCAACAGCACTCTAGGTAAAAAAATGGAGGCTCTCAGCGCACTTTTTGATCAAAATGTGTCCCCCCCATCCACCACGCGGAGGTACATGTTATTGCCCTCATCAGTGCATACCGCATAGGTACATCCAAGTATTGTACCATTTTGTACCTGTTAATCTTTCAAGGGGCTACATACTGTCAAAGTCCAAACAATAGTATTCACCGGCTGGTGTTTTTCAAAAATACAGAGTTTTTTCTGCATATAGTTGCGCATATTACTGCCCTCATCAGTGCATACCGCATATGTACATCCAAGTATTGTACCATTTTGTACCTGTTAATCTGTCAAGGGGCTACATACTTTCAAAGTCCAAACAATAACATTCACCGGCTGTTGTTTTACAAAAATACAGAGTTTTTTCTGCGTATTGTTGCGCATATTTCTGCCCTCATCAGTGCATACCGCATACGTACATTCAAGTAGTGTACCATTTTGTACCTGTTAATCTATCAAGGTCCTACATACTGTGAAAGGACAGCCATAAGTAATCACCTGCTGCTGTTCTAAACAAATACTGTTTAAAGAGTAGTGTAGCGTATTGTAATACCCTCATATACGCGAGTGTGTCAGGCAGAGAAGTGCCAGGACGGGTACAGAGGACTGGCAGAGGCCTAAATACTTCAGGCAGAGTTGGCAGCAGACTAGGGGCGAGTGGCAGCAGGAGTCGCACCGTTATCAGCCAGCGGTGGTGTCTCAACCAGCAAACCATCTGCCGTCGTCGATTGGTTAACACGTTCATCCACATCATCACAAGTGACATCTGACACCCCCAGTCAACAGTCGGTGGGTACCTCAGACACAACCCTCAGTTGGCATGGCCCGGGAGCAGTCCCTGTCCCATTGCCTTTGTCCTATGCTGTTCCCTCTCCTAGAGAAGTATCTTACGCTGTGGGTTCAGCTACACTATTCACTGAGGACGATCTAATAGGGGACAGTCAGCAGCTACTGCCCAGCCAAGAAGGGGAGAAGACATGTGCCGCTAGCTCTGCTAGGCGGCCAAGTTGTGATGTGGAGAGTGACATGGGAGGCGGTGTTGCAAGGGTTCAGGGTCCAGAAGCAGACACTGTTGGGGAACCTGAGGAGGACATCAGTGATGTGCACACACCTGTTGATGATGATGAAGCCGACCGCAATTGGGAGCCGGGTGCAGAAGGGGCTGCATCATCATCAGGAGAAGAGAGTTGCAGGTTGCCCTTGAGGCAGCAAGGCGGTAGAACGGTCGGCAGTCAGTGTGGTGGCAGAAGTGGAAATTCTGGAGCCAAACGTGCCACCTCCTTCGCGGCAGCCTACCTTTCCGGGAGGTGGTGGAACAGGGGTTCCTGGAGACGGCGCCAGTAGCAGTCAATTTGTGCGGACTGTAGGTGGGAAAATCAGCTACTCGGCAGTGTGGCAGTTTTTCATCAAGCATTCAGAGGAGGTTCACGTAGCCACATGCAAGAACTGTCGGCAGAAGATGTAGCGTGGCCAGGGTCCCAATGTGGGGCACCACTGCCCTGCGTCAACACATGCTTGGCCACCATAAAGTGGCCTGGGAGAACCGTGGCTCCAATGTAGTGGTCCAGCCTGCTGCATCACCCAGTGGCCATCCGCTCCCTCCTTCATCCAGCCAAGGCTCCCCTACCTCAGCCGAAGGGAGCTGTGTGTCAAACCCTCCTTCTGTCGCTCCAGATGCTCCTGCTTCTCCCGCTTTTAGTCAGCCATTCCTCCAACAATCCATCGGCGAAGCCATGTCCAAGAGACAACAGTATAACGGGAAGAACATCGTGTCCGCGCTGCGGCAAGGAAGTGTGAAACATGCGCCCTGCATGGCACACGTATTGAATATGGTTGTCAAGCACTTCCTCAAGTCTTCACCCCATTTGCAAAACATCCTGAAAATGGCAAGGAAACTGTGCATGCACTTCAGCCACACGTACACCGCCAAGTACACCTTCCTTGAGCTGCAGCGTCAGAACGGTATCCCACAACATAGTCTTATTTGTGACGTTGCCACACATTGGAATTCCACCCTCCATATGTTGGACAGACTATACGAACAAAGAAAAGCCATCACCGATTTCTTGATGATCCAAGCAGATAGGACTACTCCCCTGTGTAACTTCAATATGAACCAGTGGCAGCTCATACGTGACACCTGCCGTTTGCTGAGGCCCTTTGCGGAAACCACATTAGTTGTATGTCGCCTGGATTACATCATGAATGACGTAATTCCACTCCTACATTTCCTACAACAAATGATTGAAAGATGGCTGGTCACGGCAATGGAGAAGTTGCGCCTACATCTCAAGGCTTCATGAGCCCTGTGGGGGTTGAACTGGAGGAGGAGGATGAGGGGCAGAGTGGAGCACAGTTTAGGTTGGATGAGATGGCCGGTGTTTCTAGTCATCGGACAGGAGAGGAGGAGCAGGAGCAGCCAGAGGAGCTGGAGGGTTATGAGGAACGCGAGACAGAGGACCCAGACACACCGTGGCAGTATGCAGCAGAGATGGAGGTACATCCAAGTATTGTACAAAAAAGAAAGTTGCAACAGCACTCTAGGTAAAAAAATGGAGGCTCTCAGCACACTTTTTGATCAAAATGTGTCCCCCCCATCCACCACGCGGAGGTACATGTTATTGCCCTCATCAGTGCATACCGCATAGGTACATCCAAGTATTGTACCATTTTGTACCTGTTAATCTTTCAAGGGGCTACATACTGTCAAAGTCCAAACAATAGTATTTACCGGCTGGTGTTTTTCAAAAATACAGATTTTTTTCTGCATATAGTTGCGCATATTACTGCCCTCATCAGTGCATACCGCATATGTACATCCAAGTATTGTACCATTTTGTACCTGTTAATCTGTCAAGGGGCTACATACTTTCAAAGTCCAAACAATAACATTCACCGGCTGTTGTTTTACAAAAATACAGAGTTTTTTCTGCGTATTGTTGCGCATATTTCTGCCCTCATCAGTGCATACCGCATACGTACATTCAAGTAGTGTACCATTTTGTACCTGTTAATCTATCAAGGTCCTACATACTGTGAAAGGACAGCCATAAGTAATCACCTGCTGCTGTTCTAAACAAATACTGTTTAAAGAGTAGTGTAGCGTATTGTAATACCCTCATATACGCGAGTGTGTCAGGCAGAGAAGTGCCAGGACGGGTACAGAGGACTGGCAGAGGCCTAAATACTTCAGGCAGAGTTGGCAGCAGACTAGGGGCGAGTGGCAGCAGGAGTCGCACCGTTATCAGCCAGCGGTGGTGTCTCAACCAGCAAACCATCTGCCGTCGTCGATTGGTTAACACGTTCATCCACATCATCACAAGTGACATCTGACACCCCCAGTCAACAGTCGGTGGGTACCTCAGACACAACCCTCAGTTGGCATGGCCCGGGAGCAGTCCCTGTCCCATTGCCTTTGTCCTATGCTGTTCCCTCTCCTAGAGAAGTATCTTACGCTGTGGGTTCAGCTACACTATTCACTGAGGACGATCTAATAGGGGACAGTCAGCAGCTACTGCCCAGCCAAGAAGCGGAGAAGACATGTGCCGCTAGCTCTGCTAGGCGGCCAAGTTGTGATGTGGAGAGTGACGTGGGAGGCGGTGTTGCAAGGGTTCAGGGTCCAGAAGCAGACACTGTTGGGGAACCTGAGGAGGACATCAGTGATGTGCACACACCTGTTGATGATGATGAAGCCGACCGCAATTGGGAGCCGGGTGCAGAAGGGGCTGCATCATCATCAGGAGAAGAGAGTTGCAGGTTGCCCTTGAGGCAGCAAGGCGGTAGAACGGTCGGCAGTCAGTGTGGTGGCAGAAGTGGAAATTCTGGAGCCAAACGTGCCACCTCCTTCGCGGCAGCCTACCTTTCCGGGAGGTGGTGGAATAGGGGTTCCTGGAGACGGCGCCAGTAGCAGTCAATTTGTGCGGACTGTAGGTGGGAAAATCAGCTACTCGGCAGTGTGGCAGTTTTTCATCAAGCATTCAGAGGAGGTTCACGTAGCCACATGCAAGAACTGTCGGCAGAAGATGTAGCGTGGCCAGGGTCCCAATGTGGGGCACCACTGCCCTGCGTCAACACATGCTTGGCCACCATAAAGTGGCCTGGGAGAACCGTGGCTCCAATGTAGTGGTCCAGCCTGCTGCATCACCCAGTGGCCATCCGCTCCCTCCTTCATCCAGCCAAGGCTTCCCTACCTCAGCCGAAGGGAGCTGTGTGTCAAACCCTCCTTCTGTCGCTCCAGATGCTCCTGCTTCTCCCGCTTTTAGTCAGCCATTTCTCCAACAATCCATCGGCGAAGCCATGTCCAAGAGACAACAGTATAACGGGAAGAACATCGTGTCCGCGCTGCGGCAAGGAAGTGTGAAACATGCGCCCTGCATGGCACACGTATTGAATATGGTTGTCAAGCACTTCCTCAAGTCTTCACCCCATTTGCAAAACATCCTGAAAATGGCAAGGAAACTGTGCATGCACTTCAGCCACACGTACACCGCCAAGTACACCTTCCTTGAGCTGCAGCGTCAGAACGGTATCCCACAACATAGTCTTATTTGTGACGTTGCCACACATTGGAATTCCACCCTCCATATGTTGGACAGACTATACGAACAAAGAAAAGCCATCACCGATTTCTTGATGATCCAAGCAGATAGGACTACTCCCCTGTGTAACTTCAATATGAACCAGTGGCAGCTCATACGTGACACCTGCCGTTTGCTGAGGCCCTTTGCGGAAACCACATTAGTTGTATGTCGCCTGGATTACATCATGAATGACGTAATTCCACTCCTACATTTCCTACAACAAATGATTGAAAGATGGCTGGTCACGGCAATGGAGAAGTTGCGCCTACATCTCAAGGCTTCATGAGCCCTGTGGGGGTTGAACTGGAGGAGGAGGATGAGGGGCAGAGTGGAGCACAGTTTAGGTTGGATGAGATGGCCGGTGTTTCTAGTCAGGAGGAGGAGCAGGAGCAGCCAGAGGAGCTGGAGGGTTATGAGGAACGCGAGACAGAGGACCCAGACACACCGTGGCAGTATGCAGCAGAGATGGAGGCAGGTAGTTCCTCCGAGTCACTGGCACAAATGGCACAATGCATGCTCAGTTGCTTGCGTAGTGACCCCCGAATTGTAAAAATTTGTCAGCGGGATGACTTCTGGATCACCACCTTTTTGGACCCTCGCTACCGTCCCAGAATGGGGGCCTTTTTTACACCCACTCAGAGGAAGGACAAACTGACCTACTACAGAGAGATCCTACGTAGTCAGTTGGCCGATGCCTATTGGCGACATGGCCAATCCACTCGCAGGTCTGACTCTGGGGGGCCCTCTGCGCTCACCTTCCACTGCCATGGCTGCTGGGGAGGGGAGGGGTGGCAGAAGCAGTACCAGCTCAATCAGCAGCAGCCTGAGTCTACAGTCGCTGATGAGTAGCTTTCTTCACCCGCATAGTGAAGCAACTCATCAGCAGCAGGTAGACATGGAGCAGGACCTGAACCAGCAGGTGGTGGCATACCTTAACATGGCCATGCCAACAAATATTGAAGATCCGCTGGACTTCTGGGCAGCCAAACTTGAATTATGGCCACAACTAGCAGAATTTGCCCTGGAAAAGCTTTCCTGCCTAGTGTTGCTCGCGAATATTCGCAATTCGAATTTTATTCGCGAATATCACATATTCGCGAATTCGCGAATATTCGCGAATATAGCGCTATATATTCGTAATTACAAATATTAGTTTATTTTTTTTTTTTTTTTTTCTTCACAGTAAAAATCACAGTGATCATCCCTCTCTGCTTCCAGCTTATGTGGTGTAAAGAAGACTCTAATACTACTGTGTGAGACTGGTGTGCGAATTTTCGCATATGCGAAAATTTGCATATGCTAATTTCACATATGCAAATTTCGCTTATGCTAATTTTTGTATATGGAAATTTTCGCATATGTTAATTTTCACACACGCGAAGATTTGCATATGCGAAAATAAAACGAGAATATTACGAATATGCGAATATTCGCGAATATGACGAATATTCGTCCATATATTCGCGAATATTCGCAAATTCGAATATGGCCTATGCCGCTCAACACTAGTCCTGCCCGGCCAAAAGTGTGCCATCAGAGCGGGTGTTTAGTGTGGCCGGGGCCATAGTCACCCCAAGGCGAACTCGTCTGTCCACTAAAAATGTGGAGAGACTGACGTTTGTCAAGATGAATCAGCCAGGATTTCCAGCCACCAATGCCAGATTCCTCAGAGTAGATTGACCATGCTGCTACACCAACACTTCCCAATTATGGTTATGAAACCGTCTTGGGTTATCAATTAGGGTTATGAAATCCTCTTTGGTACTGCGAATGCCTGCTCCTGGCTCACCCTGTGTCTTTCAGGAACTACTTGCCTCACAGATGCTTCGAGCCTTGGCCCTTTAATTTTTGGATGTTTAGCCGTAGCTTAATACATGCTTAAAGGGGTACTCTGGTGAAAAACTTTTAGTTTTTTTAAATCAACTGGTGCCAGAAAGTTAAACAGATTTGTAAATTACTTCTATTAAAAAATCTTAATCCTTCCTGTACTTATTAGCTGCTGAATACTACAGTGGAAATTCTTTTCTTTTTGGAACACAGAATTGTCTGCTGACATCACGAGCACAGTGCTCTCTGCTGACATCTATGTCCATTTTATGAACTGTCCAGAACAGCATATGTTTGCTATGGGGATTTCCTTTTACCCTGGACAGTTCCTAAAATGGACAGAGATGTTAGCAGAGAGCACTGTGCTCGTGATGTCAGCAGACAGCTCTGTGTTTCAAACGGAAAATAATTTCCAATGTTGTATTCAGCAGCCAATAAGTACAGGAAGAATTAAGATTTTTTAACAGAAGTAATTTACAAATCTGTTTAACTTTCTGGCACCAGTTGATTTAAAAAAAAAGAAAAAAACATTTTTTCACCGGAGTACCCCTTTAATGCAAATTTCAACATTGATCTTTAAATGTAAGGGGTTATGAAACTCTCTTCGGTATTGCGAATGCCTGCTCCTGGCTCATCCTGTGTCTTTCCGGAACTACTTGCCTCATAGATACTTCGGGCCTTGGCCCTTTCATTTTTGGATGTTTAGCAGTAGCTAAATACATGCTTAATGCAAATTTCAACATTGATCTTTATATGTAAGGGGTTAGGAAACCCTCTTGGGTACTGCGAATGCCTGCTCCTGACTCATCCTGTGTCTTTCAGGAACTACTTGCCTCACTGATTCTTCTGGCCTTGGGCCTTTAATTTTTGGAAGTTTAGCAGTAGCTAATAAATGCTTAATGCTAAATTCAATAATGATCTTTAAATTCTCGGTGCTCTGCCAGGCTCGTCGCCTACCCCGCCGGGGCCAATCCGAGCACTTCACTAAAACATCCAATCGGTAGTGGAGACAAGGACTTAATGAACCCGAGCATATGACCCGCACTTAGTTGGAATTCTTCTTTCATGGCAAATAATTGCAATCCCCGATCCCTATCATGAACGGGGTTGAGCGGGTTACCCGCACTTGTCGGTGAAGGATAGACACGCGCTGGTCCGTTCAGTGTAGCGCGCGTGCAGTCCCGGAAATCTGAGGGCATCACACACCTGTTATTGCTCGATCTCGCAATTGATCGTGCAGTGTAAGGGGTTATGAAAGCCTCTTGGATAAGGCTAATGCCTACTCCTGACTGCTCCTGTATCTTTCAGGAACTACTTGCCTTCATGATGCTTCTGGGCTTGGGCCTTTAATTTTACGATCGGTGAAATAGAAACATACATGCTTAATTAAAATTTCAACATTTATGGTGCAATGTATGGGGTTATTAAACCCTCTTGGGTACAGTTTTTTTCAAAGTTTATGATAATTTTTTCAGTAATAAACTTGAATGATAACCATTACACCATTGAACGCTTGTTGTGTGTGATTTTTTTAATTAAAATTGTCAAAAATAATACGGAGATGGATGAACTCTGCTTGTTTATTTCAGAAAACATTACTTTAGAGAAGAATGTCTTTTTGTGGTCCACCGTCCTGCATTATAGAGTCTTCTGGACTCTTGGTTATGCCGCAAAACAGTGAAGTAGAAAAAGACGGCAGCTCACCATGGAATTCAATGCAAGCTTCTTTATTGACCAGCGTGTGCAGGTTACAAAACTTGAAGTGCAGGTGCTCTACCCCAAAACCGCACAAACAACGTCCGTTTCGCACTGACTGTGCTTCCTCCGGAGGAAGCACAGTCAGTGCTAAACGGACGTTGTTCGTGCGGTTTTGGGGTAGAGCACCTGCACTTCAAGTTTTGTAACCTGCACACGCTGGTCAATAAAGAAGCTTGCATTGAATTCCATGGTGAGCTGCCGTCTTTTTCTACTTCACTGTTTTGCGACATATGGACACTTGAACTCTGCACAGTCTGTGCACCACCAGTTTCTCAAGCGGCAGCAGGTGACTGTGCCTTTACGACTACGTTGGGCAGAGGAAGATTAAGGTGAGGGGTGTATCCGGGAAGGAAGCAGTGCCAGCTGACATTTCTACATTGTATACATTGGACTCTTGGATATGCGCTTGTTCTTAACCTGTTCAGGACCCAAGACATATGCATACGCCTCGGGACCCTGGTACTTAAGGACCCAGGACGTATGCATACGTCCTGAGTCATTCTGGTCTCCGCCGCTCGCCGGGCGGAGATCGGAAGCGGATGCCTGCTGAAATCGTTCAGCAGGCATCCAGGGCAAACGCCGATGGAAATCGCCCCTGCGATCTGCGGCGATACCGGGCTGATCGGGTCTCTGGGACCCGACCGCCCGGTAATTTTGCATGATCCCGGTTGTCACAGACAGCCAGAACCATAATGAAGTATAGGAGCGAGGTGGCAAGCACCTCCTCCTATCCCCTGCGATTCCTCGGTTAGCTAACCGACCAATCGCAGGGGGGGGAGGTGGTTACTTCCTCCCGCCCTGCCCGGCCCCTGAAAGTCCGGAGAGAATGGGAGAAAGACCGGAGGACGCGGCGGGGGAGTGCTGGGGCCCGACCCCGGTACTTACCTCGTCCCTGAAGACCCGGATCCCGGCGGCGGAGATGGCGGTGGTGGCGACAGGTGAGTGGATCTTCGGCGGCATCGCAGGACCTTTGCAGCAGTCCAGACCGCCGTAAAGCGATCTGGACTGCTCCATCTGGTCCCCTTACACTACAACTCCCAGCATGCCCAGACAGCCCTTGGCGCCCGGGCATGCTGGGAGTTGCAGTTTTGCAACATCTGGAGGTCCACAGTTTGGAGACCACTGTGCCCTTCCAGATGTTGCAAAACTACACATCCTCAGCATGCCCTTACTGTCCAGGCATGCTGGGAGTTTTAGTTCTGTAACATCTGGCCCTTCAGATGTTGCAGAACTACAACTCCCAGCATGCCTGGACAGTTTTGGCATACTGGGAGTTGTAGTTTTGCAACATCTAAAAGGGCACAGATTGGGAACCACTGTATTAGTGGTCTGCAAACTGTAGTCCTCCAGATGTTGCAAAACTACAAATCCAAGCATGCTGGGAGTTGTAGTTCGGCAACATCTGGCTCTAAAGATGTTGCCGAACTACTACTTCCAGCATGCCTGAGAATGTTTGGGAGTAGTGGTTTTGCAACGACTGGAGGCACACTGGTTGGGAAACATTGTCTGTTTCCTTACTCAGTGTTTCCCAACCCGTGTGCCGCTGCTGGGTCTGGGAATTTCACATTTTCTCTTAGATAGCAACCACTATGCGACATCTTTTTCATAAATTTCAAAAATTGTCGTGTTTTTTTTTTTGGGGGGGGGGGGGATTGTGAAGCCCTGCTCTGTACTCATGCATCAGCCAACTCCAGGCTGTGTCATTCAGGCAATATAGGGTTTATTGATGCCGCTGCTGGGCCTGGGTCTGGGAATTTCAAATTTTCTCATAGGTAGCACCCGCTATCCTAAATCTTTTTCAAACATTTCTAAAATGTTTGTGTTTTTTGGGAGGGATTGTTAAGCCCTGCTGTGTACTCGTGCATCAGCCAACTCCAGGCTGTGTCATTCAGGCAATATATGGTTTACTGATGCCACTGCTGGGTCTGGGAATTTCAAATTTTCTCTTAGATAGCAACCGCTATGCAAAATCTTCTTCATAAATTTCAAAAATTGTTGTGTTTTTTGGGGGGGATTGTGAAGTCCTGGTGTGTACTCATGCATCAGCCAACTCCAGGCTGTGTCATTCAGGAAATATATGGTTTACTGATGCTGCTGCTGGGCCTGGGTCTGATAATTTCAAATTTTCTCATAGGTAGCACCCGCTATCCAAAATCTTTTTCAAAAATTTCTAAAATGTTTGAGTTTTTTGGGGGGGATTGTGAAGCCCTGCTGTGTACTCGTGCATCAGCCAACTCCAGGCTGTGTCATTCAGGCAATATATGGTTTACTGATGCCACTGTGGGGGCTTGTGAGATTCGGTCCTTCATACCCACACACTGGGGTCCGGGACACTCAAAGTTTGATTTAAATTTCAAATAAAAAATTCTGACATTTCAATGGTCTCCTCATGCATCAGCCAACTCCAGGCTGTGTCATTCAGGCAATATATGGTTTACTGATGGCGCTGCTGGGCCTGGGAATTTCAAATTTTCTCATAGGTAGCACCCGCTATCCAAAATCTTTTAAAAAAAAATCTAAAATTGTTGTGTTTTTTTGGGGGAGGGATTGTGAAGCCCTGGTGTATACTCATGCATCAGCCAATTCCAGGCTGTGTCATTCAGGCAATACAGTAACCCCCCGACCTACGATGGCCCCGACATATGATAAAATCGACATACGATGGCCTCTCAGAGGCCATCGCATGTCGATGTCAGCATCGACATACGATGCTTTTATATATCGGGGCCATCGCATAAACTGCTATCCGACAGCGCAAAATGCTTAAGCTGCTGTCGGATAGCAGTTTAAGCATCCCTGGCAGGTTCGCTTACCTATTCCCGCTGCTCCGGGTCCACTTCGCGATCCTCCGGTGTCTTGCGCATCTTCTCCAGGGTCCGGGCCTCGCTTTCCGGCGTCATTATTACGTCACTACGCAAGCCGCGCAGGCGCAGCAGCGTAATAACGTCACCAGAAAGCGAGGCCCGGACCCTGCAGAAGATGCGCAAGACACCGGAGGATCGCGAAGAAGACACCGGAGCAGCGGGACAGCATCGGGAGCCCCTGGGACAGCATCGGAAGCGGTGAGGACCTGGTCCGGAGCGACGGGGACAGGTGAGTACAGCTTCCTATACTTTACATTGCACGGATCCCTCAACATACGATGGATTCGACAAACGATGGGTCGTTTGGAACGAATTACCATCGTATGTTGAGGGACCACTGTATATGGTTTACTGATGCCGCTGCTGGGCCTGGGTCTGGGAAAATCAAATTTTATCATAGGTAGCACCCGCTATCCAAAATCTTCGGTTTAAATTTCTGAATTCATCTTTTAATCTTAGGGATTGTGAAGGCCTAGTGCCTACTCATGCTGCTGGCAACTCCGGGCTGTGCCATTCATCCACTACGTGGTCTCCTCATGCTGCCAACACCTCCACGCTGTGTCATTCAGCCACTATATAGTGTCCTCATGCTTCAGCCTCATCCAAGCTGTGTCATTCAGCCACTATATGGTGTCCTCATTCTGCCAACACCTCCACACTGTGCCATTCAGCCACTATATGGTATCCTCATGCTGCCAACACCTCCACGCTGTGTCATTCAGTCACTATATGGTCTCCTGACACTAATGCCACCACCAGGCTCTGTCATTGTGCTGCTGTGCGGCAGTGATTCTAAAAGCGATGCCGGTAATCTGCATGTTATTCTGAATAACAGTATTATTTCACTCCATATGAGCACACTCCATATGAGTTTTAGAACACAGCAAAGTGTTCTATACCCCTATTGAGGCTGTATGTAGGCTAGAAATAGCCTTTTTAAATATAGATTCGCCGCAAAAAATTTGGATCGAAATGAACTTTTTCGGAAAATTTGGCGAATCGGCCGAATCGAATTTTTTAAAAGTTCGCTCATCTCTACTTTCAATGTAAGGGGTTATGAAACCCTCTTGGGTACTGCTGATGCCTGCTCCTGACTGCTCCTGTATCTTTCAGGGATTACTTGGCTTATTGATGCTTCTGGGCTTGGGCTTAACATTTTTGGATGTTAAGCATGAGCTAAATACATGCTTGATAGAAATTTCAACATTGATCTTTCAATGTAAGGGGTTATGAAACCCTCTTTGGTACTGCTGATGCCTGCTCCTGACTGCTCCTGTGTCTTTCAGGAATCACTTGGCTTACTGATGCTTCTGGGCTTGGGCCTTAAATTTTTGGATGTTTAGCCTGAGCTAAATACATGCTTAAAGGGTACCTTTCATGAAAAAAACGTTTAATATATTATAGATTAATGTATGCAGAATAACTTTCCAATAGCATGTTATTAAAAAATATGCTTCCTTCTATTTAATTTTTCCACTTTGAAAAAATGACCTCTAGGGGTCTCCCTACCAGTCCTTTTTCATAGATTTCAGACTCATGCTGGAGTCCTAAATCTCAGACTGCAGCCAGAACACAGACAAACTCAGCACTGCTCACTGCCAGGGAGCAGTGTTGAGCTTGTCTGTGTCCCGGCTGCAGTCTGGGATTTAGGACTCCAGCATGAGCCTGAAATCTATAAAAAAGGACTGGTAGGGAGACCCCTAGTGGTCATTTTTTCAAAGTGGAAAATTAAATAGAAAGAAGCATATTTTTTAATAACATGCTATTGGAAAGTTATTCTGCATACATTAATCTATAATATATTAAAAAGTTTTTTTCATGATAGGTACCTTTAATAGAAATTTCAACATTGATCTTTCAAAGTGAGAGGTTATGATGCCTGCTCCTGACTGCTCCTGTGGCTTTCAGGAATTTCTTGGCTTACTGATGCTTCTGGGCTTGGGCCTTAAATTTTTGGATGTTTAGCATGAGCTAAATACATGCTTAATAGAAATTTCAACATTGATCTTTCAATGTAAGGGGTTATGAAACCCTTTTGGGTACTGCTGATGCCTGCTCCTGACTGCGTGTTTCAGGAACTACTTGGCTTATTGATGCTTTTGGGCTTGGGCCTTATATTTTTGGATGTTTTGCACTAGCTTACATACATGCTTAATTGAGATTTTAACATTGATCTTTCAATCTTAGGGGCTATGGAATCCTGTTGTTTACTGCTGATGCATTATCCTGACTGTGTCTTTCAGGAACTACTTGGCTTACTAATGCTTCTGGGCATGGGCCTTAAATTAACATGCATCTTCAATTGAGATATCAATATTAACCTTTTAATTTTAGGAGTTGTGAACCCCTCTTGTGTACTCATGCTGCTTCCTACTCCACTCTGTCCGCCCATTGGTCATGTGACAGTGTGCGACTCCGCCTCCTCATCCTCCATTGTGTCCTCAGCCTACACTGCCCGGACAAGTCTCAGTGGCCCTTCAGCATACCATGTGTGCAGGGCACGGCGGTGTCACGCTGTTCGTCACATAATTTGCCTTGGCAAAAAGTGTTGGAAACAATAGCTGGTCAGGGCAATGGAGAAGTTGCACCTACATCTCACGGCCACATGAGCCCTGCGGGGGCTTGTTAGATTTGGTGCTCTGTACCCACACGCCGGGGTCCGGGACACTAAAACTTGGTTAAAAGTTAAAAAGTTCAATTTCAAAATCATTGATTTAAATTTCAAAATCTTAAATTTAAATAAGAAAATCATATATTTCAATGGTCGCCTCATGCTTCAGCCAACTCCAGGCTGTGTCATTCAGGCAATATATGGTTTACTGATACTGCTGCTGGGCCTGGGTCTGGGATGGAAAATTTTGTTATGGTAGGTAGCACCAGCTATCCAAAATCTCCATTTTAAATTCTTGTGTTTTTTCTTGGGGATTGTGAAGCCCTGGTGTGCACTCCTGCTTCAGCCAACTCCAGTTTGTGTCATTCAGGCAATATATGGTTTACTGAAACCGCTGCTGGGCCTGAGTATGGGAATAAAAATTGTGTTATGGTAGGTAGCACCAGCTATCCAAAATCTTCGGTTAAAATTTCTGAATTAATCTTTTAATCTTAGGGATTGTGACGGCCTTGTGTCTACTCATGCTGCTACCAACTCCTGACTGTGTCATTCAGCCACTATATGGTCTCCTCATGCTGCCAACACCTCCATGCTGTGTCATTCAGCCACTATATGGTCTCCTCATGCTTCAGCCTCATCCAAGCTGTGTCATTCAGCCACTATATGGTCTCCTCATGCTGCCAACACCTCCACACTGTGTCATTCAGCCACTATATGGTCTCCTCATGCTGCCAACACCTCCACCCTGTGTCATTCAGTCACTATATGGTCTCCTCATGCTGCCAAAACCTCCACGCTGTGTAATTTAGCCACTATATGGTCTCCTCATGCTGCCAACACCTCCACGCTGTGTCATTCAGCCACTTTATGGTCTCCTCATGCTGCCAACACCTCCACGCTGTGTCATTCAGCCACTATATGGTCTCCTCATGTTGCCAACACCTTCACGCTGTCATTCAGCCACTATATGGTCTCCTCATGCTTCAGCCTCATCCAGGCTGTGTCATTCAGCCACTATATGGTCTCCTCATGCTGTCAACACCTCCATGCTGTGTCATTCAGCCACTATATGGTCTCCTCATGCTGCCAACACCTCCACGCTGTGTCATTCAGCCACTATATTGTCTCCTCATGTAGCCAACACCTTCACGCTGTCATTAAGCCACTATATGGTCTCCTCATGCTTCAGCCTCATCCAGGCTGTGTCATTCAGCGACTATATGGTCTCCTCATGCTGCCAACACCTCCATGCTGTGTCATTCAGCCACTATATGGTCTCCTCATGCTGCCAACACCTCCATGCTGTGTCATTTAGCCACTAAATGGTCTCCTCATGCTTCAGCTTCATCCAAGCTGTGTCATTCAGCCACTTTATGGTCCCCTCATGCAGCCAACACCTCCACGCTGTGTCATTCAGCCACTATATGGTCTCCTCATGCTGCCAACACCTCCATGCTGTGTCATTCAGCCAACTATATGGTCTCCTCATGCTGCCAAAACCTCCACACTGTGCCATTCAGCCACTATATGGCCTTCTCATACTGATGCAACCTCCAGGCTCTGTCATTGTGCTGCTCTGTGGCAGTGATTCTAAAAGCGATGCCGGTAATCTGCATGTTATTCTGAATAACAGTATTATTTCACTAACCCAGCAAACTCCATATTCATGTTAGAACACAGCAAAGTGTTCTATGCCCCCTATTGAGGCTCTCTGTAGCCCAGAAATATCCGTTTTTAATATAGACTTGAATCAAATTTTTTAAAAGTTCGCTCATCTCTAGTATTAATCTGTCTGATTTTTCCCCTAGCAACCAGCTAGGCTAGGCTCTGCTTTTATCTTACAAGAGCTTGTTAAGATTTGAACTTTGAGCAGTGATTGGTTGTTATGGATGTTTGAGGGGGTCTGGCAGCTCCTATACACATTAGGTCATGCATGGATACTGAACAATATAAAAGGATTAACCAACCAATAATTATTTTAGTAGGCGGCTCATACCTTGAGATTATATAATTTCACACATACATACATCAATGATGTGCATGGCCAGCTTTTGCTAAATACTTCTGAATAGACTTCTCATAGCAAATAAATATTACAATATTATTACAATAAGTGTGTGTGTGTGTATATATATATATATATATATATATATATATATATATATATATATATATATGATTATTACATACATTTTTTGCAATGTTTCTATTTTCCTGTTCTGCAGTGTTTGCTAAAAACAAAACACCAGACCATGAGAACATTTGAATAAATCTTCTTATATACCGGTAAATCACCGCAACCAGTTATGATCGGATTAATGTAGTATCATACAGGCACTGTCTCAAACAATTCCCTTTCCCTATTTATTAAAACTTGCATCATCCATTGTAGTTCCAGAAGAAAGGCATCCTAGTGGATCTTTGCTTCTTTCCCAAGGTTTTTGTAATGAGGGATGTATTTGTCAGGGCAGACAGACTGAGAATAATCACAATAACAAAATGAGGGAGGTAAGAGACATAAGGGGGCTACTTGGGCTATTGTAGCATGGGCCTGGGATCCCAGCTCCAAATAGCAGGTCAGACAGCCCACTAGCTCATTAAGGATTTGCAGCTTTCTTTCCAATGCCTCTAAAAACTGAATGGAGAGGGGGAGGGAGAGACCGAAAGAAAGGAGAGAGCATGGGGAACAGGAGACAAAGTACAAGAGAGACAGAAAAAAAGCTTGGGAGTGTGTGAAAGGCTGAATGTTTATGGGTGTGTATACAGATTGCATGTAAGAAACAGTGAACCTAAAAAAGAAAACATTTAAGAAAAAAACTGGAAGCTTGGTTGTGAAGACACATATAAGTTAGGTGAATGGGGCAAACACTGGGAGGGTTGATTGATCATTAATAGCACACAAAGGAACCCATAGGCTTGAAAGATTTGTCCTCAGGGGAGGAGGAGGGGTACTGAGATAAGTGTTTTGCAAGAAGACTGAACAACCCCTCTATTCTCATCCCCCCTCCTCCTTCTTTCCTTGGAGATTCCGCCCAACACCCAGCTGCAAGGGATACACAGCTCAGGGGACTATTACTAGGAATTGGCCCAGGACTGTGAGAAGGAGGGTGCTACGCAGAGAAAGGGTGAACTGAAGGTGAGCTAAAGTTTTTTGAAACAGACAGAAAGAGGCTTGATTAGAATGTAAAAGGACAGAAAGAGAGAAGGATAAGAAAGTGTTGTTAGAAAGAAGGATATTTGGAACTGCAACTAAAAGATAGGTGTCTAAAAGATGGAAGTTCGTGCTGTGGAAGATGTATCCCTCACCTGTGTTCTTAATGGTCAGAATATGACTAAGAAGAAGCAACTGTGAATTTCAATAAAGGACCCTCAAATTGGAACTCACTGGGAAATTTGTAAAGCAAAGTTTCACTAAAAATAGCCCCACTACAACAAGGATAATGCTGGACAGAGGAGCAGTGCTGGTCTGGGAATGGCAGGACAAGGATTCTCTCTGGAAGCCCTACAGCCCACAGGTGGCTCATTACATTGAACAAGTGATTAGGAACAACCCAAAGGCGTCTTCAGTGAGTCTAGGGGAAGCAGATGCCAGCCTGACCCCTTACATCCTGGATCTCATCTCAATGAACCAGTTCCGCCTAGATACTGGTGAGTGATCAACAACTGTAATATGATTGCATGCTTTATATGCTTAAACAGGTGCTAACCTGACAGGTGCATTAAGGAAAGTGGTGTTCTGTAGATCATTTAGACTGTTTTGTCATGTAGCTGAATCACAATTAATTTCTTGCCTGCATCAGTTACTACTAAAGAAAACTCCTGTTTTTTTTGCCTAAAATATATAAACAAGCTTCCAACATTAAAAAATGAGGGTGCTGTTACACTTATCACTAGCGTTTACAGCTAGTGCATGTGATTTTAATTATTCCAGACGAGATCTAAATTGCAGCTTCAATACTGGCAATATACTTCAGTTATTGGTGCAAGTATTAGCCATGGTCACGAATGCTTGCGATTCACTAATAATTGTGGGTTGCACCTAGACTTTTCACTGTTTAAAGAAGCAAGTCCAGGTCCCACCTGCAGTTATCAGAATTACCAATGAGAAGGTTTGGGTTTCCTGTTTATGACCAATATAATGATATGTATAAGATTTCTGATTTTGGTGATTTTTTTTATTCATCTTGACCTTTCTATGATTATTTTAAAGTCATATTCATATTGGATATGTATAATGAACAACAAGCAAATTAATGTAGGCCTATATTTTCATAAGCCTGTACTGTCATTATGCTTCACAATCAATATTAACATTTAAAGTATGTGTTATAGTTTCTCTGATATGCCAAGTTCTGCATATAAATTTACTAATCAGAGCTTAAAGAGAAATCCAAATCCCTTAAAGGGGTACTCCACTGGAAAACATTTTTTTTAATCAACTGGTGCCAGAAAGTTAAACAGATTTGTAAATTACTTCTATGCCAAAGGGTACTCCGTTGCTCAGCACTTCCAGTACTTATCAGCTGTTGTATGCTCCACAGGAAGTTCTTTTCTTTTTGAATTTATTTTCTGTCATACTACAGTGCTCTCTGCTGACACCTCTGTCCATGTCAGGAACTGTCCAGAGCAGGTAGGTTTTCTATGGGAATTTACACCACAGTTCCTAAAACGGACAGTGGTGTCAGTAGAGAGCACTTTGGCAACCAAGCACTGCACCCAGTGTTAAGACTCTATTGTTTTGGACATTGATGAGCTTTCACATATTAATATCCCACATATAATAAGCCAAAAAGAAATATGAAAAACAACAATTATGTATAAAATTTGTTTTTATTGAAACATAAAGCTACATCCAACAGTTACCCATAAAAACCATGGAGAATTAAAAAATATTTTTGGATGGGGGGGCACAGTGCATGAAAAGTTATTTTTAACAAAAATTCATGAAAAGTTCTTTTTGACAAAAAATAATGAAATAGGAAAATTGGGAAAATTCATAACAAAACTAAAGTTAATGTAAGACCTCTTACAGGATTAATGTCAAAATATCTAGCAGCATATATAATGTAAACATATATACTATTGTACCATAAATAATGTACATCTAAGGGCTGTGCAAATAAAAGCTGTAAACATAAAATGTATTGCACTAATGAAAACATACACTATATTGCACTGTAAATCTCTGTTCATCTATTTCAAGCTAAAATAATTTATCTAGATTAGCTAGCTGGTGTATAGCACTATATCCTTCATTTATGTTATTTGAAAGGTCCTGGACCTCATTAATACTATTTCAGAAATATGTTGGTGACAAAAACAAACAAAAAAAAGAAAGAAAACCAAACACAAAAGTGCAAAAAAACTAATCAAGTAAATTAAAATGTTGCTGTGCTGTTAGGGTCCTGGTTGTTTGGTGACAGAGATGACACTTTATCAAGAAGATATTATCGTTAACTGCTAATAGGTGTGAAACTAGCAACAACACAAAGACTTGAATAAACACAAATCTCCCCTGAAATGTGGGACATTTCTCAGCTGCATGTTAAAGATTTGCATTTTGCCCCTCCTTAAACCACCAGCAGATGGGCCAACTATTAAGGAATACTGGAGAAATTGCTGTACTTCCTGCTATATTCACATTGTCTACTGATGAATTTTGTACTGTTCTGAATTAGACATGCTGACGTGGACCACAAGCAATGATAGTGAGGAAATTGTTCTGGATAACCTATTTTTGGACAGATGGAACATTAAGTGATTTTGGTGGAAACAATGTGACAGTGTCCTGCTGATGTTTACAGTAAGGCATTAGAGGGGAACTAAACAAGAGACTATTAACTACTTTCCCTCTATTAAAAGTGTGTGTCATTTCAAGCATTAGTGTAATTATTTCCTTACATAGAACAAGTATGGCCAAATATGATCACTTACACCATAGACTGCACAAGCCATGCACCACAGAATTTGCACTTGTGTCTTTTGGAAGTACTTGAGTCTCAACATTGATAACTAACTGTGCGCATTTAGTACACAAAGCACCCTTCAGATAATACAGCAATGCCTATACTGTACAGTCCAGTAGAAACAAGGATGAGATGACCCTAAAGTCAGGAGTTTGTCCGGCGCAGGAAGGAACCGTCAGGATGCAGGATAAAATCAAGGGATTTATTGAATGCAATGCGTTTCACTGCGCATGCGCAGCGAAACGCGTTGCATTCAATAAATCCCTTGATTTTATCCTGCATCCTGACGGTTCCTTCCTGCGCCGGACAAACTCCTGACTTTATGGTCATCTCATCCTTGTTTCTACTCTACTAAGGAGGGCTGCAGTGAACCGATTTATACACTTCACGCTAGACCTTGTTGTGTGTGGGCGCACAACCAACTTTAGTAAGTGGCTTGGGATTACCTCCCTTCCTCCCACTCACAAGATCTGCTGATCCCGCACATGAGGCGCCTTCTTCCCTCTCTCTAGATATACAGTCCAGTGACCAGCTATATACATTGCAAAGAAAGAAGAATGAATGCAGCACTCACCAAACAATGTCTCATTTGCAGTTGTAGCTTATTAAAACACCATAACAGATAGAAACCGGCACAGGGCAGCAGCTGTTTCGTAGGCACATGCTTTCTTTCCCTGGCTTCCAGGAAAGGGCTAAGTCCCAGGGTAATTTAAAGGGGTATTCCAGGCAAAACCTTTTTTTATATATATATATCAACTGGCTCCGGAAAGTTAAACAGATTTGTAAATTACTTCTATTAAAAAATCTTAATCCTTCCAATAGTTATTAGCTTCTGAAGTTTTCTGTCTAACTGCTCAATGATGATGACACGTCCCGGGAGCTGTGCATGATGGGAGAATATGAATATGCACAGCTTCCGGGACGTGAGTCATCAGAGAGCAGTTAGACAGAAAACAACAACTCAACTTCAGAAGCTAATAACTATTGGAAGGATTAAGATTTTTTAATAGAAGTAATTTACAAATCTGTTTAACTTTCCGGAGCCAGTTGATATATAAAAAAAAGTTTTGGGCTGGAATACCCCTTTAAATGTATTCAACTGCATTAGCTAACATGTAAAAGACCTAAAATTTAAAAAAAAATTATAAAGAAAAAAACATTCAGATTGGCGATACCAATAAACTGCAGTCTTCAGCTAAATTTGCCCTGACTATAAACTACTGTAATGTTGCCAAGATCTTTAGTTAGTGTAGCTTGTAAAGAATGGGCAGCAACATAAATGTTATAATTCTGAATCTTTCCAGTTAGTACATTCAAATAGAATAGCTTTTGAAATGGTGCATTAGTGATAGTGCATTTATATTGATAAGCACATATCTCCAAAGTATACCAGAATTGTAATATCATGATGCCTCTAAAGTTTGACCTAGCAGTCAAGCAACCTGTTATTATTGGAAATTACATATGTATTATTTTGGCCTGCTTAGGAACAAATTATAAACTCTTCTTTATTACTCTTCCAAGGCTTGTATCAAGGCACTCCTTGTCAAGTTTATTATAGGGATTCATAACTGTCTGTGCGCCCAAGATATTCACCAGATTTTATGACTTATCAACATGCCATCATCTTTAGAAAATCTATAATACATTTTATTGTCCAATTATATGCCTGCAGTTTATAGCATGCAGATAGGTTGACAGATAGATACTCCACCCCTAGACATGTTATAACATGTCTGATCGTGAGGAGTCTTGCCCCTGGGATCCCCAAGCTGGCACTGTGGCGTTCATGAACACAAACGCCTGGGGCGTCCGTGTTTGTGATGTTACACCAGGCCCCCTCCATTCATGTCTATGAGAAGGGGCATGACGGCTGTGTACTACCCATCACGCTCCCTTCCATAGACATGAATGGAGGGGGCATGGCGTGACGTGATGAATGGAGGGTCCGGCCGCTGGATAGGATAGGGGATAACATGTCTAGGGGCAGAGAACCCCTTTAAGGGTGCTGGGAGTAAATGTATTCCCTTCATTCGCTTCCGGTCTTGAGTTTGCTTCATAGCCGGGAAGTTGTAAAATGACTTTTTTGTTATGTTGCCCCACAAATAATTTTTTTTTGGTAAAATGAGTAATGTCATTACAAAGTACAATTGGTGGCACAGCAAACAAGTCCTCATATGGATGTATAGGTAGAAAATGTATAGTCTTATGGGCATTAAAAAGCAAGAAAAGAAAAAGAAAAGTGCAAAAATAAAAAAAATAAAAAATATATATGTTCGTAAGCAACAAAAGTTAATGTGCCATTAATGACTCATTTTATGTTAAACACATTTTTTTTTTTATAATAAAAAAAATATATATTTGGTCTTTTTTTTTTTCCATCATTTGTTTTCCATTTTTCTCCATGTATTATAAAATGATTCTGCAATCTTGCAGTTTTCTTTCTGGTCACTAAGCTAAATAATAAGCTGACACTTCCTGTTCTGCAGAGAAAACTTTTGAACAGTCTCCTGCTTATCATAGATAAGATGAGATCAGGTCATTCCCAAAAGATAATGCTCAGAACTCACCCCCCTTCAGTACCTGCACAATGACCCCTGCACAAGTCACAGAAAACTGACCCATAGATTCCAGTAAAGTAGAGTCCCTTCCAGTCTATTGTTCCTATGACCATGGGGGTTGCTGTTAAACCTATTTCAAAATGCTTCAGAAAACAGAAGCAGGTCCATAGGTCATGTGATATCTTGAAGACATATATACTTCCAACATATTCCATGACGTTGACGTTAAAATGTCATAAAATGTATAGATAAAAAGGTATTGGTAGAACTAATTACAGTTGTTTTGTTTTCTTGCAGATTGTACTTGCAGGATAGTTGCATATGAGTGTAGAAAGAGTATTCACATGCAGTGTTTTTTATGCATAATAGTTTTTTTCTCAGTGCAGGTAATTTGCAGTTTTTATTACTAAATCTGATCAAAATTAGTTGGACTAGCGCAAACAAAATTGTACCATGCAGCTTGCTTCTGAATATATGAGCATACATGTGTGTGTATATTATTTCTATACCTCCAGCATAACAAGTCTTATTGTAGATTATGGTATCCAGCTCACCTACCCCCTCCTCTAGGAATCATCTGTTTAACGCATTAGAGAGATTAATCTCCTTCCCTGTAGAGAATCTCAGATTTCACCCAGATAGTGAAACTTTCACACAACATGACACCCATTCTGGTTTTAGAATCCAGAGGCCCATTACTGTGGAAAGATGCTTTGCAGGTTTCTGTCTATTGGGGGAAATTGGGTGAAATGTTCAGATGTATGGATATAGTGTTGTTCATTTTAATTGTGGTAGAATTTGGGGAAATGAAAGGAGGAGCAGCCAAAGATCTCAGCAGGATGTCCTTGTGTTTCTGGCATTATCTGTCTCTTTCTATGTATGGGGTCAGGTCGGGGGTCTCAGACAGAACAGCTGTGCCTTTGTTAAGCAATAGTCCTCAAATTCTAAGCTCCCAGAGCAACATGCTGTGTATTATTGATCACGCTACAACACAGCCATAAATATAACCTGAAAACTACCTTTTTCTTTTGTCTCTATAGAACACAATTAAAGTTCATGTTTCCTAACGTAACTAGATACATTTGACTACATAACATTTACTCTGTTCTTAAAAATTGCTAACACAATAAGCATCGTGTTACAATTTATTCACAGGGAAAGTTTGCCTACGTATTGTTGAGAAAAAGAAATGCCAAAGGCAAAAAAATATTGAGTATGGTTGAATTTACAGTTGGTTAGTATAAAAACCAAAAGTGAAAGAAATAAAAGCAGCTTATTAGCTGTCCCCTAAACTTGTCCAAGAACTGCCTATTTTCTTGACCCTGTATATTAAAAACGAGCAGTTCTATTGACTGGGAGCACTTAATACCACATAACAATTCTAACATATTTAAGAGTCTCCTGGAATTTAATAGGGTAGAGCCATAACTAGATTTTCCTTCACTTTGGGCAAAACATCTGTTTTCCCCATGTCTTAGTTTTCTTATCAAGACTTGTTGGCACCACCGTCCCCAGCTGTTCCACTGAATTGAAAGAAAAGTGCAAAATATGTAGAGACAGATTTTCTTGGACTATTTTGATGGTGCTGGTAAGATATCTGACTGTATATGACATTTGATATTTCTTGACAGATCACATCAATTTCAGCGGATTCTACCGGTATAATATCTATATATTTTAACCTCTTATCATATGTACTGCCCCCTGAAATTAACGGCAATCTAACATAAACAAATAAATAAATAAAAATAATAATTATGTAATGGCCAAACTTGCCATGCTACATTTTCTGGCATAATTTCATTGTCTCCCCAGATAAACTATACTAGAGGTTTCTGCCCTCCTGCCTCAGTAAAATTAGCATACACCATTGGCTAGGCCAAAACTACATGTTAGTTGATGATTAAGATATCTAAAGCTGGCCATACATATTTGACTTTTGGCTGCTTAATCCACTAATTTCTGCAGAGCCTGTTTTTTCCCCAATGAATGATATTAGTAACATAGTAATATAGTAACGTAGTTCATAAGGTTAAAAAAAAGACCAGAGTCCATCAAGTTCAAACTATAATCCTAATGAGTCCCTATAGAGTTGATCCAGAGGAAGGCAAAAAAAAGCCTCATACTAGAGGTAAAAATTCCTTCCCGACTCCAAGTATGGCATCAGAATAAATCCCTGGATCAACCTTCTGTCCCTATAAATCTAGGATATATAACCAGCAATCTTAGTATTCTGCAAAAATGCATCCAGACCCCTTTTGAACTCTTTTACAGAGTTCACCATGACCACCTCCTCAAGCAGAGAATTCCACAGTCTCACTGCTCTTACAGTAAAGAACCCCCGTCTGTGCTGGTGTAGAAACCTTCTTTCCTCTAAACGTAGAGGATGCCCCCTTATTATAGATACAGTCCTGGGTATAAATAGATCATCGGAGAGATCTCTGTATGGTCCCCTGATATATTTACACATAGTTATTAGGTTGCCCTTTAGCCTTCTTTTTCTAAACTAAATAACCCTAATTCTGATAATATTTCTGTGTACTGTGTTTTTGAACCCTCTCCAGTTGCACTATATCTTTCTTGTACACTTGTGCCCAGTACTGTACACAGTATTCTATGTGTGGTCTTACTAGTGATTTGTACAGAGGTAGAATTATTTTCTTGTCATGGGCATCTATGCCCCTATTGATGAACCCCATGATTTTATTTGCCATGGCAGCAGCTGCCCGACACTGGTCACTACAGCTAAATTTACTATTAACTTAGACCCCTAAGTCCTTTTCTACATCAGTTGTCCTAAGTGTGCTCCTATTTAATACATAATCCCAGCCCGTATTTCTCCGCCCCGTGTGCATAACCTTACATTTATCAGTGTTGAACCTCATCTGCCACTTCCCAGCCCAAACCTCCAACCTATCCAGATCCATTTGTGCACTGTCCTCTATAGTGTTTACCGCTTTACATAGTTTAGTATCATCTGCAAAGATTGCTACTTTATTATTCAACCACTTTACAAGTTCATTAATGAATATGTTAAATAGAACAGGACCCAAGGCTGACCCCTGTGATACCCCACTAGTAACAGTCACCCAATCAGAATAAGTACCATTAATAACCACCCTCTGTTTCCTATCACAGAGCCAGTTACTTACCCACTTACACACATTCTCCCCCAGCCCAATTCTTCTCATTTTATGCCCCAATCTTTTATGTGGCACCGTATTAAATGTTTTTGAAAAATCCAGATATACGACATCCAGCAATTCACCCTGGTCCAGTCTGGAGCTCACCTCCTCATAAAAGCTGATCAGGTTAGTTTGACAGAACCGATCCCTCATAAATCCATGCTGATATGGAGTCATACATTTATTTTTATTAAGAAACACCAAAATAGCATCCCTTAGAGAACCCTCAAACAATTTACATACAATAGAGATTAAACTAACAGATCTATAATTCCCGGGGTCACCTTTTGTCCCCTTTTTGAATATTGACACCACATGACCTGTACTGGGGAGTTTACCTTATCTCACTGTATTTCACCTGGCATTTCATTTTTCTCGGTGAAAACAGTGGAGAAGAATTTGTTTAATATATTAGCTTTTTCCTAACTCCCATTTTATAATTTCTTCCTCATAATGTTTTAAAGGGCCAACACTTTTATTTTTGACCTTTTTGCTATTTATATAGTTAAAGAACATTTTGGGGTTAGTTTTTCTCGCTTTGGCAATGAGTCTTTCTGTCTATTTTTGCGGCTTTTATCTGTTGTTTACATATTTAACTTTTTTTCTCTATAGCTTTTTAATGCTTCTTCACTGTCATCCTCTTTTAGTAGTTTAAATGCTTTATTTTTGCCATTTATTGCCCCATTAACGTTTTTATCCATTTATATTGATTTTCTTTTATTTCTGACCCTTTTATTCCCATAAGGTATATACATGTTACAGTGAGAATTTAAGATATTTTTAAAAGTCTCCCATTTAGTGTCAGTATTCTTGTTTTGAGGACATTATCCCATTTTATATTGTTTAGGCTAAGTTTCCACTTGTTTTTTTTCTGCTGCATGGCGTTTTTTGGTCAAAAAACGCTGCGGCCAGATGTTAGCTGTAAGTCAATGGGAAATCGCAAATTTCGAATTCCACTTTGCGTTTTTTCACTTTGGCGTTTTTTAATCCTTTTGGCGTTTTTCACTTTTTCTGAGTTTTTTTCCGCTCTTTGGCGTTTTGAAAAAAACGCTGTTGTTCCCTCAAACCGGCGTTTTTTGTCAAAATCGTGGCGTTTTGCTCCAATAGAAATCTATGGGAGTGAGAAAATGCCAAGAAAAACGCTATGTGGATTTTAACTTTGGTGTTTTTGCAGGCGGTTTTTAATCTTTTTTGGACTTTAGCGATCCAAAAAAAGTGATGTAGATAGCTGTTTTTAATAAAATTTCATAGGGTACCATTAACATTTTTTTTTTCAAAAAATATACAGTAGTGAATGAAAAAATAGTATCTAACGAAATGTATATTATTGAAAAAAAAATTATTAATTTTTAAACAGGGATGAATTTATGTGTGCGGGGAAATAAAAATGTAGCCGACAATTATAAAAATGTATTGTGTGTGTGTTTGTTACGCCGATGTCATGATTCGGCTGGCTGGAGGTGGATCCTCTGTGCCAGAGAGGGATTGGCGTGGACCGTGTCGGTGGACCGGTTCTAAGTTGCTACTGGTATTCACCAGAGCCCGCCGCAAAGCGGGATGGTCTTGCAGCGGTGGTAGCAACTAGGTTGTATCCACCGGCAACGACTCAACCTCTCTGACTGCTGAGATAAGCGCGGTAAAAGGGAGTAGACAAGAGCAAGGTCGGACGTAGCAGAAGGTCGGGGCAGGCGGCAAGGTTCGTAGCCAATGTGGATAGCAGAAGATCTGGAAACACAGGCTTTGGACAACACTAACGCTTTCACTGGCACAAGGCAACAAGATCCGGCAAGGAAGTGCAGGGGAAGTGAGGTAATATAGCCAGGGAGCAGGTGGAAGCTAATTAGGCTAATTGGGCTAGGCACCAATCATTGGTGCACTGGCCCTTTACATCTTAGAGAGCTGGCGCGCGCGCCCTGAGGAGCAGAGCCCCGCGCGCCAGGACATGACAGCCGGGGGCCGGGACAGGTAAGTGACTTGGGATGCGATTCGCGATCGGGCGCGTCCCGCTATGCGAATCGCATCGCCGCCGGCAATGTCAGTGCAGCGCTCCCGGTCAGCGGGTCTGACCGGGGCGCTGCAGAGAGAGGAACGCCGTGAGCGCTCCGGGGAGGAGCAGGGACCCGGAGCGCTCGGCGTAACAGTACCCCCCCCCTTAGGTCTCCCCCTTTTTTTGTCCGGCAATTGCTTCACATGGGACGAGGACACTGGGAGCAATTGTAGGGTTTCCTCAAAGGCAGGCAGTACAGCAGGAGTGGGAATGGGGAGGGAGGGCAGAGGGTGAAGCTTGGCACGGGGCAGGGTGTTACCAGGACGGGGGCTATGAGGAGGCACGGCACAGTCTTGATAGGCCTTGGGGAGAACAGGCACAGGAGGAGACACTGAGGCCCGACAGACGGGACTGGGAGCAGAGGTGAGGCATTTCTTACGGCAAGCAGAACCCCAATTCTTGATCTCCCCGGTGGTCCAGTCAAGGGTGGGAGAATGATGCTGGAGCCATGGCAGACCGAGGAGGACTTCAGAGGTACAGTTGGGAAGGACAAACAATTCGATCTTTTCGTGATGGGGTCCAATGCACATTAAGAGGGGTTCTGTGCGGTAACGCACAGTACAGTCCAACTTCACTCCGTTGACCAAAGAAATGTAGAGCAGCTTGACGAGACGGGTCACCGGGATGCAGAACTTATTCACCAAAAAGTCCAAAATAAAATTTCCAGAAGCACCAGAGTCCAAGCAGGCCACGGCTGAGAGGGAGGAGTTGGCAGAAAGAGAAATCCGCACGGGCACAGTGAGACGAGGAGAAGCAGACTTCGTAACAAGGGACGCCACACCCACGTGAGCTGGGTGCGTGCGTGCGTTTCCTAGACGTGGAGGACGAATAGGGCAGTCCACCAAGAAATGTTCAGTACTAGCGCAGTACAGACATAGATTTTTTTCCCTACGGTGAGTCCTCTCTTCATGGGTCAGGCGAGACCGATCCACTTGCATAGCCTCCTCGGCGGGAGGCACAGGCGTAGATTGCAAAGGATACTGTGGGAGAGGTGCCCAGAGATCAAGGTCTTTTTCCTGGCGGAGCTCCTGGTGTCTCTCAGAAAAACGCATGTCAATGCGGGTGGCCAAATGGATAAGTTCTTGCAGGTTGGCAGGAATCTCTTGTGCGGCCAGCACATCCTTGATGTTACTAGAGAGCCTCGTTATTCCAAGATAATTCGGAAGCGAGAGTAGGAAATTGGATGGCGTACTCTCCTACTGAAGAATTACCCTGGACCAGGTTCAGCAGGGCAGTCTCGGCAGAAGAAGCTCGGGCTGGTTCCTCGAAGACACTACGGACTTCAGCGAAGAAGGACTGGACTGTGGCTGTGGCAGGATCATTGCGGTCCCAGAGCGGTGTGGCCCAAGACAAGGCCTTTCCAGAAAGAAGGCTCACTACGAACGCCACCTTAGACCGTTCTGTAGGAAATTGGTCCGACAACATCTCCATATGTAGGGAACATTGAGACAAAAATCCACGGCAGAGTCTAGAGTCCCCATCAAATTTGTCTGGCAGGGACAAGCGGAGGCTAGGAGCGGCCAGTCGCTGCGAAGGAGGTGCAGGAGCTGGCGGAGGAGATGGTTGCTGCTGTAGGAGTGGCAGAAGTTGCTGTAACGTGGCGGTCAACTGCGACAGCTGCTGTCCTTGTTGGGCAATTTGCTGCGATTGCTGAGCGACCACCGTGGGTAGGTCAGCAAGACTTGGCAGTGGCACCTCAGCGGGATCCATGGCCGGATCTACTGTCACGATTCGGCTGGCTGGAGGTGGATCCTCTGTGTCAGAGAGGGATTGGCGTGGACCGTGTCGGTGGACCGGTTCTAAGTTGCTACTGGTATTCACCAGAGCCCGCCGCAAAGCGGGATGGTCTTGCAGCGGCGGTAGCAACCAGGTCGTATCCACCGGCAACGGCTCAACCTCTCTGACTGCTGAGATAAGCACGGTACAAGGGAGTAGACAAGAGCAAGGTCGGACATAGCAGAAGGTCGGGGCAGGCGGCAAGGTTCGGAGTCAATGTGGATAGCAGAAGATCTGGAAACACAGGCTTTGGACAACACTAACGCTTTCACTGGCACAAGGCAACAAGATCCGGCAAGGAAGTGCAGGGAAAGTGAGGTAATATAGCCAGGGAGCAGGTGGAAGCTAATTAGGTTAATTGGGCCAGGCACCAATCATTGGTGCACTGGCCCTTTAAATCTTAGAGAGCTGGCGCGCACGCCCTAAGGAGCGGAGCCGCGCGCGACAGGACATGACAGCCGGGGGCCGGGACAGGTAAGTGACTTGGGATGCGATTCGCGAGCGGGCGCGTCCCGCTATGCGAATCGCATCCCCGCCGGCGATGTCAGTGCAGCGCTCCCGGTCAGCGGGTCTGACCGGGGCGCTGCAGAGAGAGGAATGCCGCGAGCGCTCCGGGGAGTCGCAGGGACCCGGAGCGCTCGGCGTAACCGAGCGCTCCGGGTCCCTGCTCCTCCCCAGAGCGCTCGCGGCGTTCGTCTGTGTACAGCGCCCCGGTCAGACTCGCTGACCGGGAGCGCTGCTCTATTACCGGCGGGGATGCGATTCGCGTGGCGGGACGCGCCAGCCCGCGGATCGCATCCCAATCTACTCACCAGCCCCGTCCTCCTGCTGTCCGGTCTCGGCGCGCGAGGCCCCGCTCTCTTGGGCGCGAACGCGCCGACTCTTTGAAATTTAAAGGGCCAGTGCACCATTAATTGGTGCATGGCCCAATCAGTTCTATCACTTCCCACAATATATAAAACCCCCTTCCCCTTCCTGTCCTTGCCGGATCTTGTTGCCTTGTGCCCTGTGAAAGCATTATAGTGTGTTCCCTAGCCTGTGTTTCCAGACCTTCTGCTGTTGCCCCTGACTATGAACCTTGCCGCCTGCCCTGACCTTCTGCTACGTCTGACCTCGCCTCTGTCTAGTCCTTGTGTACTACGCCTATCTCAGCTGTAAGTGTGGTTGAGTCGCTATCGGGGGATACGACCTGGGAGTTACCGCCGCAGCAAGTCCATCCCGCTTTGCGGCGGGCTCTGGTGAAAACCAGTAACTTCTTAGAACCGGTCCCCTGGTACGGCCCAGGTCATCACCTCACTAACACAAAGGATCCACTACCTGCATACTAGTCCAGTTCCTTACAGTGTTTTTCACTTTTTTGCTTTATTTTTTTTTATTTTTTTTAGTTAGTACTACTACTCCCAGCATGGAACACACTGTTCCATGATGGGAGTAGTACTACCTCTACTAATAGACAGATCGCCTGCTGCGATCTTTCTGTATAATATATAGATGCGGTGGCCGCTCTTCTATGGTCCCCTGCCCTGACATATATTTACACTTATTTCCCACAGAGCTGTGATTGGCAGCTCTCTGTGAGAAATAGGAACATGTGTATATATACGGCTGTATAGAGGACCATAGGAAAGCGGCAGCTGCATCTATACATTATACAGGAGGATCACAGCGGCTGTCAGAAGTGATACCCGCTGTGATCTTTCCATAACTGCAGCTACTACTACTCCCAACATGGAGCACACTCTGCCTCATGCTGGGAGCTGTAGTACCTGCATTAATAGACAGATCGCAGCGGGTGTCAGAAGGTACACTTGCTGCAATCTGTCTATTAATACAGGTACTACAGCTCCCAGCATGGAGCAGAGTGTGCTCCATGTTGGGAGTAGTAGTGCCTGCTTAAGGACACATCACAGTAGATGTCACTACTGACACCCTCTGTGATCGTCCTGTCTATAGCAGAGATGGAGCGACTGTATACATCACTCACATCCCTGCTCTGCACTATACTCCGGGCCGGCCACTCATTCAAACATCTTTTCCTCAGAGCTGTGATTGGCTGCAACCATCCGGCCAATCACAGCTCTGGGTGGGAAATATGTTTCTGTTGACATCAGTGGCCGGAGTATAGTGCAGAGAGGCGAGCTATGTATAGACCCGCTCGATTCTCTGCTATATTATGGACGATCGCATTGGGTGTCAGGACTGACACCCGGGGCGATATGTCTATAGTACAGGTACTATCACTCCCAGCATGGAACAGTCTGTTCCATGCTGGGAGTAGTAGTACTACATAAAAACTTTTAAAAATTTATAAAAAAAAAAGTGAAACACACACTTTATTAAAAAATAATAAAAATTGGGTTATAAAATATATACATTGTGTTTAATAAAAAAATGTTCCATCACTGCTGCATCCTTTTTTTTTTTTTTTTTTGGTACCCAAGAAATTTTGGGTACCAAAAAAAAAAAACGCCAAGGTGCAATTTTCACACAAATAAAAAAAAACACCGGAAAAAACGCAAGAAAAAACGCATGATGACGTCACTTGCACTGGCGATTTTTCAGGCGTTTTTTTAATCCCTAAAAACGCAGTGGAGGGCTAAGGGCTTCTCTGAGTTGATCAAATTTTGCCTTCCTAACGTTCATTGTTTTTGTGGCCCCTCCCTTAGGGAGATTCCCTTATTGAAGAACAAGCTATAATGTATTATATTATGATCACTATTTAGTAGGTGTCTTCCTACTTGCACATAGTTACTCTGTCAGGTCTGTTGGTTAATATTAAGTCTAGTAGGGCACCCCCTCTGGTCGGGCCCTGCACCATTTGGGACAGATAATTGTCTTTAGCTATAGTCAGAAACCTTTATGAGATTCACAGGTCTCAGTCTCCCAGTTTATATCAGGATAGTTAAAGTCCCCCATTATTATCACATCATTTTGATTTGCTGCCTTGTTTATTTGTCTCAGTAATTGATCTTCTGGCTCTTCCATTATGTTTGGTGGCTTATAGCAAAACCCTATCAGAATTTTTTTTTAATCTCCATATATTTATACCCATAATGATTCCACATTATTGTTTCCCTCCCATATATCCTCCTGCAGTGCGGCCTTCAGACTGGACTTTACATAAAGACAAACTCCTCCCCCTTTCCATTTTTTCCGATCCTTCCTGAATAGACTATAACCCTGTATGTTGACCGCTCAGTCACAGCTACACTATCTTTCCCCTCTATGTTGTAGGTTCCCTCCCCCAGTCCCTAGTTTAAACACTCCTCCACCCTTCTAGCCATCTTTTCCCCAAGCACAGCTGCACCCTCCCCATTAAGGTGCAGCCCGTCCTTATGGTAGAGCCTGAAACCAAAGTCGAAGTCAGCCCAGTTCTCCATGAACCCAAACCCCTCCTTCCTACACCAGCTTCTGAGACACTTGTTTACCTCCCTAATCTCCGACTGCCTCTCTGGTGTGGCTCGTGGTACAGTTAATATTTCAGAAAATATTACCTTGGAGGTCCTTGCCTTAAGCTTGCAGATTAAGTCTCTGAAATAATTTTTAAGGACAATCCACCTACCTCTTACTTTGTCATTGGTGCCAACATGTACCATGACCGCTGGGTCTTCTCCAGCCCCACCCAGCAACATGTCAACCTGATCCGCGATGTGCCAAACTCGAGCACCAGGAAGACAACACACTGTTCGGTGATCCCGGTCTTTGTGACAGATCGCCCTGTCTGTCCCCCTAATAATTGAGTCCCCCACTACCAGTACCTGTCTGGCCTGCCCTACACTCCTCCCTCCTTACTGGAGCAGACACCCCCCCCCCCCCCTGGCGGTCAGAGGCAGTATCTTGCTGCAGTACTGCTAGCTCTGAAATGGCATCCCCCTCATCTGCCAACTGGGCAAACTTGTTGGGGTGTGCCAGTTCAGGACTAGCCTCCCTGACACTTTTCCCTCTACCCCGTTTTCTATCTGTAACCCAGCTAACTGCCTGACTGTCCTGCACCTCCGTCCCACTATCCTCCCCCACCTCTACCCCAGAGAGTACTTGCTCAGTGAGCAGGAGACTCCTCTCCAAGTTGTCAATGGGTCTCAGTGTTGCCAGTTGCTCCTCTAGATCCAGGATCTGGGCTTCCAAATGAACAACTCGCACACATCTCGCACAACAATATGCACTCTCAAACTGTTGTTCAAGGATTGCATACATTGAACAGGATGTACACCGGACTGCATTTTCCAACATGGAGGCCATACTAGTTAGGAGAGAGTGGAATCAGGAATTCAACTGCCTGATCCTTTTGTTCTCCCAAATATAAGACTCCAGTTGAGATGAGTGTGGCAGTAGCATAACCCCTTCCTCTATTCACAACCAATGAAAAGCTATGTGAACAGAAAATGACCTTATATTTAAGTCAAGTTTTTAGGTTAAATACATGTTCCATTTTACTAACTATATAGAAAAAAATCCCATTTGGAGGAGATTTTCTGGCTTGGCATATCATCCCTAATCATGTTAAGGTTCTTTTAAGGATGCATAGTTATTGTAAGGGAAGCTACCTCCAGTAGTGTGAGAAAGTTATTTTCTTTCTGGAAAAGAGCTACTATGTATATTAAAAATAATCCTAAAATTTAGCATTTTTCAGTCTTGCTCCTGAGGCTTAATAATAAGATGACACTTCTTATCTGTAGGGATATGTAGATAAAATGGCATCAGGCCATTTCCAATAGTTGACAGAGCTCAGCCTCCCCCTCAGAGCTCAGCCTCAGCCTAGAAAACTCTCACATAAAAGTCAATTGGGTCCCATCAAATCTTGTTTTCCTATGTCCATGGGCCTTACTAAAAAGCGTCTTACTGAATGCTGTTAGAAGCAGCTCAGGCAACATGGCAGCCCCTATAATAATGTACGTAACATGAGAAAACTTTACAAACAGAAGATAGAAAGAGATTAAAAATAAACAAAATGTTTTGGTGTCTGGCTCTAATCAGTAAAATAAATCTAGGTGATACATTCCCTTGAAGAGTATGGCCAGCCTTCATTGTAAGCCGAAGGCTAGGCCCACACTACAGAATTTCCGAATGGAAATCCGCTTTAAAATTCCAGTCAAAAATTCCCTTGCAGCAGAATCCCGTTGCTGGCTATGAGATTCAGCGGCACAGAGCACACAACAAAATTCAGCAGCAGACGTTCCGCTTGAATACATTGCTGTATATGGGGCTGATTTAGTCAGCACTGGCCCCACTCAGAAATTCTGTAGTGTGAACCTAGACAAAGTGTGTTGACTAATAGTTACTTAAGTGTATATGCCGGGCTTTAGGTAACAGTTTTACAGACAAGCTTAACAATGTCATTCTGATTATGATAACAATGTGCAAATGAAAATAGAAAGCAAAAAAATATAAAAGCCTAGCTCTCAAAAAAGTTTTCTTAAACAGCTTGAGGATAGTAGATAATGACAAAAAGAATGACAAATCTGGATGACATATTTCTATGCAGTAAAAGTTCATTGTAGTTGAGACAGAAATGCTTCTGCTGTTCCTCTAAGCAATAAAACCATTTGCAGATGTAAGCTACACAAATATCTGTCACCCTAGTGTTCGCCTCTATATGTCAGCCTGTATCCAGATCTCTTGCTCATTAGACATTAATTAGGAGGTGGGGAATTTTGACCTTCAGGCTCTGGTCGCTAGGGGAATAAAAAGGAATCTTGGTAGGGGGGGTGGACCAGCTGGGCTTTCAAAAGGAGAAAGACAGATGCCCTGAGAGCAAAAAGATAGTCAAGGAGGGGGTTGATGGGGGTTGTGAGTGCACAGGAGAGCGAAAGATTTATTCACGGACAATAAGAGAGAGAATTAATAATGTCCTGGGAAAAAGGACTTTTCTCACAGTCCTGAAGTGCCCCTAACTGTTGCTCCCTTGTCACAGTGACACTCCTCCCCTGGTACAGACCAGACAGGAGTCTCCTTTCAGCTAATACCCTGTCAGATGACCATCATATTACCTCATTGTTAAACATTACCTTCACAATTGTTGCATTATACTAAGCACGGTGGTTGAACACCTGTTGTATAAAGGTAGTGACATCAGCATTGTATACTTTACAGGTCCCATCTTGATGTTAATCTTTTTTAATTCTCTTTATTTTACTTCCTAAACCAAAAAGTTTAGCAGGAAATGCTTAGTGGTTGCAAAAACACACTTATGGTGTGGAAGGCCATGATTGTTAGAGGCCTTGTATTACACATGTTGGTCAATTATCATAAAATCAATAGCACATCTATAAAATGTAAGCACTATGAAATGAGCAGCTATGGGTTACTGATGCATATGTACTGTTAAAATTCTTTCTCCAGTTTAACATCTATAATATTAAAGATGTCTGTTCATTTGTATGAGATCATAAAACAAAATTAAATAAGTAAGAAGCAGGCAAAATAAATGGTTAATGGCAGAATGCTATGGGCAAATGCCCACCATAGTCACATGACATTATAATAGACAGCAAATCATCAAGCCACAATCAAAACATTACCGTGTTAAAGGGGCTGTTTGGAAATGTTTTTTTTTTTTAAACTGTATATATGGCTAGGGGTAGGTTAACAAGTAGGCTGTTGCTGCCGAAGAGGTTTGCTATGGGGATTTGCTTCTAAACTGGGCGGTTCCCGAGACACATGTCATCAGAGAGCATTTAGACAGAAAAGAACAACATTAACTTCAGAAGCTCATAAGTACTGAAAGGATTAAGATTTTTTAATATAAGTAATTTACAAATCTGTTTAACTTTCTGGAGCCAGTTGATATATATAAAAAAAAAGGTTTTTCCCTGGATAACCCCTTTAAGGACTTCTTTGAGCTAAAATAAAAATATCAAGTTTCCTCCATCAACCTGCACTCAGTACCATATATTGAGAATGTAAAAACCAAATTTAAAATAGTTTTGCTATTTTATTACAAATGAGAAACTAACATTATTCAGACCCTTGACATTTGAGATTTAGCTCTGGGGTCTCCCATTTCTAGTGATCATTTTTGAAATGTTTCCACACCTTGATTGAAATCTACCTATGGTAAATTAAGCTGATATGAAATTATTTGGAAAGACACCTCCCTGTCTATATAAGGTCTCACAGCTGACAATAAATATCAGAGCAAAACCAAACCATGAGTTGGAAAGAACTGGCAGCATAGCTCATGGACAGAATGATGTGAAGGCATGGATCTGGAGAAGGGTACAAAGATATTCTGCTACGCAGATTGTCACCAGCAACACAAGAACCTTCATAACTCTTAAAAGGTATAAGTTTGGAACAACCAGGACTTTTCCTAGAGCTGGCCGCCCCACCAAACTAAGTAATTAGAGGAGAAGGACCTTGTAAGAGACATGACCAAGAAACCAATGGTGACTCTGGCTGAGCTCAAAGAACCTGTGGGCAGATGGGAGAAACTTCCAGAAGGTCAACTATTACTGCAGCTCTCCACAATCTGTATTTTATTGCAGAATGGCCAGAAAGAAGCCTCTCCTCAGCCAAAGACACATGAAAGCCAGCCTGTTAATGAAAAAGCACCTAAATGACTGTAAGACTTTGAGAAACAAGATTCTCTGATCTGATTAAACCAAGATTTTTACTTTTGGGCTCAATTCTAAGTATGACATCTGAAGGAATCATGCTCATCATCTGCCCATACCATCCCTGTGGTATAACATGGCAGTGGCAGCAGAATGCTGTAGGCTTTTTTTATTTTTTTTTATTTTTAGGATTGAGGGAAGGCTTAATAAAAATCTGATCTAGAGAGCCCTGGACCGAAGGTTTACCTTCCAAAAAAGACAATGACCATGAAACCATTATATATATATATATATATATATATATATATATATATATATATATATATATATATATAAAACTCAACGTGTGTGTGTGTATGTATGTATGTGTGTATGTTCCACAAAAACTTCCAAACGGCTAAAGATATTAACATGAAACTTGGCACACATGTTACTTATATGTCAACAACAAACGTAGGATAGGTGATTTAACCCTTACTCACCCCCATTTGCCAGGGGCGGGGTTTATGTTTAAAGTTCCATACAAGTCAATGGAAATAACTTCCAAACAGCTGGAGATATTTTGATAAAACTTGGTCACATGGTACTTACATGTCCACTTAAAATATAGGATAGTTAATTTAACCCTTAACTACCCCCATTGTGAGGGTCAGGGTTTTTGTTTAAAGTCCCATGCAAATCAATGGGAAATGTATGTTCCCACATAACTTCCGTATGGCTGGAGATATTTCAATACCTGGTACACATGTTATGGGTCGGGATATGAGGACGGGATGGGAGGTCGGGATAGGAGGATGAGATATGAGGACGAGATATGAGGTCGGGATAGCAGGTCGGGATTGGAGGATGGGATAGGAGGATGGGATAGGAGGACGGGATAGGAGGTCTGGATAGGAGGTCGGGATAGGAGGTCAAGATAGGTCAAGAAAGGAGGTCGGGAAAGGAGGTCGGGATAGGAGGACGGGATAGGAGGACGGGATAGGAGGTCGGGATAGGAGGTCGAGATAGGAGGTCAAGATATGAGGACGGGAAAGAAGGACAGAAAAGGAGGTCAGGATAGGAGGTCGGGATACGAGGACGGGATAGGAGGTCGAGATAGGAGCTCTAGATTGGAGGACGGGATAGAAGGTCGAGATAGGAGGACGGGATAGGAGGACGGGATAGGAGGTCGAGATAGGAGGACAGGATAGGAGGTCGGGATAGGAGGTCGGGATAGGAGGTCGGGATAGAAGGTCGGGATAGGAGGACGGGATAGGAGGATGGGATAGGAGGATGGGATAGGAGGATGGGATAGGAGGTCGAGATAGGAGGACAGGATAGGAGGTCGGGATAGGAGGTCAAGATATGAGGACGGGATAGGAGGTCAGGATAGGAGGTTGGGATATGGGGTTAGGATATGACAAGAATATATGAGGACTGAATATGAACTCAAAAGCTTCCTCCTTTGTTTATTTTCCTCCCCAACAAGGATTAGAAAGGAAAAACCGGGCAACACTGGGTACTCAGCTAGTATTATTAAATTTGTGGGCGGAAATTTATAAGAAAACTGCAATTTAGCAAATTTTGTGGGATTTGGTTTTATACAGTGCACATCATGGTAAAAATTATACATTATATTTATTCTGTAGGTCAATGTGATTAAAACGATACCAAATTTATATAGTTTTTCTGTTATTGTACTACTTTAACAATATGCAAACTTTTTTAAACAAAAATGGTATGCATAAAATTGTCCTTTCTCACCCCTATAACTTTTTTTTCCATGGTAGCCATGAGGGCTCATTTTTTGCGTCATGAGCTATATTTTTTATCAGTACCATTTTAGTTTTGATGGGACTTTTTGATAACCTTTTATTCATTTATTCATTTTTTCTGATATATGATGTGAATAAAATAATTAAAAGTATTTTTGCTGTGTTTTTTTTTATATATATTTAAACCGTTTACCAGGCAGGATCATAAATATTATATTTTAATAGTTTGGACATTGATCACCAAGTCTGCCCGTCTTTAGCAATGGGTGTCTGGCTACTGATAACAGTGAGCCAACACTCACTGCTCTGAAGCGAGTGCAGCTCCTGCATTCACTTTAAAGTTACTTAGCACTTCAGGGTGTACCAAGTGACAAGGGCGTACCTGTACTCAATTATCATCTCTGCTAAGAAAAACAAAACTTCTAACAGTTTTTATCTCTGGCTAGGGCTGTTAAGTCTTTATATTAGGTAAGTTTATCAGCCAATTGTCCTCAACTATGAAGCTGCTATTACATATGGCAGTTTTTTTCTGTAAAACTACCACTGCAGTTTTCCTACCAAAGTCAGAGGTGGATCCAGCAAGGAGAAGTAGAAGTCCTACCCCATCCCTTTTGCATTCACTAAGTTTTGGCTCAAAAACTGCATTCTTTTGAGTGACAGCAGTACTTTGATAGCTTGATCAGATCATCACAAGTCCCTTCTGTGAATGATCTCAAAATGTTTAAAGAATAACTTAGACAAACACAGTGGTCATCTTTTCCTACCAGATTTTTTAAAAGAAAACAGAAGCTAGCTGAGTGGGAAAACATGACACGTGGCTATATGGACTTCCACAAAGCCATTGCATATGCTTATGGATACAATTCCATAGGCTCTCTTTTCAGCATCTACTCATTAACTATTAGTTCCAGCATTAACAGAATACATTGGCCCCAATCAATTGTGTCTTGCCTCTTTGACACACTACTTTGCAATAATCAACATTATTTAGAAAATATAGCTGTCACGATTCGGCTGGCTGGAGGTGGATACTCTGTGCCAGAGAGGGATTGACGTGGACCGTGTTGGTGGACCGGTTCTATGTTGCTACTGGTATTCACCAGAGCCCGCCGCAAAGCGGGATGGTCTTGCAGCGGCGGTAGCAACCAGGTCGTATCCACCAGCAACGGCTCAACCTCTCTGACTGCTGAAGATAAGCGCAGTACAAGGGAGTAGACAAGAGCAAGGTCAGACGTAGCAGAAGGTCAGGGCAGGCAGCAAGGATCGTAGTCACGGGCAACGGCAGGAGGTCTGGAACACAGGCTAGGAACACACAAGGGAACGCTTTCACTGGCACAATGGCAACAAGATCCGGCGAGGGAGTGCAGGGGAAGTGAGGTATAAGTAGGGAGTGCACAGGTGAAAACACTGATTAGGCCTGCTGCGCCAATCAGTGGCACAGTGGCCCTTTAAATAGCAGAGACCCGGCGCGCGCGCGCCCTAAGGAGCGGGGCCGCGCGCGCCGGGACAAGACAGACGGGGAACGGGTCAGGTACGGGAGCCGGGATGCGCATCGCGAGCGGGCGCCTCCTGCGTCGCGAATCGCATCCCGGCTGGGAGTGATATTGCAGCGCACCCGGTCAGCAGGTCTGACCGGGGCGCTGTGAATGAGAGGATGCTGCGAGCGCTCCGGGGAGGAGCGGGGACCCGGAGTGCTCGGCGTAACAGTACCCCCCCCTTGGGTCTCCCCCTCTTCTTGGAGCCTGGGAACCTGAGGATAAGACTTTTGTCTAGGATGTTGTCCTCAGGTTCCCAAGATCTCTCCTCTAGGCCACAGTTCTCCCAATCCACCAAAAAAAATCTTTTACCTCTGACAATCTTGGAGGCCAGAATCTCCTTCACAGAGAAGACGTCAGATGAACCGGAAACAGGAGTGGGAGAAACAACTTTGGGAGAGAAGCGGTTAAGGATGAGTGGTTTAAGGAGAGAGACATGGAAGGCATTGGGAATACGGAGAGAAGGAGGAAGAAGGAGTTTGTAAGAGACAGGGTTAATCTGGCACAAGATTTTGAAAGGACCAAGATAGCGTGGTCCCAGTTTGTAACTGGGGACACGAAAGCGGACATACTTAGCGGAGAGCCATACCTTGTCTCCGGGAGCAAAAATGGGGGGAGTTCTTCTTTTTTTATCAGCAAATTTTTTCATCCGGGATGAAGCCTGTAAAAGAGAATTTTGGGTTTCTTTCCATATGGTGGAAAGATCACGAGTCACTTCATCCACAGCGGGCAAACCAGAGGGCAAGGGAGTAGGGAGGGGAGGAAGAGGGTGACTGCCGTACACCACGAAAAATGGGGATTTAGCAGAAGATTCGGAGACTCTGAAGTTGTATGAGAATTCGGCCCATGGTAGAAGATCTGCCCAGTCATCCTGGCGGGAGGAAACAAAATGCCGTAAATAGTCACCCAGGACCTGATTAATTCTTTCTACTTGCCCATTGGATTGGGGATGATAAGAAGAAGAGAAGTTTAATTTGATCTTGAGCTGTTTACAGAGGGCCCTCCAGAATTTAGACACGAATTGGACGCCTCTATCCGAGACGATATGCGTGGGCAAACCGTGAAGGCGAAAAATGTGTATAAAAAATTGCTTTGCCAACTGAGGCGCTGAAGGAAGACCAGGAAGAGGAATACAATGTGCCATCTTGGAAAATCGATCAACGACCACCCAAACAACTGTGTTGCCACGGGATGAGGGCAAGTCCGTAATAAAGTCCATAGCAATCTGTGACCAAGGCTGTTCAGGAACAGGCAGAGGATGAAGGAGACCAGCAGGCTTCTGGCAAGGAGTCTTATCCCGGGCACAGACAGTACAGGCCCGCACGAAATCAACAACATCAGTCTCCAGAGTCGGCCACCAATAAAATCGAGAGATGAGTTGAAAGGATTTTTTGATGCCCGCATGGCCTGCGAGGTGGGAGGAGTGTCCCCATTTGAGAATCCCGAGACGCTGGCGTGGAGAAACGAAGGTCTTACCTGGAGGAGTTTGCCTGATTGAAGCTGGAGAAGTGGAGATCAGACAGTCCGGAGAAATGATGTGTTGCGGAGAGGCCTCTACTTCAGAGGCATCAGAAGAAGAGAGAGGGCATCGGCCCTAATGTTCTGGTCAGCAGGGCGAAAATGGATTTCAAAGTTAAAACGGGCAAAGAACAACGACCACCTAGCCTGGCGAGGGTTCAGTCGTTGGGCAGACTGAAGATAGGAGAGATTCTTGTGATCAGTGTATATAATAACTGGATATTTTGATCCCTCCAGCAGGTGCCTCCATTCCTCAAGCGCGAATTTAATGGCCAGTAGTTCTCGATCACCAATGAAGTAGTTTTTCTCTGCCGGAGAGAAGGTCCTAGAGAAAAACCCACAAGTAACAGCATGCCCGGAAGAATTTTTTTGTAGAAGAACTGCTCCAGCTCCCACTGAGGAGGCATGTACCTCCAATAGAAAGGGTTTAGATGGGTCAGGTCTGGAGAGCACGGGAGCAGAAGAAAAGGCAGACTTGAGATGTTTAAATGCGTCTTCCGCTTGGGGAGACCAGGACTTAGGATTGGCATTTTTCTTGGTTAAAGCCACGATAGGGGCCACAATAGTGGAGAAGTGTGGAATGAATTGTCTGTAATAATTGTCGAACCCCAAAAAACGTTGGATAGCACGGAGTCCGGAGGGGCGTGCCAATCTAACACGGCAGATAGTTTATCTGGGTCCATTTGTAGTCCCTGGCCAGAGACCAAGTATCCTAGGAAAGGAAGAGATTGACATTCAAAGAGACATTTTTCCATTTTGGCATAAAGTTGATTGTCCCGAAGTCTCTGAAGAACCATGCGGACATGCTGGCGGTGTTCTTCTAAGTTGGCAGAAAAAATCTGAATATCGTCCAGGTAAACCACAACACAGGTATATAGGAGATCACGAAAAATTTCATTAACAAAGTCTTGGAAGACGGCAGGGGCGTTGCACAGGCCAAAGGGCATGACCAGATACTCAAAGTGTCCATCTCTGGTGTTAAATGCAGTCTTCCATTCGTCCCCCTCCCTGATGCGGATGAGATTATAAGCACCTCTTAAGTCCAGTTTGGTAAAGATGTGGGCGCCTTGTAGGCGATCAAAGAGTTCCGAGATTAGAGGTAAGGGGTAGCGGTTTTTTACCGTGATTTTATTAAGTCCACGGTAATCAATGCAAGGGCGTAGGGAGCCATCTTTTTTGGACACAAAAAAAAAATCCAGCTCCGGCAGGAGAGGAGGACTTGCGGATAAACCCCTTTTTTAAATTCTCCTGGATGTACTCCGACATGGCTTGTGTTTATGGAGCAGACAGAGGATAGATTCTGCCCCGGGGTGGAGTAGTACCCGGGAGGAGGCAATAGGACAGTCATAAGGCCTGTGAGGAGGCAAAGTCTCTGCTTGCTTTTTGCAAAAAACATCAGCATAGTCCAGATAGGCCTTAGGAAGACCAGATACCGGGGGAACCACAGGGTCACGACTGTGAGTACTGGGAATCGGTTTAAGACAGTCCTTGTAACAAGAAGTACCCCAGTTCTTGATTTCTCCTATGGACCAATCAAGGGTTGGGGAATGGCGTTGAAGCCACGGTAATCCAAGAAGAATTTCTGAAGTGCAGTTAGAGAGGACCAAAAATTCAATTTTTTCGTGATGGGGTCCGATGCACATTAGGAGAGGTTCCGTGCGGTAACACACGGTACAGTCCAATCTTTCATTGTTAACAGAATTGATGTAGAGAGGTCTGGCGAGACTGGTCACCGGGATGTTGAACTGGTTGATGAGAGAGGCCAAAATAAAATTTCCTGCAGATCCGGAATCCAAGAAGGCCATAGCAGAGAAGGAGAAGTTAGAAGAAGATATCCGCACAGGCACAGTAAGGCGTGGAGAAGCAGAGTTCACATCAAGAGCTGTCTCACCTTTGTGCAGAGTCAGCGTACGTCTTTCCAGGCGGGGAGGACGGATAGGACAATCCTTCAAGAAATGTTCGGTACCGGCACAGTACAGGCAAAGATTCTCCATGCGGCGTCGTGTCCTCTCTTGAGGTGTCAAGCGAGACCGGTCAACTTGCATAGCCTCCACGGCGGGAGGCACAGGAACGGATTGCAGAGGACCAGAGGAGAGAGGAGTCGGGGAGAGAAACCGCCTTGTGCGAACAAAGTCCATATCCTGGCGGAGCTCCTGACGCTTTTCGGAAACACATGTCAATGCGGGTGGCAAGATGAATAAGTTCATGCAGGTTAGCAGGAATTTCTCGTGCGGCCAGCACATCTTTAATGTTACTGGATAGGCCTTTTTTAAAGGTCACGCAGAGGGCCTCATTATTCCAGGATAATTCGGAGGCAAGAGTACGGAATTAGATGGCCAACAGAAGAATTACCCTGGACCAGGTTCAGCAGGGCAGTCTCAGCAGAAGAGGCTTGGGCAGGTTCCTCAAAGACACTTCGAATCTCCGTGAAGAAGGAGTGTACAGAGGCAGTGACAGGGTCATTGCGGTCCCAGAGCGGTGTGGCCCATGACAGAGCTTTCCCAGACAGAAGGCTGACTACGAAAGCCACCTTAGACCTTTCAGTTGAAAACTGGTCCGACATCATCTCCAAGTGCAGGGAACATTGCGAAAGAAAGCCACGGCAAAACTTAGAGTCCCCATCAAATTTATCCGGCAAGGATAATCGAAGGCTGGAAGTGGCCACTCGCTGCGGAGGAGGTGCAGGAGCTGGCGGAGGAGAAGATTGCTGGAGCTGTGGTAATAGCTGCTGTAGCATCACGGTCAGTTGAGACAGCTGGTGGCCTTGTTGCGCTATCTGTTGTGACTGCTGGGCGACCACCGTGGTGAGGTCGGCGACAACTGGCAGCGGGACTTCAGCGGGATCCATGGCCGGATCTACTGTCACGATTCGGCTGGCTGGAGGTGAATCCTCTGTGCCAGAGAGGGATTGGCGTGGACCGTGTTGGTGGACCGCTTCTAAGTTGCTACTGGTATTCACCAGAGCCCGCCGCAAAGCGGGATGGTCTTGCAGCGGCGGTAGCAACCAGGTCGTATCCACCAGCAACGGCTCAACCTCTCTGACTGCTGAAGATAAGCGCGGTACAAGGGAGTAGACAAGAGCAAGGTCGGACGTAGCAGAAGGTCAGGGCAGGCAGCAAGGATCGTAGTCACGGGCAACGGCAGGAGGTCTGGAACACAGGCTAGGAACACACAAGGGAACGCTTTCACTGGCACAATGGCAACAAGATCCGGCGAGGGAGTGCAGGGGAAGTGAGGTATAAGTAGGGAGTGCACAGGTGAAAACACTGATTAGGCCTGCTGCGCCAATCAGTGGCGCAGTGGCCCTTAAAATTGCAGAGACCCGGCGCGCGCGCGCCCTAAGGAGCGGGGCCGCGCGCGCCGGGACAAGACAGACGGGGAACGGGTCAGGTACGGGAGCCGGGATGCGCATCGCGAGCGGGCGCCTCCTGCGTCGCGAATTGCATCCCGGCTGGGAGTGATATTGCAGCGCACCCGGTCAGCAGGTCTGACCGGGGCGCTGCGAATGAGAGGATGCTGCGAGCGCTCTGGGGAGGAGCGGGGACCCGGAGCGCTCGGCGTAACAATATTTTTTGTGACACGCAGTAAAATAAATTGCCAAGAAAAAAATATTGTCTAAAAGTTTAAAGTAACGTTTTCCAAAAAGTTATGAAATAGCAGAGCAGTATATATATATATATATATATATATATATATATATATATATATAAACACACATCTTATATAATATAGTTAGGGCTAAAAACTTATTTGAAGACATTATGGTGATGAGAAACGAAGAAGGTATAAAGCTAAGAAAAGTAAACAGTGAAAAAAGCATTGCATGCATGTTTCACTGAACAAAAAAGTAATTGATAAACTCTGCACATAAATATGCTTTAAATGTCACCACAAGTCAGGTAATTGTAACCCAGGTCTTTGAATAACAATTGAGGTTTAACTTTGCCGTGGAAGAATGTGTTTTCTTTCTCTCTTATGTCCCTTATGAAAGAAAACCCCACAACTCACAGAGCAAAAGATGTGAGTCTTTCTTGTAGTGCTGTAAGCTTCTCAAACAAAGAGGGGATAGATCTTTTTAAAAGGAGGGTTGTCATTCACAATTCTCAAGCGTTTTCAGTGTATTGCCATTTGGAAGCTAACAAAAGTGAATTAAGCTAGGCTACATCACAGAGAACAATTTGTCATGGTATTCTGAAAAATCAACTTTTATGTTTATTACTACTTTGTACAATAAATAAAGAAAAGAGAGACTGATTATAGACTAAGTATGAAACCCATAGTCTTCATCACATGCATCACAAATGTCAGAAATATGATTTATTTCTGAGTTTAGCATTAAAAGCCAGACAAATCATTCTTTTTTCTACTGTGCTCAAATATGTTCTTGACACTTTGGGGGAGAAGGAGGACTTATAAAGTTTCTGTGCAATATTTATGTAATAAAAAGTCACCACATGCTACTTTTGCTTTGCAGGTGTCATGTCTGGGCAGGGAAGGAGGGCACACTATTCTCGCCCACTCCTCCTATCCCTGCCTACTTACGTACGCGCCCTAGGTAGCAGGTCCGTAACCACCGTGATGGTCCCTACTTACAAGAAGTGAGGGCAGTCCAGTCAAAATAATAAACTATAATGCAGAGAGAGGTCGGGACACAGAATGGAATCACCTAGACTAACAGAAAAATAACTAAACATTCACACAATAAGTTGCTTCCACAGTCAGAGTCGATACCAAGAGGTTACAGATAAGCCAATTCGCAATGCCAGGAGAAGAGTCAGAGAGCAGAGCCAAAGGGTCAAAATGCCAGATATAACAGATACAATATAAATGCTAGCTATGAGTACAGAGTTCTTTAGCAGGCAAGGATTGGGTTTGGACTGCCAGCTTAAATAGGCCCAGACCAGGTGCTCACATCAAGGTCAGCTGACCAGCCCAAAGCAAAACAAAACAGAGAGAGAGCTTTCAGAACCGTTTAACCCCACAGGACAGCAGGAGGAGGCCTTCCCTATATCCCCCGATAAAGTACATACACTAGATGTAGAAGTGCAAATGCCCCCATTTTATTTTTAGTACAGTAACAGAATAAAAACTGAAGTGGGTGCATCCTCAGGTCTGCTCTGCAGGCTTTATCTGTAATTTTCAGACATCCGAAAGCTGGTGTGCCTACCATCTCTGGTGTTTGCAATATCCTGCACACATGTACAGGAGGGGATCCTGACATCTATGTCTCTATTCACAGCATAAAATTTTGCTGCAGCATGGCAGGCATTATGTAGCAGTAATTAGCAGTCTAAACGTTTTTTTTATCTTTTGCTGTCTCTCTGCACTTCTGTCTCTCTGCACTTCTGTGGGGAAACTATGATGCCAACCTAATGTGAGGGAACTATGCTGCCAACCTAATGTGGGGGAACTATGCTTCCTACCTAATGTGAGGGAACTATGCTGCCTACATAATGTGGGGGAACTATGCTTCCTACATAATGTGGGGGAACTATGCTGCCAACCTAATGTGGGGGAACTATGCTGCCAACCTAATGTGGTGGAACTATGCTGCCTACTTAATGTGGGGGAACTATGCTGTCAACCTAATGTGGGGGAACTGTGCTGCCTACCTAATGTGGGTGAACTATGCTGCCTACCTAATGTGGGGGACTTATGCTGTGTACTTAAATGAGTACTCTAGCATAAGAAAACTTATCCCCTATTCTAAGGATGGGCATAAATTTCAGGTCGCGTGGGGTCCGGCCATTGGGACCCTCCCCCCTGTGATATCCCATACAGGGCCCTGGAAATCCACAGGAAGGGGGTGTCTCGACCACGCCCCCTCAATACAACTCTATGGGAGAGCCGGAGCGCTGCATTCGGCAATCTCCAGCTCTACTATAGCGCTGCAGTGAAGGAGTGTGACAGCCAATTATATTTTTCCCTCATAGGTTACTTTAGCCATTCTCTCTTTTCAGTTTTCTGTGTGAATCACTGCAGCTTAATATGCAAGGTGTCACATTTTTTGTGTCACATTGCTATACAAGGTGTTTTACACATACTATGCCTCGGGCAGCAAAGTAAATGCAACATAGTTTAGGAATCTGGTATTCATCATGTAGGCTGTCAGTCTAAAACTGTAAATTGCAAATCAAGATATTGTCCACTGATATCTGGGATTTATCATCTTCAAAGGTTTCACCAGTGTGTAGTCACGCAAACAATTAAAAATGCTGAGTGATTATCTATAGATAATACTGAATGGCCTGGAATGTCACACATCTCATCTCATGGGACAAAAACTTGATTGATCCCTATTTGTACACCAAACTTTTTAGGTAGGCAAAGATAAGACAACACTTTCAAGAACACACACACACACACACACACATATATATATATTTATATATATATATATATATATATAGGTATTGCAGCACTACTATATGGGGTGCCAGCGCCCAGACTTGATCAGAGTCCTCGTAGTATAATGGTCCTATAGTAGAAGTAGAAAAGCGCAGCACTCCTCCAGTAAGTGAAAATGGTCCTATAGTAGGACAGAAATGTTGTTGCTTTACATGTGAGCAAATAAATCCACTTTTTTTCACTTACTGGAGGAGTGCTGCGCTTTTCTACTTCTATATATATATATATAAAACTCAATGTGTGTGTGTGTGTGTATATGTGTGTATGTTCCAGCATCACGTCCAAACGGCTAAAGATATTAACATGAAACGTGGCACACATGTTACTTATATGTCAACAACAAACATAGGATAGGTGATTTAACCCTTACCCACCCCGATTTGCCAGGGGCAGAGTTTATGTTTAAAGTCCCATACAAGTCTATGGGAAATAAATGTTACTGCATAACTTCCAAACGGCTGGAGATATTTCAATAATACTTGGTCACATGTTACTGATATGTTCACTTAAAATATAGGATAGTTAATTTAACCCTTAACTACCCCCATTTGTGAGGGTCAGGGTTTTTGTTTCAAGTCCCATGCAAATCAATGGGAAATGTATGTTTTCACATAACTTCTGTACGGCTGGAGAAATTTCAATACCTGGTACACATATTACGGGTTGGGATGGGAGGACGGGATGGGAGGTCGGGATAGGAGGTCGAGATAGGAGGTCGAGATAGGAGGACGGGATAGGAGGTCGGGATAGGAGGTCGGGATAGGAGGATGGAATAGGAGGTCAAGATAGGAGGACGGGATAGAAGGACGGGATAGGAGGTCAAGATAGGAGGTCAGGATAGGAGGTCAGGATAGGAGGTCGAGATAGGAGGACGGGATAGAAGGATGGCATAGGAGGTCAAGATAGGAGGTCGGAATAGGAGGTCGGGATAGGAGGTCGGGATAGGAGGTCGAGATAGGAGGTCGAGATAGGAGGATGGGATAGGAGGATGGGATAGGAGGATGGGAGGACGGGATAGGAGGTCGGGATAGGAGGTTGGGATAGGAGGATGGGATAGGAGGTTGAGATAGGAGGACGGGATAGGAGGACGGGATAGGAGGACGGGATAGGAGGACGTGATATGGGGTTGGGATATGACAACAATATATGGGGATGGGATTTAAAGTCAAAAGCTTCCTCCTTTGTTGATTTTTCTCCCCAACAAGGATGAGGAAGGAAAAACTGGGCAACGCTGGGTACTCAGCTAGTATATATATATATATATATATATATATATATATATATATATATATATAAATCGATATGTCAAATGAACATCAATTTCAGACCTCAGCAATATTAACCTCTGTACTATGGAATATTTTTACTGCATACAGTACTGACAGAACTTTAAATTGTAATGGGATTTTTTTTAAAGTAAAAGAAATTGTTTAGAACAATAATAGTCAATGTAACACTTACAAATGTATCTCTGGACTATACTGTAGGGATCATAACCTTTACCATATTTGCACACTGTATTTCCTGTATCTTATATATAGGGTGAAAAAAAGTAGGTTTAAAACCAGCTGAGGAATACATAAATGTTTTACTCTTCTCACTACTGGCAGGAAAGTATAGATGGAGAATGTGGACATTTTAATATTCCTGGAGGTGAAGTGCATGGAGAAGCCTGACCAGTAAAATGGATGAACTGGACTTTATTTGCTGGACACATGGCTTATTATAGCTAGGACTGGGCAGTTATCTTACAGGGTTACAGTTTATTTAGAAAGGATTGTAAAAATTAGAAATGGAGTTTTTTTTTAACCTTCATGTAAAGGCCAAACTGTGGGAACATATATGTTAAGAACGTGAACATGTGGGGTCTCTATGGGTAGACATATATGGAAAGAAGGGATTCACTTTTAGCCACCAAATATAATTCCATAGTTTTAGTTTATAAGGTTGAAAAAAGACAAAAGTCCATCAAGTTCAACCTAAAACCCTACTGTGTTGATCCAGAGTAAGGCAAAAATCCCCTATGAGGCTGATGCCAATTGCCTCATAACTGAGAATAAAAATCCTTCGCTACTCCAATATGGCAATCAGAATAAATGCCTGGATCAAAGTTCTATCCACATAAATCTAGTATCCATAGCTTGTAATATTATATTTTCTAGAAAAACATCCAGGCCCCCCTTGAAATTGTTTCTTGAGTCAGATATCATAACATCATGTGGCAGAGAGTTCCATAGTCTCACTGCTCTTACAGTAAAGAATTCCCGTCCATCATGATGGTGACGTAGAGGATGCCACCTTGTCATTGCTACTGGCCTAGGTATAAAATGAACCATAGAAAGATCTCTGTACTAATAGTTCATATCTGTACATTGTGGTCAAATGGCCCCTAACAAATGCTGCAAAAATCGATAACTTAAAAATCGAGTACTCCAGAATAGGAAAATTGTACTCCATACTGCCAGCAGTAAAAAAATAAAGTATGTTCGAAGAAAGAACCAAGCACTCACCAGATGCGTTGCGTTTAAAATCTTCAGGCTTTATTTCAAAGATCTTCCGAAGATAGCTCAGGTTGGACACGGGCAGTGCGGGAGAGCTGGAGGGTGGAGTGGTGTGGGGGGATGGGCAACGGACCGTATCGCGCTGTGACGCGCTTCGTCAGGCCACCTCGGACACTGGGATACTGTATCAGACACTAATTTCTATCCAGCGGGCTAATTGACAGGTGATAGAAGGCGGTGCCTAGGACTCTACATTTCTTCTTGATACATTATTAGTAAAAAAATAAAGATGTACATAACTTCCTTCGCGCCCCCGGTGCCTCCGGTAACACACTCCGGTCTCCGCCGCGATCCTCTTCCTGGTTGCCAGTGGTTGGCGAGTCATACCGCACTCAGCCAATCACCGGCCGCAGCAAAGTCCCGACTCGGCCAGCGATAGGCTGAGCGGCAGTGTGACGTTTTCCTTCCCGGCATCTGCTGCCGGGGCCGAAAACGTCACACTGCCACTCAGGTAAAATATGTACCAAAGACAGATAAAGGCAGCGAGACAGAGAGACTCCTTTCCAAAGAGAGCAAAACTAACCCTAACTATTTTTGTTATAAAAATATTTCAGTATAAATGTTAAAACTGAAAGTATTGTCCCTTAAAATATAATGAAGGAGGGATCACAGAGGGAATGAGGAAAAAGCAAATGTATTTAACTTATTGTTTTCACTGTAATCACAAAGGAAAGTGAAATGCTGAGCAAAATGCAGTGGGATAGGGTAAACTCTACTTTAAATAACACCTGTCTAACCCAGAAAGAAGTGCTGGGTTAAATAAATAAGAATTTATTTGAAAATTATGGCGGAAAATAAGTATTAGGTCACCTACAAACAAGCAAGATTTCTGTTTCTCACAGACCTGTAACTTCTTCTTTAAGAGTCTCCTCTGTTCTCCGTTACCTGTATTAATGGCACCTGTTTGAACTTCTTATCAGTATAAAAGACACCTGTCCACAACCTCAAACAGGCACCCTCCAAACTCCACTATGGCCAAGACCAAATAGCTGTCGAAGGACAAAATTGTAGACCTGCACCAGGCTGGGAAGACTGAATCTTCAATAGGCAAGCAGCTTGGTGTAAAGCAATCAACTGTGGGAGCAATTATTAGAAAATGGAAAACATACAAGACCACTGGTAATCTCCATCGATCTGGGACTCCACGCAAGATCTCACCCTGTGGTGTCAAAATGATCACAAAAACGGTAAGCAAAAATCCAAGAACCACACAAGGGGACCTAGTGAATGACCGACAGAGAGTTGGGACCAAAGAAACAAAGGCTACCATCAGTAACACACTACGCCGCTAGGGACTCAAATCATGCAGTGCCAGACATGTCCCCCTGCTTAAGCCAGTACATGTCTAGGTCCGTCTGAAGTTTGCCAGAGAGCATTTGGATGATCCAGAAGAGTATTGGCGAGAATGTCATATGGTCAGATGAAATCAAAGTAGAACTTTTTGGTAAAAACTCAACCTGTTGTGTTTGGTGGAGAAAGAATTCTGGGTTGCATCCAAAGAACACCATACCTACTGTGAAGCATGGGGGTGGAAACATCATGCTTTGAGGCTGTTTTTCTGCTAAGTTACCAGGACGACTCATCCGTGTAAAGTAAGGAATGAATGGGGCCATGTATCGTGAGATTTTGAGTGAAAACCTCCTTCCATCAGCAAGGGCATTGAAGAAGAAACGTGGCTGGGTCTTTCAGCATGACAATGATCCCAAAGACACCACTCGGGCAACGAAGGAGTGACTTCATAAGAAGCATTTCAAGGTCCTTGAGTGGCCTAGCCTGTCTTTAGATCTCAACCTCATAGAAAACCTTTGGAGGGAGTTGAAAGTCTGTGTTGCCCAGCGACAGCCCCAGAACATCACTGCTCTAGAGGAGATCTGCATGGAGGAATGGGCCAAAATACCAGCAACAGTGTGTGAAAACCTTGTGAAGACTTACAGAAAACGTTTGACCTCTGTCATTGCCAACATAGGGTATATAACAAAGTATTGAGATGAACTTTTTATATTGACCAAATACTTATTTTCCACCATAATTTGCAAATAAATTCTTAAAAAATCAGACAATGTGATTTTATGGATTTTTTTTCCTCATTTTGTCTCTCATAGTTGAGGTATACCTATGATGAAAATTACATGCCTCTCTCATCTTTTTAAGTGGGAGAACTTGCACAATTGGTGGCTGACTAAATACTTTTTTGCCTCACTGTATGCAGAGATCCGGAATGTGAAAGGCTCAGAAGTTTATTATGCACCACATCTGTATCTTTATCTGTACTCTGTACATTATGTGGTGCACAATGAACTTCTGAGCCTTTCCCATTCCGGAGCTCTGGTATTCTGTGCTGTGACCATGTGACCATACGCTACATTTGGGACTATATACATATATATATATATATTTCTTTTATCCAGTTCAGTACATTACATGATGTATTACACGCACTGGCCCTGAGTACATCAGTTCCTCCCTGTATAAGATGAGGAAAACTGGCTTCTAATAGGCTGAACTGGATTGACATATATCTTTTTTTAGTCTTACAAACTATGTTATTATGTTATAAAATAGCATTCAGCTTTTAACTTTACAGAATTGGTGAATGTTTACACATTATTAATATTGTGCCCAATGTTCATACTGACTTTTACTTTTTTCCACACAGGAACTCTCCATCCAGCAAGAAGAAAGAGTTTCCCGCCTTCCACTGCACCTGGGCAGGGAATAGTGTGGGAATGGGAGAAGTTTCCAGGACAATGGGTCCCTTTTGAAACCCAGTTATCAATCCTGATCCAAGAAGCTTTTGAGAGACATCAGCCAGGTGTTCGGCTTGGACAGCCCTGCAATGGGTCCCATATATGCTTCCAAACCATGACTCAAGTAAAATTTCCTTCACAGAAGAGAATAAGAGTCCGTGCTCGTGCTCAGATTCCCTACCCTACAGCTGGAATCAAATGTCCTTCAGCCTCAGCTAATTTTCACCCTGTGGTACCCCAACTTCTGAATGGAAATTCAAAATATGGGTCATATTCTATTCACAAAATCCATATGAATCCTAGTCAGGAGCTGCTAGATTTCAACAAATTCCCAATGACCTCTAACCAGGGTCTAGTGAACTCTGACAGAGCTATACCTACATCCAACAAAGAACGAATGAACAACGACCATGCACTTGTTAACACAAGTAATGTATTAATTAACAGAAACCAAGTAAACATGAACTTACGGCAACAGACAGGAATCCCCAGACATGACCCTATAAACTACCACTATGCTTTGACTGATTTTGGACACACAATAGGTAATTCGAATCATGAAAATATGAACTCCAACCAAATATTAATGAACTTCAATTCTAGGGTGGTAAATTTTAGAACTGGACCAATACAATCCAACAATGGACTTGTAAATTCTCATGATCTATTAGTAAACTGTAACCAAGATGTACAAAATAACAGCAATGAATTAATTAATTTTGAAGCTAGCGTAATAAACCCAAATGATGGACCTTTTTTTTGCACAACCACTCCACCTCCTTCCAGTCATTGGTCCGAGAAAACAAATGCATTGCTGCTAGAGTCTAATGAAACCATCCAACCACAATGGATATTCAATTCTGACTGTAGATATGATAATTGTAGCCCGGCATTAGTGAGATCTGATTCTCAAAGAGCAGCTTCTAGACCGGCACTAGTACAATCAGATCTAAAGACTAAAGAACTAAGAACAGATCAAATAAGGCCAGAGTTGGTGCCTTCAAATTCTAAAGCTGTGTTAAATAGGTCAAATTCTAGGCATGAAGAATATAGGGCTGAATTGTGCAAACCAATTTCTGAGCCAGAAGAAAGTAAACCAGAATTTGTCCGATCATATTATAGAACTTGTGATAAACCTGAATTCTCTAGGTCTACATCACGACCCTCTGACTCTAGACCTGTATTGGCCAGGTCTAACTCTAAACCTGTATATGAAAGATCTGACTCAAGACAAGCAGAATTCAGACCTGTACTATCTAGAGCAGAATCCTGGAACGATGATACTCAATCTGCTATAGAGAATTTGGACTGTAGAAATGTAGACTCAAGACCTGAATTTGTGAGATCCAATTCTAGACCTTCAGATGCTAGGCCTGAGTTTGTTAGGTCTCAGTCAAGATGTGCTGACTCAAAGCCTGGTCTAGCAAACACCCATCCTGTCATCAGCCATTCAAAATCTACTTTAGCTGGTAGAGGTTTATATCGATCAACTTCACTGAGAAGAAGTATGAGTCCCCCACCCTGTACTTGTCCACAGTGTCACCTGGTACAAAGTGTAAAGTCAGCCAGTTGGCCTGGAGGTCAGGTTGAAACTAGTGCATCATGGAATGGTGGTCGTCAAAGTCCAAAAGCCAACAGCATTACAAGGTAAGATTAAATTATTGCTTCTTACTTGTTAGTAGCTGTGTGTTCAGAACATTCAAAATATGCCAAAAAATCTTCCCTAAAACTTATTTTATTTAACTTATTAAATGTAACTTATTAAATATATTTATACCAATCAGCCATAATATTAACATTAAAACTACTTACATTGTAGTAGTAGTAGTACTACAAGTAGTAAGTGAACAGCTAGTTCTTGTAGTTGTATTAGAAGTAGGAAAGACTAGCATAAGAAGCAACTTTAAAAGGCCTAATTGTGGTAGATAGATGACTGGTTTAGAGCATTTCCAAAACAGCAGGTGTTGTGGGATTTTTCTGGTATGTGGTGGTAGTGGCATTTCTGGTATGTAGTGGTAGTGGCAGAGAAAGTTGTCTGTCTTAATTGCAACTGGGCCCATGTGCCCCATCTAAATATGTTAACCCTGTCCTGCAAGTGGAATGCTGGTTCAGGGTACCAACGAGGAGGAATCCAGTATTCACTGGATTTAATTTCATCAGCATCAGTAGGTCCCAGATACTGTTGAATAATGAATTGATGGTAGGAGCAAAGGAGCACATTCTGTGTGATGTAGGTGAGGTGTTAAGTGTTACCTGCATCCTTACACAGCATCTAGAATGGACCAAAAGAGGCTGGATCAGTAGAGCAGCATGACAGGTGAGCGTACTCAGGGGGCTCAATTGCATAAATAAAGGGCACAGTGGCATAATTAAATAAATTTGAAGGCACAGAGGCACAATTTATAACTTAAGGGGGGACAGTGATACACATAAGGAGCACCATGGCACAACTAAGGTACACAGTGGCACAATTCATTATTTAAATGGCTACTCCAGTGAAAAACACTTTTTTTCTAATCAACTGGTGGCAGAAAGTTAAACAGCTTTATCAGCTGCTTTATGCTGCAGAGGAAGTTGTATTGTTCTTTTTTCCTCCCAAATATTTTTATTGAGTTTTTAATAAAGACAACCCAAACACAGACAAATTGTGCTGAACTGTCCAGAGCAGGAGAGGTTTGCTATGGGGATTTGCTCCTACTCTGGACAGTTCCTGACACAGACAGAGATGTCTGCAGAGAGCACTATGGTCAGACAGAAAGGAACTATACAACTTCCTCTGTAGCATACAGCAGCTGATAAGTACTGGATGGATTAAGATTTCTAAAGGAGTACTCCGCTGCTCAGCGTTTGGAACAAACGGCTGTCACGCCACCTCCCATAGACTTGCATTGAGGGGGCGGGACGTCATGAGGGGGCGGGGTAATGACGTCACGAGCTCCCGGCTATGTCTCCTGCATTCAGAACAGTTTGCTCCAAATTCTGAGTAGTGGAGTACCCCTTTAAAAAGAAGTAATTTACAAATCTGTTTAACTTTTTGGCACCAGTTGATTTAAAAAAAAGATGTTTTCCACTGTAGTAACCCTTAAAGAGGCACTGTGCACACATAAGGGGCACATTGGCAAAATGACCATATGTCACAACATAGATAAACATGTGTCACCTAATGACAATACTAAGTTAGAAGATCACATAGTTTTAAAGCGGAAATCAAACAAAAACATAAAACACTATAAAACAATATTAAATACTGGTAAGATCCACCCTGAAACACAGGCATGGTGGCTACAATCGGAAATGTTCAAGGTAAAATACTAATCTGAGTCAGGTGAGATGGAACCTGCAACTAAAACAGGACTTGAGACTTGCTTGTTGCAGGCATGATAAAAGAAAAGATAGGTATGAAGTGAGCTGACCCTTGGAAAAACACTCTAGAATAAGGTTGGGTTGACACTACAGAATTTCCGACCAGAATTCTGTTTTGAAATTCCACTTGGAAATTTTGATGCAGCATACCATCAGCAAAATGCAACAGAAACCTGGATTCATCTAAACAGGCAATGTATTTCTAATGCTCAGTGATTTAACGTCTTTCCAATGCTCAGTGGTCCAAGTTTTGCACTTTTTTTCTGCCCACTGGAGTCTTCTGTTTCCCTCAGACAGCAATGGCAATTGAACTGGTCTTCTGCTGTTATAGCTAGCCAATTTTATGAAAAGACAAATTAGTGGAACATTTATAAGTAGAAATGAGCAAGAATTCTGGTGTAATGTATGCCAAAAACTGTCTTACATGACTTCTACCACATGTATTAGATGTTTTTGCCACCTTTCAGCCCATTATTTGCCTATTTAGCCACATGAAAGGGTTGTGTCTTCAGTGAAAACAATATATGGCCTAAACTCTCCAAATACTACTTGGTCTAAACTCACACTAGACTGTCTACATGAAAACAGCAAGACAAAGTCATGGGATGTATCAAAAAAGGTATAAAGGCTCCCGACCTTTAACATAGTTTTGCCTCTGTATAAATCACTAGTCAGACTACGCATGGAGAACTGTGTCCAATTTTGGGCACCAGTATATACCGTATTTATCGGCGTAGAACACGCACTTTTTAGGCTAAAATTTTTAGCCTAAAGTCTGTGTGCGTGTTATACGCCGATACACCCCCAGGAAAGGCAGGGTGAGAGAGGCCGTCGCTGCCCGCTTCTCTCCCCCTGCCTTTCCTGGGGTCTAGAGCGCTGCTGTCGGCCCTTTTCACCCCCTGGTTATCGGCGCCGCTGCCCGTTCTGTCCCCCTGACTATCGGTGCCAGCGCCGATAGCCAGGGGGAGAGAAGCGGCGCCGACAGCCAGGGGGAGAGAAGGGGCAGCGGCACCCATTGCCAGTGCCGCTGCCCCGTTGCCTACCCCCATCCCCGGTGGCATAATTACCTGAGTCGGGTCCGCGCTGCTCCAGGCCTCCGTCGTGCATCCCCGGCGTCATTGCTATGCGCTGAACGGCGCCGCGCATGATGTCAGAGCGCCGCGCCGTGCATAGCAACGACGCTGGGGACGCACGACGGAGGCCTGGAGCAGCGCGGACCCGACTCAGGTAATTATGCCACCGGGGATGGGGGGAGGCAACGGGGCAGCGGCGCCGGCAATGGGTGCCGCTGCCCCTTCTCTCCCCCTGGCTGTCGGCGCCGCTTCTCTCCCCCTGGCTATCGGCGCCGGCACAGATAGTCAGGGGGACAGAACGGGCAGCGGCGCCGATAACCAGGGGGTGAAAAGGGCCGACAGCAGCGCTCTAGACCCCAGGAAAGGCAGGGGGAGAGAAGCGGGCAGCGACGGCCTCTCTCCCCCTGCCTTTCCTGGGGGTATATCGGGGTATACACGCGCACACACGCACCCTCATTTTATCATGGATATTTGGGTAAAAAACTTTTTTTACCCAAATATCCTTGGTAAAATGAGGGTGCGTGTTATAGGCCGGTGCGTGGTATACCCCGATAAATACGGTAACAAGGGCATGGCAGAACTGAAAAGGGTGCAGAGGAGGGCGACAAAAGTAATTAAAGGTATAGGTAGATTACTGTACCAAGAGAGTTTATCAAACTTGGGGTTATTTATTTTGGAGAAGAGGCGTCTTAGGGGGTGATTTGATCATAATGTACAAATGCATGAATAGACAGTACAGAGATCTTTTCATACATAGGACAGTAGCCATAACAAGGGGGCATCCTCTATGTTTAGAGGAAAGAAGGATTCACCATCATCAGGGGTGAGGATTCTTTACTGTAAAAGCAGTGAGACTATGAAACTCAATAAACAAGTTCAAGGGGGGCCTGGATGTTTTTCTGGAAAAATATAATATTACAGGTTATGGATACTAGATTTATTTGGATAGAACGTTGGTCCAGGGATTTCCTCTGTCATGGAGCAATTCCCCTATGCCTTATTTTATTTATTTTTTTGCCCTACTTTGGATTAACACTGTAGGGTTTTAATGTGAACTTGATGGACTTTTTTTTTAACCTTGCAAACTATGTATCTATGGGGGTGATTTATCAAAACCTGTGCAGAGGAAAAGTTGACCAGTTGCCCATAGCAATCAATTAGATTACTTATTTAATTCTTAAAATAAAAGTGATCTGATTCATTGCTATTGGAAACTATACCACTTTTGCTTTGCACAGGTTTTAATAAATCCTGACCTATGAGCAGCTACTAGTTGGCTTAAAATGCACCAAAATCTTGTGCCAGGAATCTCCCTTTTTGGACACTGATGAAGATTTTTTTTAATCACATAATACATGGGGTGCAGGTTTATTTTTTTTAATCCTGGCACATTTTTAACAGTAAGTCTGCCATTATATGGAGCTCACTATTGTATATGGCTGCATTTATGCAAGCTTTGTTTGTGAAGATGATTTGTGACATTCACTTTTGACTCTTTCATATTGACGAGTGATTTACGCAGAGAAGACCCCCTTTTGCTATATGTTTTATCTTGATCACACCATTCTCACCGTTGCATAAGAAAAGCCCACAAGGTTGTCAGCTTTTGAAATACTGACTGACCATGCCTCATTCAAAGTTGCTCAGGTCACCTAATTTTCCAATTCATAACATAGTATTTTGGTCAATATTTTTAGCCAAAACAAGAAGTATAAAAGACAGAGATTAAAACTATAATGAAAGAATTTAACTTTTTCTGTATTTTTATTTTTATCTCTTGGTTTTTGACAAAAAAAATACTGACTAAAATATACCAACCTGAAACTGACCCATAGTAAACTTGCTCTCTTGATTTCATGTGGGTCTTTATTGAAGTTGCTATAATATCTATATATATATATATATATATATATATATATATATATATATATATATATATGGTAACATAGTAACATAGTTCATAAGGTTGAAACAAGACCAGAGTCCATCACGTTCAACCTATAACCCTAATGAGTCCCTACTGAGTTAATCCAGAGGAAGGCAAAAAAAAAAAAAATCAACAACTCATACTAGAGGTAAAAATTCCTTCCCGACTCCAAATATAGCATCAGAATAAATCCCTGGATCAACGTTCTGTCCCTATAATTCTAATTTACATAGCCAGCCATGTTCTTACTCTCCAAAAATGCATCTAGACCCCTTTTAAATTCTTTTACAGAGTTCCCCATGACCACCTCCTCCGGGAGAGAATTCCACAGTCTCACTGCTCTTACAGTAAAGAACCCCTGTCTGTGCTGGTGTAGAAACCTTCTTTCCTCTAGACGTAGAGGATGCCCCCTTGTTATAGATACAGTCCTGGGTATAAATAGATCATGGGAGAGATCTCTGTACTGCCCCCTGATATATTTACACATAGTTATTAGGTCTCCCCTAAGCCTTCTTTTTTCTAAACTAAATAACCCTAATTCTGATAATCTTTCTGGGTACTGTAGTCCTCCCATTCCCCGTATTACCCTGGTTGCCCTGGTTATACACACACACACACACACACACACACACTGGAGATCAAAATTAGAGAACAATTTACGAACACTTGGTTTTTTCAGAAATACTGTAATCTACATTGATCATCATTTGAAGGCTTTTTTGTAAGGGGTACACCATGCCATTAGAACAGTGTTTTACAAAATAACCAAAGTATATCAACATAAAAACTTTTTTTTTCAAAAAACGTGATGATGATAATTAGAGAATAGCAATGATTGTAGAACAGAGAAAGATTGTAAGTACATTTTCTGAACAGTCACCAATCAGTAGGAAGTGTACAAGCCTTTGCTTTGAATGACTTCAGCACATCTGCACCCCCCACAGGACATGCTAAACACTCACACTGCTCTGGTGTGATTTTGGTCCACTCTTCTTCCAGTCTCTTCCCCAGTTCTGTGACTGTTGTGGGTTTCTTGGCCATAACTTTGTCACCAAGGATTTTCCAGAGGTTTTGTATTGGGTTTAGATGAGGACTCTGGGCTGGCCATTTCATTGCTTCAGTGTTTTCAGTTTCAATATATTGCTTTACCTGTTTTGCTGTGTGACAGGCGGCATTGTCATGCATGAAAATTGCTGCTGATGAACCTAAGGAAGGAACCATGTGTTGTTGAAGAAGGTTCAGATACACACTTGCATTCACTCTGCCATGTAGCTGTATGAGAGGTCCAACTCCTGCTGCAGAAAACATTACCCAAACCGTGACACTTCCTCCTCCACCTTCTTTACACACTTTGGGTTCAGTCTTTCCCCAGTTTGTCGACGAACATAATGTTTCCCATCAGATCCAAATAAATTAAACTTGCTTTCATCACTAAAATGAACTCTGGACCACTTCTCTGTCCACACAACCTGCTCCCCAGCAAAAGTGAGTCTAGCCATCTGATTCTTTCTGCTAATGAGAGGTTTGATCACTGCGGAGTGGGCTTTCAGTCCAAATGCTCTTAACCCCTTAACGACAATGGACATAAATGTACGTTATGGTGCTGTGGTACTTAGCGCACCATGACGTACATTTACGTTCTGTAATGACCGTGAGCACCGGACCGGCAGGCAGGTCCCGCCGCTATTCGCGCTGATGTCCACCATTAACCCCTCAGGTGCCGTGATCAATACAGATCACTGCATCTGCAGCAGTGCAACACTTAAAATGGATGATCGGATCGCCTGCAGCGCTGCCGCGGGGATCCAATTGTCCAGCATGGTGGCCAGAGGTCCCCTCACCTGCCTCCAGCCGTCTACTGAGGTCTTCTGCTCTGGTCTTAGATCGAGCAGACCAGAGCAGAAGATCATCGATAACACTATCAGTGCTGTGCATAGCACTGAACAGTATTAGCAATCAACTGTTTGCCATAAATAGTCCCCTATGGGGACATAAAAAGTGTAAAAAAAAAAAGTTAAAAAATTTGAAAAATCCCTTCCCCCAATAAAAATGTAAATCGTCCCTTTTTCCAATTTTACCCCCAAAAAACGTGTTTTTTTTTTATATTAACATATTTGGTATTGCGTGTGTGAAAATGTCTGAACTATCAAAATGTAATATTAAATTATAACGTATGGGGAACGGCGTTAACCTAAAAAAAAAATGTCAAAAATTGCTGCTTTTTTTGTCACATTTTAGTAAAAAATATTTTTTATAAAAAAGTGATTAAAAAGTAAAATATAAGCAAAAGTGGTACCAATAAAAACTACAGATCACAGCGCAAAAAATGAGCCCTCATTACACCCTGTTTACGAAAAAATTTGAAAGTTATAGGTGGTCAAACTTGGGCAATTTTGACCCCTTAAGGACCACGGGTTTTTTCATTTTTGCGCTTTCCTTTTTTTCCTCCTCACCTTTTAAAAATCATAACCCTTTCAATTTTGCACCTAAAAATCCATATGATGGCTTATTTTTTGCACCACCAATTCTACTTTGCAGTGACATCAGTAATTTTACCCAAAAATATACGGCAAAATAGAAACAAAATAATTGTGCGACAAAATTGAAGAAAAAACGCCATTTTGTAACTTTTGGGGGCTTCCGTTTCTACGCAGTACATTTTTGGTAAAAATGACACCTTATCTTTATTCTGTAGGTCAATACAATTAAAATGATACCCTACTTATATAGGTTTGATTTTGTCGTACTTCTGGAAAAAAATCATAACTACTTGCAGGAAAACGTTTAAAATTGTCATCTTCTGACCCCTATAACTTTTATATTTTTCTGGGTATGGGACAGTATGAGGGCTAATTTTTTGTGCGGTGGTCTCAAGTTTTTAGCGGTACCATTTTTGTATTGATCTGACTTTTTGATCGCTTTTTATAAATTTTTTCATGATATAAAAAATGACCAAAAATATGCTATTTTGGATATTTTGCTCGTACGCCATTTACCCTGTGGTTTAAGTAATGATATTTTTTTATGGTTAGGATATTTACGCACGCAGCGATACCACATATGTATATATATATATATATTTTTTATTTACATGTTTTTGTTTTTAATGGGAAAAGGGGGGTGATTTGGACTTTTATTAGGGAAAGGGTTAAATTACATTTATTAACTTTTTTTTACACTTTTTTTTTTGCCATGTTATAGCCCCCATAGGGGGCTATAACATTGCATATACTGATTGCCAGCACTGTTCACTGCAAAGCCATAGCTTTGCATTGATCAGTGTTATTGGCGGTCGATTGCTCAAGCCTGGATCTCAGGCTTGAAACAATCAATCACCGATTAGACGCACCGGAGGAAGGTAAGTGACCCTCCGCTCATGTCCTAGCTGATCGGGACACTGCATTTTCACTGCGGTGGTCCCGATCAGCCCCACTGAGCAGCCAGGAAGCTTTTACTTTCATTTTAGATGCAGTGTTCAACTTTGAACGCAGCGTTTAAAGGGTTAATAGTGCACGGCACCGCGATCGCTGCGGCGCACTATTAGCCCCGGATCCAGGCTTTAGTTACATGCCAGGGCCGACCCGATATGACAGGCAGATGTAAATATACGTCCGTGGTCGTTAAAGGGGTACTCCGGTGAAAACCTTTTTCCTTTTAAATCAACTGGTGGCAGAAAGTTAAACATATTTGTAAATTACTTCTATTAAAAAATCTTAATCCTTCCTGTACTTATTAGTTGCTGAATACTACAGAGGAAATTCTTTTCTTTTTGGAATGCTCTCTGATGACATCACGAGCACAGTTCTCTCTGCTGACCTTATTATAATAATAATAACGCTTTATTTATTGTTGTCCTTAGTGGGATTTGAACCCAAGTCTCCAGCACTGCAAGGCAGCAGTGCTAACCACTGAGCCACCATGCTGCCCTTAGCATACATCTGCTATGCATGGTTGCTAAAATGGACAGAGATGTCAGCAGAGAGCACTGTGCTCGTGATGTCATCAGTGTTCCAAAAAGAAAGGAATTTCCTCTGTAGCATTCAGCAGCAAATAAGTACTGGAAGGGTTAAGATTTTTTAATAGAAGTAATTTGTTTAACTTTCTGCCACCAGTTGATTTAAAAGAAAAAAGGTTTTCACCGGAGTACCCCTTTAAACATACTTATTTTGAGATCTTTTTTAAAGTGGTACAAGAATAGAAAAGCATATAACATGGGTATCATTTTAATCGTATTGACCCACAGAATAAAGTAAAAAAAAATCATAAATTGAGGTTTTCTTTTCAATTTCCCCACACAATGTTTTTGTGGCGCCGTACATTATATGGTAAAATTAGTGATGTCATTACAAAGTAAAATTGATTACACATGTGGTGTCTGGGGTGTTGCAAGGGTGTAGCAGGGTCTGATGTTGTAAACCCTGTGGGGTAAGGTGTTATTAACCCCTGATTATTCGTGACGCCAGGATGTGGTTGTTTTCTGTATAAGGCCCTGCCAACAACCAACCCAGAAATGGCAGACAATAAAGGAATGTCCACAGCAGGAATCTTGCAAATAACTGGAACTTTTACTTAAACTTCTTATGGAACAGTCTTTACAGTTCTGCAGTTTCTCTAGAGGCAACTGGGATACATGATATCTCACAGGCTTTCTGGGACTTATTAGTATTTAGATGATTTATGCAGGCCACTGTGCTACTAATATTATTGTTGAGTAGTAGTCACTAGAATTGTAGCCTTATGGACTGCAGGGACTCTTCCTGAGGAGACTTAGTAAGGGTACAGGACCATGTCCTGTACCGGGACACCACACACAAAAAACAAGCCCTCATTTGGGCCTGTGAATGGAATGATAAAAGAGTTATGATTTTTAGAAGGTAAGGAGGAAAAAACTAAAATGCAAAAATAAAATTGGCCTGGTCCTTAAGGGGTTAAACATTCAGACACTGTATGACAAGACAGATCCTTAGCCTGTTCAGTGCCGAACTGGTGAGCAATTCCAGCGTCAGTGTTGAAACGATTACTGATGTAGATTTTCTGCATTACCCTGTCCTCCTTTGCATTTTTCATTCGAGGGCGACCAGCCTTCTTGGGGGACTTGAATGAGTTTGTAATGTTATAAAGATGCAATATTATAGAAATCCCAGACTTGGAACAACCAACTTCTCTTGCTATGGCTGATAGGGTCACCCCTTTGGCCTTCATCTGGACAACCTGCTACCAGAGGGTTTCAGTCACTTTGGAACACCATTTTTGCAAAGTCAGTGAAAATTGGAAGGCTAGGCTGCCAGTTAAATAGGGTTTGTCAGATCATTAAGAAAATTAGCACCAGTTGCCAGATTAACACCAATAACTTGCAGGTATCTGAAAGTGTTCTCTAATTTTGATCAGTGTTCTTTTTCAGTTATCTCATTTACATTTTTATTCTGTGCTTTAGAATGAATAAAATTTATGAAATAAGCTTAAAATACTGCTATTTTATTCATGTTATGATATATTCACATAGGACTACACTATGACCTTGACATTTAGGAAATTTTGTGTTGTTCTCTAATTTTGATCTATAGTGTGTATATATTATATATATATATATATATATATATATATATATATATATATATATATATACTGGAGATCAAAATTAGAGAACAACACATCATTTCCTAAATGTCAAGGTCATAGTGTGTATATACTGTATATTACATTTTTTCAATACTAATTTATGTAGAATGTTTGGACAGTTTTTTAAAGGATGTATATGTTTTATAATTTGCAGGGTCCCACCACCACTGCCCCTTTGTAATATAGAAGGCTCAGGAATGGTACCACCAGCTCTGGCAGGTAACAATATGATGAAAATAAAACATACAGAAACAAAATGCAATAAACATAGCTAAAAAAAAGCATTCCTAATAATTCTACATTACTTTTATATTAGGCATTAGTGGTCTTCTGATGAGTGCTGCAGGACTTCCGGTCTGTCTCTCAGTTCCTGCTTATCCTATTTTCCATCCTCCCCCTGTTAAGAAAAGAGATCTACGTCCAGTTCCTGGAATTCAAGGGACCAGTCGAAAAATAACTATTAAAAAAGGTTAGGCACCTCTTCAAAATGTTTTGTTTATTTATTTTTTTCTCAAAATGTTTTTCATTTTTAGTGCTCTCCAAATTTAAATATAATGACCAGGAAAATTTGACCAGTTAACCATAGCAGCCAATCAGGTTGCACGAGTCTTGATAAATCTCCCTCATAATCTTTACATGTTGGGGAGATTAACGGAAGATGATTTCTTCTCTACTCATTGGCATTTTTTTCCATTATTTTTAATAGCAAAAAAGCCTGAAGAAATGATAAAGCAGTTCTTGCAAAGAGTGAGGAACTCTCCATCAGAGGTATGATATATATACTTGCAAACTGAACGCATTTATGTAGCATTTGGCATTCAAGATGGTTGCCCTGCATTTTGTATGTGAGACAGAGACATATTATCATGAGGGGTATGAGTATAAAAAATTTGAGGCGGTTTTACTACCCCTGTTGAAATTCCTGGAATGCCACATCGAAAAGGAATACTTAGAATCTTTAATAGACGAAGCTATACAGTAAGGACTGCAGCTGGGTAGCCCTGTCTGTCTGCTCATGGCAGAATGTACAACATATTAGCCACTGAACAATGGATTTCCTGCAGTGGGAAATATGCAGTGGATACGCTATGTTTGACCCTAACCAAAATTGGAAGTTAAGTATGACTTTTTTGTTGTTGTTTCAGGCTGGCTTCACAGTACGTTTAAACCCCTTAAGGACTAAGCCCTTTTTCACGTTAGGGACACTTTTTCTGCAAATCTGACCACTGTCACTTTAAACATTAGTTATCATTCTGATTCCGAGATTGTTTTTTCGTGACATATTCTACTTTAACATAGTGATAACATTTTGTGATAACTTGCATTCTTTCTTGGTGAAAAATCCCAAAATTTGATGAAAAATTTTCTAACTTTGAAGCTCTCTGCTTGTAAGGAAAATGGATATTCCAAATAATTTTTATTTATTCACATATTCAATATGTCCACTTTATGTTTGCATCATAAAATTGACGAGTTTTTACTTTTGGAAGACACCAGAGGGCTTCAAAGTTCAGCAGCAATTTTCCAATTTTTCACAAAATTTTTAAACTCGCTTTTTTTCAGGGACCAGTTCAGGTTTGAAGTGGATTTGAAGGGTCTTCATATTAGAAATACCCCATAAATGACCCCATTATAAAAACTGCACCCTCCAAAGTATTCAAAATGACATTCAGTAAGCGTTTTAACCCTTTAGGGGTTTCACAGGAATAGAAGCAAAGTGATTTTTTACACTCGCATGTTCTTGTAGACCTTATTTTTGAATTTTTGCAAGGGTTAAAAAGAGAAAATTTTTACTTGTATTTGAAACCCAATTTTTCTCGAGTAAGCTCATACCCCATATGTCTATGTTAATTGTTTGGCGGGCGCAGTAGAGGGCTCAGAAGGGAAGGAGCGACAAATGGTTTTTGGGGGGCATGTCACCTTTAGGAAGCCCCTATGGTGCCAGAACGGCAAAAAATAAACACATGGCATACCATTTTGGAAACTAGACCCCTCGGGGAACATAACAAGGGGTAAAGTAAACCTTAATACCCTACAGGTGTTTCACGACTTTTGCATATGTAAAAAAATATTAAAATTTTTACCTAAAATGCTTGGTTTCCCAAAAAATTTTCATTTTTACAAAGGGTTAAAGCAGAAAATACCCCCCAAAATTTGAAGCCCAATTTCTCCCGATTCAGAAAACACCCCATATGGGGGTGAAAAGTGCTCTGCTGGCACACTACAGGTCTCAGAAGAGAAGGAGTCACATTTGGCTTTTTGAAAGCAAATTTTGCTCTGGTGGCATGCCGCATTTAGGAAGCCCCTATGGTGCCAGAACAGCAAAAAAAAAAACCACATGGCATACTATTTTGGAAACTAGACCCCTCGGGGAATGTAACAAGGGGTTAAGTGAACCTTAATGCCACACAGGCGTTTCACGACTTTTGCATATGTAAAAAAAAAAATTTTTTTTTTACCTAAAATGCTTCTTTTCCCAAAAGTTTTACATTTTTAAAAAGGGTAAAAGCAGAAAATACCCCCCAAAATTTGTAACACAATTTCTCCCGAGTACGGTGATACCCCATATGTGACCCTAAACTGTTGCCTTGAAATACGACAGGGCTCCAAAGTGAGAGCGCCATGCGCATTTGAGGCCTAAATTAGGGATTGCATGGGGTGGACATAGGGGAATTCTATGCCAGTGATTCCCAAACAGGGTGCCTCCAGCTGTTGTAAAACTCCCAGCATGCCTGGACAGTCAGTGGCTGTCTGGTAATACTGGGAGTAGTTGTTTTGCAACAGCTGGAGGCTCCGTTTTGGAAACCGTGGCGTACCAGACGTTTTTCATTTTTATTGGGGAGGGGAGGGGGGCTGTGTAGGGGTATGTGTATATGTAGTGTTTTTTACTTTTTATTTTATTTTGTGTTAGTGTAGTGTTTTTAGGGTACAGCCGCATGAGCGGGTGTTCACAGTAGTTTCTCGCTGGCAGTTTGAGCTGCGGCAGAAAATTTGCCGCAGCTCAAACTTGCAGCCCGATGCTTACTGTAAACCTCCGCCCATGTGAGTGTACCCTGTACATTCACATGGGGGGGGGGGGGGGAAACATCCAGCTGTTGCAAAACTACAACTCCCAGCATGCGCTGACAGACTGTACATGCTGAGAGTTTTAGTTTTGCAACAGCTGTAGGCACACTGGTTATGTATCACTGAGTTTGTGACCTTACTCAGTGTTTCAAAACCAGTGTGCCTCCAGCTGTTGCAAAACTACAACTCCCAGCATGTACGGTGCATGGTGTAAGGTGACTGCTGGGAGTTGTAGTTTGCAACAGCTGGAGGCACACCGGTCGTGACACACTGAGTTAGGTAAAAAAAACTGAGTTTCACAACCAGTGTGCCTTCAGCTGTTACAAAACTACAACTCTCAGCAGTCACTGACAGCCAATGGGCATGCTGGGAGTTGTAGTTATGCAACCAACAGATGCACCACTACAACTCCCAGCATGCACTTTAGCTGTTTGTGCAAGCTGGGAGTTGTAGTTATACAACAGCTGAAGGTACACTTTTCCATAGAAAAAATGTGCCTCCAGCTGTTGCATAACTACAGCTCCCAGCATGCCCTTTTTGCATGCTGGGAGCTGTTGCTAAGCAACAGCAGGAGGCTGTCACTCACCTCCTGCTGCTGCTCCATCGCAGGACAGTCCCTCGCCGCGGCCGTCGCTCCTGGGGCCCCAATCCCAACATTGACGCCGGGGATCGGGGTCCCCAGCACCCGGGGTCTTCTTCCCGCACCCGCTCACGTCCTCCGGAAGAGGGGCGGAGCGGGTGCGGGAGTGACACCGGCAGCAGGCGCCCTGATTGGTCGGCCGGTAATCCGGCCGACGAATCAGGGCGATCGTGAGGTGGCACCAGTGCCACCTCACCCCTGCAGGCTTCGACTGTTCAGGGCGTCCGGGAAAGGGCCCCGATCAGCCAGTAATTCCGGGTCACCGGGTCACTGGAGACCCGATTGACCCGGAAAATATCGCAGATCGCTCGACTTAATTGTCCAGCGATCTGCGGCCATCGCCGACATGGGGGGGCATAATGACCCCCCTGGGCGATATGCCGGAATGCCTGCTGAACGATTTCAGCAGGCATCCGGCTCCGGTCCCCAACCGGCTAGCGGCCCGTATGTAGTGCATTTCAATAAGCCGACCAGAGTCAAACGCTGACTCAGGTCGGCTCATTTTTGCCCTGTAAACGGTTCGCTGACTGTTCGCTGAGTGTTTGACTACGGTCGGCTCATTGAAATGCATTACATATGGATACAGCTGCGATTTGGGAGCGCACGGTTTTCACTCCCCCCCCCCCCCAGCCATATACCATCCCGTACTGCTTAAAACATAGTGGGAACCCAGCCTTAAACAACAACAAAAAAGTCACACTTAACTTCCAATTTAGGGTAGGCTCAAACTTAGCGCATCCGCTGCATATTTCCCACTGCAGGAAATCCATTGTACAGTGGATAATATGTTGTACATTCTGCCATGAGCAGACAGACAGGGTTACCCAGCTGCAGTCCTTACTGTACACACAGCGCTGTAGTCAGATAGCCCTGTGTGCCTGCTTATAGCAGAATCCGCAGTGTATTTCCCTCTGTGCAGTGGATTTCCTGCAGCTTGCAAAACTGTGCAGATGCAATGTGTGACCCTACTCAAAAACAGATTTTGCATTGACAGAACAGTGCTGTTTTACAACACTGCTCAAAAAAATAAAGGGAAAACTAAGAAAACACATCCTAGATCTGAATGAATGAACTAATCGTATGAAATACTTTCGTCTTTACAAAGTTAAATGTGCTGACAACAAAATCATACAAAAATTATCAATGGAAATCAAATTTATCAACCCATGGAGGTCTGGATAGGGAGTCACACTCAAAATCAAAGTGGAAAACCACACAACAGGCTGATTCAACTTTGATGTAATGTCCAACAAGTCAAAATGAGGCTCAGTAGTGTGTGTGGCCTCCACATGCCCGTATGACCTGTAGAAACAAGAGGAAGATGATCCAGCAAAGTAATGAAAATTCCAGCTTTACTAAGCATAAAAGCAGTACATCACATGACGAATGGTGAAGGAAATTCTGGACATGTTTAAAACGGCAATCCGTTCTTTGTCACAGAACCGGATGCCCTCCCTAAAACGCCTGGGCATGCTCCTGATGAGGTGGCAGATGGTCTCCTGAAGGATGTTCTCCCAGACCTGGACTAAAGCATCCGCTAACTAAAACAGGATTAGATACATTCCTGGAACAAAATAAGATTAATGCTTATGAAGAAATATAAAATCTCATCCCTTCCCCAATATCACGCCACACCCCTACCCCTTAATTCCCTGGTTGAACTTGATGGACATATGTCTTTTTTCGACCGTACTAACTATGTAACTATGTAACTATGTAACTCCTGGACAGTCTGTGGTGCAACAATGCATTGGTGGATGGAGCAAAACATGATGTCCCAGATGTGCTCAATCGGATTCAGGTCTGACCAGTCCATAGCATCAATGCTTTCCTCTTGCAGGAACTGCTGACACGCTCCAGCCACATGAGGTCTAGCATTGTCTTGCATTAGGAGGAACCCAGGGCCAACCGCACCAGCATATGATCTCACAAGGGATCTGAGAATCTCATCTTGGTACCTAATGGCAGTAAGGCTTCCTCTGGCAAGCACATGGAGACCTGTGCGGCCCCCCCAAAGAAATGCCACCCCACACCATTACTGACCCACTGCCAAACCGGTCATGCTGGAGGATGTTGCAGGCAGCAGAACGTTCTCCATGGCATCTCCAGACTCTATCACGTCTGTCACATGTGCTCAGTGTGAACCTGCTTTCATCTGTGAGGAGCATAGGGCGCCAGTGGCGAATTTGCCAATCTTTGCAAATGCCAAAGGTCCTGCATGGTGTCGGCCTGCTCCACGTCTTCTGATGTCTTGGCCTGTCTCCTGGTAGCGCCTCCTTCCTCTGGACACTATGCTGACAGACACATCAAACCTTCTTGCCACAGCTCGCATTGATGTGCCATCCTGGATGAGCTGCACTACCTGAGCCACTTGTGTGGGTTGTAGACTCCGTCTCAAGCTACCACTAGAGTGAAAGCACTGCCAGCATTCAAAAGTGACCAAAACATCAGCCAGGAAGCATAGAAACTGAGAAGTGGTCTGTAGTCACCACCTGCAGAACCACTCCTTTATTGGGGGTGTCTTGCTAATTGTCTATAATTTCCATCTGTTGTCTGTTCCATTTTCACAACAGCATGTGAAATTGATTGTCAATTCGTGTTGCTTCCTGAGTGGACAGTGTGATTTCACAGAAGTGTGATTGACTTGGAGTTACATTGTGTTGTTTAAGTGTTCCCTTTATTTTTTTGACCTGCGTACAATTAACCCCTTCAGGACATCAGGTTTTTAAATTTTTGCACTTTCTATTTTTTCAACTTACCTTCTAAAAATCATAATGCTTATGTCAGGGTCCGGAGTGGTATGCAGGGATGACACAGGTAGTGGATCCTCTATGTCAGTGAGGTGATGGCGTGGGCTGTACCAGGGGAACGGAATCTAAGGGGTTACTGATTTTCACCAGAGCCCGCCGCAAGGCGGGATGGACTTGCTGCGGCAGGTAACCCCCAGGTCGTTCCACCCAGTAACAACTCAACCTCACTGACTACTGAGTCAGGCGCGGTACACAAGGACTAGACAAAAGGCAAGGTCAGACGTAGCAGAAGGTCAGGGCAGGCGGCAACGGTTCGTAGTCAAGGGCAACGGCAAGGGTCTGGATACACAGGCAACGGACACATGGGAACGCTTTCACTGGCACAAGGCAACAAGATCTGGCAAGGACAGGAAGGGGAAGTAGGTTTTTATAATGTGGGAAGTGATTGGTACTGATTGGGCCAGGCACCAATTAATGGTGCATTGGCCCTTTAAATTTCAGAGAGCCGGCGTGCGCGCGCCCTAGAGAGCTGGGCCGCGCGCGCCGGGACAGGACAGCAGGAGGACGGGGCAGGTGAGGAGATTGGGATGCGACCCGCGGGCGGGCGCGTCCCGCTACACGGATCGCATCCCTGACGGTGATAACAGAGCAGCGCTCCCGGTCAGCGGGTCTGCACGCTGAAGAACGCTGCGAGTGCTCCGGGGAGGAGCAGGGACCCGGAGCGCTCGGCGTAACAGTACCCCCCCCCCCTTTTGTCTCCCCCTCTTTTTGGAGCCCAGGAATCTGCGGACAAGCTCTTTGTCCAGAATGTTGGCCTCAGGTTCCCAGGACCTCTCTTCTGGACCACAATTCTCCCAATCAATTAAAAAAAATCTTTTACCTCGGACGATCTTGGAGGCGAGGATCTCTTTGACAGAGAAGACATCAGAGGAGCCAGAAACAGGAGCAGGAACAGTGACCTTGGGAGAATAACGGTTAAGTATAAGTGGCCCGAGGTAACGAGGACCCAACTTGTAGCTAGGGACACGAAACCGTATGTATTTGGCAGAGAGCCACACTTTGTCACCAGGGACAAAGACAGGAGGAGTTCTTCTCTTTTTATCCGCATGTCTCTTCATACGAGAAAAGGCCAGTAAGAGCGACTTTTGAGTCTCCTTCCAGATAGAGGAGAAGTCCCGGGTTAATTCATCCACGGCAGGAACTCCAGAAGAAGTGAGAATGGGGAGGGGGGCAGCTGTTGACGGCCGTACACCACAAAAAATTGAGATTTGGCTGAAGATTCAGAATTTTTGAAATTGTACGAGAATTCAGCCCAGGGCAGAAGGTCGACCCAATCATCTTGGCGGGAGGAGACAAAATGTCGCAAGTAGTCACCAAGAATCTGGTTCACTCTTTCCACTTGTCCATTGGATTTGGGGTGATAGGAGGAAGAGAAATGTAATTTTCTCTTTAATTAATTACAGAGAGCTCTCCAAAATTTTGACACAAATTTAACGCCTCTATCCGAGACGATATGCGTGGAAAGCCTGTGAAGACGAAAAATCTGCAGAAAAAATAGCTTCGCCAACCGTGGCGTAGAAGGAATGCCAGGAAGCGGAATAAAATGAGCCATTTTGGAAAAACGATCAACGACCACCCAGATGACAGTGTTGCCATGGGATAAAGGAAGGTCAGTGATGAAGTCCATGGCTATGTGGGACCAAGGTTGTTCAGGCACCGGCAGAGGAAGGAGAAGACCTGCAGGCTTCTGGCTTGGGGTCTTGTCACGTGCACACACTGTACAGGCTCGTACGAAATCGGTCACATCCTTTTCCAGAGAGGACCACCAATAGTGTCTGGCAATCAACTGTATAGATTTTTTGATTTCAGCGTGACCAGCCAGAAGGGAAGAATGGCCCCATTTGAGGATCCGGAGGCGAAGACGTGGAGGAACATACGTTTTTCCTGGAGGAATAGGCACCAGAGAAGCAGGAGCAGAAGAGATCAGCCACTCAGGAGGGATGATGTGCTGAGGAAGGGTCTCAGCCTCTGAGGCATCGGTGGTACGTGATAGAGCATCAGCCCTGACATTCTTGTCTGCGGGACGAAAATGGATTAGAAAGTTGAAACGGGCAAAAAACAACGACCATCTACCCTGGCGAGGATTTAGCCAAATTTTTGTGATCTGTATAGATGGTGATGGGATGAAGGGATCCTTCCAGAAGATGTCTCCACTCCTCAAGTGCCAACTTAATAGCCAATAATTCACGGTCTCCTATGGAATAGTTTTTTTCAGGAGGAGAAAAGGTTTTGGAGAAAAATCCGCAAGTGCTATTTTTTCCCTTAGCGGATTTTTGTAGGAGAACAGCTCCGGCTCCAACTAAGGAGGCGTCAACCTCGAGGAAGAAAGGCTTCAGAGGATCTGGTCTTTACAAGACTGGAGCAGAGGAGAAGGCGGCTTTGAGGTGATTAAAGGCTTCCTCCGTCTGTGGTGGCCAGGATTTCGGATTAGCATTTTTCTTAGTCAGTGCTAGGATAGGAGCAACGATGGTGGAGAAGTGGGGAATAAATTGACGATAATAATTTGCAAATTCGAGAAATCTTTGGATAGCTCGTAGGCCAGTGGGACGAGGCCAATCTACTACCACAGATAGCTTATCAGGGTCCATTTGAAGACCTTGACCGGACACAATGTATCCCAGGAAGGGAAGACTGCTGCTTTCAAATAAACATTTCTCAATTTTGGTGTAAAGATGATTTTGGCGTAGTCGCTGAAGCACCTCTAGGTTGGAGGAAAAAATGAGGATGTCATCAAGATAGACTACCACACAGGAATACAGCATGTCCTGAAAAATCTCATTAACCATCTCTGGTATTGAAGGCGGTTTTCCATTCATCCCCTGCTCGAATACGGATGAGCTTATTTGCACCCCTTAGATCAAGTTTGGTGAAAATCCTAGCTCCACGCAGTCGGTCAAAGAGTTCGGAGATGAGAGGCAGAGGATAGCGATTTTTTACTATCATTTTATTAAGACCGCGGTAGTCAATACAGGGGCGTAGAGATCCATCTTTTTTTGCAACGAAGAAAAATCCAGCTCCCACTGGAGAAGATTTCCGGATAAAACCTCTTTTGAGGTTTTCCTGAATGTACTCTGTCATGGCTTGTGTTTCCGGGGCAGAAAGTGGGTAAATCCTACCACGGGGCGGTGTGGTACCAGGGAGCAAGTCGATAGAGCAGTCATAGGGTCTATGAGGAGGTAAGACCTCTGCTTGCTTTTTACAAAAGATGTCAGAATAGTGCTGATAGGCATTAGGAAGACCTGGCAATGGAGTAGCAATGGAGACTTGGCAGGAAGTAACTGGGTGGAGACATCGCTTGTGGCAAGAAGATCCCCAACTCTTAATGTCCCCGGTGGCCCAGTTGAGGCTAGGCGGGTGACGTTGGAGCCAGGGCAAGCCCAGAAGAATTTCTGAAGTACAGTTGGGCAGCACAAAAAATTAAATATGTTCATGATGGTGAACTCCAACACTCATGAGCAGTGGTTGAGTGCGGTAACGCACTGTGCAGACCAGCCTCTCTCCTTTGACGGACTAAATGAAGAGAGGTTTGACAAGACGAGTAACTGGAATATTGAATCTGTTGATTAGGGAGGCTTCAATGAAACTTCCTGCTGAACCAGAGTCCAAGAAGGCCACAGCGGAGAAGGAAGTATTAGTATTAGTGGGTATAGCAATCCACAGAGGTATAGTCAGTCGTGGAGAGGAAGAATTCACACCTAGCAACGCCTCTCCTATGTTAACTAGGTGCGAGCGTTTCCCTGATGCGGAGGACGAATAGGACAGTCCTTTAGGAAATGTTCGGTACTAGCACAGTACAGGCACAGGTTTTCGTTCCTACGGCGAGTCCTCTCTTGTTTGGTCAGGCGAGACCGATCCACTTGCATAGCCTCCTCGGCGGAAGGCACAGGAACAGATTGCAAAGGACGCTGGAAGAGAGGTGCCAGGGGAGGAAACCGCCTGGTGCGCACAAGATCCTTTTCCTGACGAAGCTCCTGGCGTCTTTCAGTGAAACGCATTTCGATGCGGGTGGCCAAATGGATGAGTTCAGACAGGGTAGCAGGAATTTCTTGTGCGGCCAGAACATCTTTGATGTGACTGGATAAGCCTTTCTTGAAGGTCGCGCAGAGGGCCTCATTATTCCAGGAAAGCTCAGAGGCGAGGGTGCGGAACTGAATGGCGTATTCGCCCACTGAATAACTCCCTTGGACAAGATTCAATAGGGCTGTCTCAGCTGAGGAAGCCCGGGCTGGCTCCTCAAAGACACTGCGTACTTCTGAGAAGAAGGACTGAATAGAAGCAGTGGTAGGATCGTTGCGGTCCCAAAGTGGTGTGGCCCAGGACAAGGCCTTTCCAGACAGCAGGCTGACCACGAACGCCACCTTAGACCATTCTGTAGGAAATTGGTCTGACATCATCTCCAGGTGTAGGGAACACTGGGACAGGAACCCACGGCACAGTTTAGAGTCCCCATCAAACTTGTCAGGTAGGGACAGGCGGAGTCTGGGAGCGGCCACTCGCTGCGGAGGTGATGCAGGAGCTGGCGGAGGAGATGGTTGTTGTTGTTGAGGCAGAAGCTGTTGTAGCATAGCAGTCAACTGAGTCAGCTGTTGTCCTTGTAGCGCGATATGCTGAGATTGCTGGGCGACCACGGAGGTTAGGTCAGCGACACTGGGCATCGGGACCTCAGCGGGATCCATGACCGGATCTACTGTCAGGGTCTGGAGTGGTATGCAGGGATGACACAGGTAGTGGATCCTCTATGTCAGTGAGGTGATGGCGTGGGCCGTACCAGGGAAACGGAATCTAAGGGGTTACTGGTTTTCACCAGAGCCCGCCGCAAGGCGGGATGGACTTGCTGCGGCAGGTAACCCCCAGGTTGTTCCACCCATTAGCGACTCAACCTCACTGACTGCTGAGTACACAAGGACTAGGCAAAAGGCAAGGTAAGACGTAGCAGAAGGCCAGGGCATGCGGCAACGGTTCGTAGTGCCACCTGGCACATTCCCTGAGTTTTTCCAGCAAGATGGTGCACCACCACATTATGGGTGTCAGGTCCGAGCATTCCTAGATGAACAGTTTCCTGGAAAGTGGATTGGTCGTCGTGGGCCAGTTGAATGGCCCTCAAGGTCTCCCGATCTGACCCCCTTAGACTTTTATCTTTGGGGTCATCTGAAGGCAATTGTCTATGCTGTGAAAATAGTAGATGTGCAGCACCTGAAACTATGGATACTGGAAGCCTGTGCTAGCATTTCTCCTGCGGTGTTGCTATCAGTGTGTGAAGAGTGGGAGAAGAGGGTTGCATTGACAATCCAACACAATGGGCATCACATTGAACACATTTTATAAGTGGTAGGAAACTTGTAAATAACTCATGAAAGAATAAAGTTACGTTAAAACCAAGCACATCATTGTTTTTCTTGTGAAATTCCCAATACGTTTGATGTGTCACATGACCCTCTTCCTATTGAAAAAACATAAGTTGGCCACCATGGTCACCCCCCATCTTGAAAAGTTTCCCCCCTCACATATACTAATGTGCCACAAACAGGAAGTTAATATCACCAACCAGTCCCATTTTATTAAGGTGCATCCATATAAATGGCCCACCCTGTAGATATGGTGAGATGTTGAGTTTGCAGTATCACATATAGGTACATTAACTGTCTACATTATTATATACCTTCATATAACTTTGTTAGTTGATAACACTATTGTGGTCTTTTTACATTTAGGATTGTACTCGCTGTAAAAGAACTCTGACAGAAGGAGAAGTTGGCAGATTATACCGCTGTGGTCATGCCTATCATGTCCGTTGCCTTGCACCTCTGTACAAGGTATGAAGCTGTTGGAACATAGAACTTAAAATATAGAATTGATAAAGTGCGGTAAATGTGGCCAGATACATGGTAGGTATAAGGGAAGATAATAGAAGCAGACTTTATATAGTACTGATCCACACAAGATGGATAGAAAAATGGAGCACTCACCCAGTCTCTTAACTTCAGTAGCGTCTTCACTTTATTTGACATTACAGGAACAAACATGTGGGAGAGTGGACAGTAGTGGTGGGGTGGGGGAGTGGTTAGGCGACTGTTCCGTTTCGTGCACTAAGCACTTTGTCAGGCCACTTTTTATAGTACTATATGTAACTATTGAATAAAAATTTAATGCTGCAAAAAGCAATGGCATCCAAGATCTTTGCCACTTCACTCGACTATCAGCCACATAACTTCAGGTAAAAGTGGATTACCTGTATATATGAAGATATATCTGTCAATGATCAGTGTGTCAAAATATTTGAAACATATCATGCTATTGTTACATGATATAGACTCCTTATAGACAATGTATGAATACATAGAGCTTTATATACTGTACATATATGTAGTTCAGCCTGGACACTCAACATGTAAACAGGCAGCTTTTTGTCAGCAGCCAGGAAATGCTCTCCAGATAGTATTGGTAACAGTATACAAAGAATAAGCACATATGGTGCCTGAGAAATATAGTACTTGATTAACTTTATTCATAAGTAAAAGTGATCCTTTATGTATCAAACTTATGTGTGTTTTTATTTTTGTTTTGTTTTCTAACAGAATGGTACCTTACGCTGCCCGACTTGTCAAACATTATATGGTGTGAAGATCGGGTCTCAGCCTCCAGGGAAGATGACTTTTCATGTTATTCCTCATTCCTTGCCCGGGTATCCTGACTGTGAAACTATACGCATTATTTATTATATTGCTCCTGGAGTTCAGGTACAATGAAAAATATACATTTTAATTAGAAACCATGTTTGCATATTACTATATATATAAATGTATATTATTACATTTTCCTACAGTTTTTTTTGTTACAGCGCATTGTGTGCTTTGTTTCTAATAGGTAGTCCAGATAGTTAAACATGTAGTTAAATGTTAAATATATCACACACACAGTAAATCAAGGTACTGTGCTAGGATAGAAATACATACCAGTGTTATGCCCTGCACTCCGGCCGCCTGCACCGGCCGTGAGTGCATTGTGTGTCCCCGACTGCATTGTGTGTCCCCGCCCGCAAGCGAATCCCGGCCCATCACTCACCCTGTGCTGCTGCCGCTTCCGTTCCTGTGTCTCGGCTCCGTCGCTCGCACCCCAGTCTCCTAGGGCGCGCACTCGACGGAGCTCTGAGATTTAAAGGGCCAGTATGTCCATATTTTCTGTTTGCATCTGACACTACCTTATAAAGTCCCTGCACCTCCCACACTTCCCTGCCGGATCTTCAGTTCCCCAAGCCTTAGATTAAGCAATCCCTATAGCCTGTTTGCCTTGTCCGTGTACCCAGACCTACCACTATGTTATTTGACTCCGCACCTTTGCCGCCTTCCTTGACCTTCTACTATGTTGACTACGCTACTGCCTTATCCTCCTGCACCTCGTCTTGCCCAGCTACCTGTGTGGTCGAGCCGTGTCGGGGGTAGAGACCTGGGTGTCGCCTGCCGCAGCAAGCCCATCCTTCCTTGCACCATGCTCTGGTGAAGACCAGCGGCACCTTAGACTCCGCTCCCCGATACGGTCCAAGTAATCAGCCACACAGCTTAGAGGATCCACATCCATCTTCGTTACAACCAGTGACACAAAAATTACAAAGCCATGCATCTAACTATCTTTACTTGAAGAGCTACCTTTAAAATATTTTTTCTTTTGTCACCTTAGGGTCCAGGCCAACCTCATCCAGGAATGAAATTTACAGCTCCTGACTTCCCACTTCACTGTTTCCTCCCAAACACGAAAAAGGGGAGAAAGGTAAGTGTGTATTTATACCTAGCGAGTCACCTACCTTTTGAGCATTCTTTTGAACAGCAGTTGTAAAGTAAGTTAAAACAAGACATATTAGTACCTGAGTTATTATATAGTAAGTACAGTGGTCCCTAAACATACGATGGTAATTCGTTCCAAACGAGCCATCGTTTGTCGAATCCATCGTATGTTGAGGGATTCGTGCAATGTAAAGTATAGGAAGCTGTACTCACCTGTCCCCGCCGCTCGAGATGGTGTCCCCGAGCCTCCGCTGGGCTCTCCGCTGTCTTCTCCGGTCCTCTGCTGTCTTCTCCAGTCCTCTGCTTTCTTCCGCAAGGCCTTACTGGGCCTGTGTAGCGACGTCATTACGGCGCTGCGTACGCCATTCCTATTGGATGACGTGTGCAGCAGCCTATTGACGTCATCGGAGAGAGCCGAGAAGACACCGGAAGACCAGCGCTGGACCCGGAGCATCGTGGAGGGGTAAGTAATACTTACCGCACCACACGGGGAACATTAAGCTGCTATCCGGCAGCCGCTTAAGCCTTTGGCGCTGCCGGATAGCACTTAATGCGATGGCCCCGACATAAAAAAGCATCGTATGTTGATGCTGACATCGACATGCGATGGCCTCTGAGAGGCCATCGTATGTCGATTTGATCATATGTCGGGGCCATCGTAGGTCGGGGGGTCACTGTATTGTGATACTGTGTTCAGCCATTTCATAGATGTGTTGATAAAGCAGATGTTTGATTTGAAATGATAATAACTTTGGACAATAAAATCCATATAATAACTAACTAAGGTAACTAACTCACGAATTCATAGATTAGGCCTCAAGGTGCATTATACTTTAACTGCTGTTGTCAAGTTATTGGAAACATTTTAATTAAAAAAATCTCAACCTCAGTCCTTGGTATTAACGCCTTGAGGACTTTCATTTTTCCAGAACGCTTTCAATTTACTACCTAAAGACCCACATAAGGGCTTGTTTATTGCTCCACTAATTGTAATTTCTAATAACATAAATCAATTCAACACAAAATCTACTGCAAAACAATAAAAAAAATATTTGTGGGACGGAATAAAAAAAAAAAAAAAAAAAAAACAACAAGGCTAGCAAAGTCATGTAATGTATCAAGAGAGGCATAGAGGCATGTGATAAGGACATAGTTTTGCCTCTGTATAAATCACTAGTCAGACCACATATGGAGTTTTGTGTCCAATTCTTGGCACCTGTATATAAGAAGGACATGGCTGAACTGGAGAGGGTGCAGAGGAGGGTGACAAAGATAATTGATGGTATGGGAGAATTACAGGACCAAGACATGTTATTAAGTTTGGGGTTATTTAGTTTAGAGAAAAGACGTCTTAGGGGTGATCTGATCACAGTGTACAATTATATGAAGGGATAGTACAGAGATCTTTCTAGTGATCTTTTTACACCTAGGCCGATAACCATGACAAGCGGGCATCCTCTAAGTCTAGAGGAAAGAAGGTTTCACCACAATTTCACCACCATCTTTACTGGAAGAGCAGTGAGACTATGGAAATCTCAGCCACATGATGTTGTGATGTCTGACTCAATATACATGGATGTTTTTTGGGAAAAATATAATATTACAGGCTATGGATACTAGATTTTTGGAGATAGAACGTTGATCCACAGAGTTATTCTGATCGCCATATTGGGGTCAGGAGGGAATTTTTCCTCTGTCATGGGACAATTGGCATCAGCCTCATGGGGGGGGGGGGTATCCTTCCTGTGGAACAACACAGTAGGGTTCTAGGTTGAACTCGATGGACTTTTTTCTTTTTTTAACCTTACAAACAATGTTACTATGTAACTTTTTTATTTTTCCACTGACAAAGTTGTTTTAGGGCTTTTTTTGTGGGAAAAGTTGAACGTTTAATTGGCTTACCTTACTTTATCGCAGAAAAAAAATGTATATGTAAGACAAATATATGTAAGAAAAATATGTGGAATTGCACAATTTTGTGGGACAATTATTTTTTCAAAGTTTATAAAACAGTAACTCTGACATGCTAATATTCTTTATCAGTACGATTCCAATGATACCAAACTTGGAAAATTTTTGTTTAGTTTTATAATAAATAAATAAAAAGTTTGCTCAATGCCATGTTCTGACCCCTATGATCTTTTAATTTTTTCACCTACGCAGCGTTTACTGTGCAGGATCAGGAACATTGTAATTTACGCACAATTATGCAATTACGCATGCGGCAATACCAAATATGTTAATATGTTTTTTTGTTTTTGAAAAATGGGAAAAGGGGGGTGATTTGAATTTTTATTATATGGGGGGAATTTTTTTATATTTTAAAAAACATTTTTAAATTAATTTTTTACACATTTTTTGACATCTCCCCCCCCTGGGGCCTATAAAAAGCCATCAGGAGTTGGCTTATGATAGTTAGCTCTGATGTCAGTCATTACCGGCAGATATCTGCTGCGGATAGCAGTGGGAATCTGTCTGTTATTACACAGACCTGACGCGGGGGCCAGCAACATATTCCTCTTAACCGATCTATGACATGCCGGTACGTCATGGATCGGGAAGCTATTGGACACTGTAGGCTGGTGTGGTTTTGCCCTTATGCAATGATTGTTATAATGTAAGTGGAGTGATGGGTTCCATAACCCCTTTTATACAGTATTTAAAATGGAGCATACCTGGATTACATCAATTTGTTATTTCATTCACTTGATTGAAAGCTCAGCAGGCAAGGGTGCTTGGTTTCAATATTAACTCCTGTCTCTGGTCTTTCTGTCTTTTTGAAGGTCCTTCTCCTCTTGATAAAATCCTGGGAAAGTCGCCTTCTCTTTCCTGTCCTTCCTTCACGTGTTCCTGGTGTTCTGGACACTGTGTCCATTACCCGAATTCCACTCAAGACAGAGTTTGGATCCAATGTAACTGGAAAAGGATTTCCAGACTCCCGTTATCTGGACAGTGTCTTGCGTCAGCTTCAGGATTGGGGGGTGTCAGTGGACTAATCTGGTACTTTAAATGCCAGTGACATACCAGCAGTTCGTTTAAAGTCATTGCAGTGGTTACATTAACCAGTCATTCCTGAAATGTACAGTTGTCTGCTTTTAGTGCAGAACAGAGTATTTACATTTGTATATATATATTTCTATGTTTTTTACAAGTCACAAGAGTGTAGATTTTTTGCAGGTTATTTTGATCGTTGCCTTCATATGCTCTTTAATTGAGTCAATTTAAAGTGACAGCTGTTAGCTGTTGCCTACAAATAAAAGTTATCAAATATCTTCAGCATAGGGGATAATTATCTGATCATGGAGGGTTCGACTGCAGGGAACCCCAGTGATCTTCAGAAGATGGGAACTGGGAGTCTCCCCTGAGAACAGAACATTGGTCAAGCATGCACACCACCATTCCCCTCATTCTCTGTTGAAACTGCTGAAGATGGGTGAGTTTTTGGCTATTTTCATCAACTCCCATAGAGAATGAATAGTAGTCTCAGGGAAGACGTGCTTCCCCATTCCCAGTGTTCCCTGTTCTAGAGATTACTAAGGGATCCTAGCAATCAGACCGGACACAAAAACATAGTTATTTCTTATCCTGAGGATTTGTGATAACTACTATTCGTGGGTGAGTTCTGTCTTCTTAGAAGCCAGGTAGGTGTAATACATTATACATGACACATATTTCTTTAGAAGTACTACAATTAGTTTTAATCTTCACAAAAAGCTAATAATTCTGCAGACTTCATTTGATAGATAATAGTTGCTATGGATACACTGCCTAATTGCTTACACAAGCAGCATTACTCCAGCAATCCAGAGTCTGTTAGATTTATGGTGGTAATGAAACTATACTTTATTATCTCATAGTAATAATCATTGCCTAGGTTGCCTAGGTTAGATGATACAAAGGTCTCTTAAAGATGAGCTGATCACTGGGAAATCTGTCATCAGTGTCACCCGCACTAACCTGTTGGTACAGGCTGGTAGTGCGGATGACACTGATGATAACGATTCCTACCTATCCCTGATCCATGGTCCTGTTATCTTCCTTGTTCAAGGCTTGGCGCACAGATGATGCTCCAGGAGCACACTGACGTCACTGCTGCTTCTTCACTTAACTGGCTCCATGCAGACTTGGGGTAGCAGCAATGACGTCAGTTTTCTCCTGGAGCTTCGCCCGTGCACCAAGTTCACCGCCCGAATTGAGGAAGATAAAGGGCGAGCGGGACCATGGATCGAGAATAGGTAAGTATTGTTATTATCAGGGTCATCGGCACTACCAGTCTGTACCAACAGGTTCGTAAAGGTGACACTGATTACAGACTCCCTTTTAATTTGATAACTAAAACTGTAAAACCTGCAAAGAATCGATGCCTGTTTGTTCTCTACTAGTTCTCTTTCCATCTCTAGGAGATGCATATCAATGTACTTTTCTTGGTTTGTTTGTTTAGAAAAAAAAAAACAATTATAACCTACTAGAATAATTGTGGAACTGTATTATATGTGGCTAGATTAACTTAAAGGAGTAGATTTTTCTTTCTGATTAAAGTCTAGCCTGATGTAACTGAGCAGTGTGTAGAATACAATCTCATCATTTTCCATACATACTTTAAAGTGTAAACCCATTTCCCCATTTCAAACACTTAGATTTATAATATTTTGGGTTATTTTATGTTGTTTTTTTTTTGCCATTTGTAAACAAGACTACTTTCAAATTTTTGCCTGTTGCCAGTGAAAAAAAAGACAGTAGTTTAAAGGGGTATTCCAGGATTTTTTTTAATTTGACTATGCTACAGGGGCTGTAAAGTTAGTGTAGTTCATAATATAGTGTCTGTACATGTGTGTGACTGTTTTCTCACAATTCTTATGTGATTTTCACCCCATTATTTATTTTTAACCGCATACAAAATTACTGTTGTCTCAAATTTTTCCCAGCTTGCAATGCGGCTGAGACCTGACTCCCTAGTCAGCTGATGACAGGGATCCGGAGCTTCAATGGTTGGAGTGATTGCTTGGTGGGAGAGGGATCAATCTGCAACTAATACAACAGCTGTAGGCACCCTGATTGAAAACCACAGGTCTTTTGAATGGATGCAGCTCAATTATGTTTCAATGGGTGGGGTGGCTGATGTATGGGAGGGAGGAAAATGGAATTGTGGGATTTGTAGTCAAAAAAAGAAAAGTCAAACAGGAAATACAAGTTCACAAAAGCTAGCCACAGTATTATGGTAATCTCACAACATAGCCATTTAGCCCCAAGACAAGCGCAGATCCTTCCTAAGCATGTCCATTACTATCTGCCAGGTACGTACTAAAATCACCTTATGGTGGATAACCTCTTTAACTAGCATTGTAGTTCCTTTCTATAAACCCCTTTATGCATAACACATTAATAGTTCCATCCCACAAGAATGAGAAAATACCAAACTCCCTTTAGTCTTTTAATCCACACTATTAGACATCCACACATCAATAGTTTTTATCCATGAATATCATTTCAGATAGATGTTCCATTTGGTAACAACAGTATATTATTACACTTTTTCCTAGTAACACAGTACTGTTGGGCACCATGATACATAGAAATTTCAAGATATATTTCTGGGCAAAACCTCATTGTTGACTTATTGAATTTGCTGTGATTTGTATACATTCTCTTCAAAAGTAGAGGAGAAATTTTCATGTAAATCCTTTGGTTCAAAGGTTGTCTCAAAAATACATTGTGGATAAATTGCAGAGGTTACCAGCGATGTATTTGTAAAATTTTATTTTTGTTATGTCTATGTACAATTTTATAACATTTTTGTTTTTTGCATGTCACTAAAAAAAATTTTTACGTTGTTTTACATTGCTTTTGAAGTTGAAATCTGAAATAAATACAGATTAGCTTTATGTTGTTCAAAAATATAAATATCAATTTGTGTAGTGTAATTGATCAATGACTGTAATGTAGGAAAATAATTTCTATTATTTGAGTAATTGATCATTGTATGTAGCACTGGTTACAGATGCATTTTGGAAGAGACATTACACTGTGCCTCTAGACAGGTACTTACAGTTACTGTATATCTATAATTAAAGAAAGCATAAAATATTAAATGTGTGATTTCATAATTTTTTTTTTTTAAATGTGACATGTATTGCTTTCACAAATTCATTGTTGTTTTTAGATACATTGTACGTTTTGATAAAAAAAAATGTTGTCAACCCTTTCCAAAAGAAAATTTGATCAATCCAGTATTCCTTTTAACAATCACATGATAACCCCAGGCTATACAATGATTTGCTGGTTTATGTGTCAATCAGCTCCCAGGCCAAAAGGAGACAGCAAAAGGCATAGGGAATTTAACATGGTTTTAAAAGCATGTAGTGTGCTATTGTCTGCATTCTGAAAAGAGGGAGAGAGACAGACAGACAGTGTGTGTGAGCAGGTGGCCAGAGCAGACCTATCCTGCAGAATGTCAGGGATCTGTACTGGGACCAATATTGTTTAATATCTTCATTACTGATATTGCAAAAGGTCTCGATGGTAAGGTGTGTATTTTTGCTGACAACAAAAAGATATGTAACAGAGTTGATGTTCCCAAATGGAAAAGGATTTAGGAAAACCAGAAGAATGGTCAGAACTCTGGCAACTGAAATTTAATGTGGATAAGTGCAAGATAATGCACCTGGGGCGTAAAAACCCAAGGGTAGAAGATTATTATTATATTTGACACAGTCCTGACCTCAGTATCTGAGGAAAGGAATTTAGGAGTAATTATTTCAGAAGAATTAAAGGTAGAAAGACAATGTAATAGAGCAGCAGGAAACTCTAGCAGAATGCTTGGATGTATAGGGAGAGGTATAAGCAGTAGAAAGAGAGAAGTGCTCAATGCGCTGTACAGAACACTGGTGAGACCTCACTTTGAGACATAGTTTAAAATTAGAGGGGAAAGGTTTAAAAGTAATATCAGGAAGTATTACTTTACTGAGAGAGTAGTAGATGCATGGAATAGCCTTCCTGCAGAAGTGGTCGCTGCAAATACAGTGAAGGAGTTTAAACATGCATGGGGTAAGCATAAGGCTATCCTTCATATAAGATAGGGCCAGGGACTATTCATAGTATTCAGATTATTGGGCAGACTAGATGGGCCAAATGGTTCTTATCTTCCGACACTTTCTATGTTTCTATGTTAAGCCTTTTCATATTACAATACCCCCTCCACAACTAGCTGAGCACAAACCCAAGTCTACACTATTCCACAGCAAAATGAGCACAGCCTTGTGGGCTCATTTTAGGGACTTCCTGTCTATTCCGGCAGAAGCCTCATTGTGCACTACAAATCCCAGCCAGCATTGTTCCAGGCAAATACAAATATCTGTTAAACTGCAATATCTATTTAAATCGCATAGCCATCTAAAGCACATTTCTTACATTTACAGGGTTTAACCTCAAGGACTCAGCCCATTTTGACCTGAAAGGGGTACTCCACTGGGAAAAAAATTTTTAAATCAATTGATGCCAGAAAGTTAAAAGGGGTACTCCGGTGAAAAACTTTTTTTTTTTGTAAATTACTTCTATTAAAAAATATTAATCCTTCCAGTACTTTTTAGCGGCTGTATACTACAGAGGAAATTCTTTTCTTTTTGGATTTCTTTTCTGTCACGACTGCAGTGCTCTCTGCTGACACCTCTGTCCATGTCAGGAACCGTGCAGAGCAGGAGAAAATCCCCATAGCAAACATATGAGGTGTCAGCAGAGAGCACTGTGATTGTGACAGAAAAGAAATCGCAAAAGAAAAGAATTTCCTCTGTAGTATACAGCCGCTAATAAGCACTGGAAGGATTACAACATTTTAATAGAAGTAATTTACAAATCTTTTTAACTTTCTTGGACCAGTTGATTAAAAAAAAAAAAAAAAAAGTTTTCCACCAGAGTACCCCTTTAACCCCTTAAGGACCCAGCCATTTTACACCTTAGGACCCTGCCATTTTTTGCACATCTGACCACTGTCACTTTAAACATTAATAACTCTGGAATGCTTTTAGTTATCATTCTGATTCCGAGATTGTTTTTTCGTGACATATTCTACTTTAACTTAGTGGTAAATTTTTCTTGGTGAAAAATCCCCAAATTTTATGAAAAATTTGAAAATTTTAAATTTTTCTAACTTTGAAGCTCTCTGCTTGTAAGGAAAATGGATATTCAAAATAAATTTTTTAATTCACATATACAATATGTCTACTTTATGTTTGCATCATAAAATTGACGAGTTTTTACTTTTGGAAGAAACCAGAGTGCTTCAAAGTTCAGCAGCAATTTTCCAATTTTTCACAAAATTTCAAAACTCACTATTTTTCAGGGACCAGTTCAGGTTTGAAGTAAATTTGAAGGGTCTTCATCTTAGACATATGCCACAAATGACCCCATTATAAAAACTGCAACCCCCAAAGTATTCAAAATCACATTCAGTCAGCGTTTTAACCCTTTAGGTGTTTCACAGGAATAGCAGCAATGTGAAGGAGAAAATTCACAATCTTCATTTTTTACACTCGCATGTTCTTGTAGACCCAATTTTTGAATTTTTACAAGGGGTAAAAGGAGAAAATGTATACTTATATTTGTAGCCCAATTTCTCTCGAGTAAGCACATACCTCATATGTCTATGTAAAGTGTTCGGCGGGCGCAGTAGAGGGCTCAGAAGCGGAGGAGCGACAAGGGGATTTTGGAGAGTACGTTTTTCTGAAATGGTTTTTGGGGGGCATATTGCATTTAGGAAGCCCCTATGGTGCCAGAACAACAAAATAACCCCACATGGTATACCATTTTGGAAACTAGACCCCTTGAGGAACATAACAAGGAATTAAGTCAGACCGTTTCACAAATTTTCCATATGTAAAATTTGTTTTTGTTTTTTTCACTAAAATGTGTGTTTCCCCCCAAATTTCACATTTTTGCAAGGGTTAATAGCAGAAAATACCCCCCAAAATGTGTAACCCCATCTCTTCTGAGTATGGAGGTACCCCATAAGTTCCCCTGAAGTGCACTACGGGCGAACTACAATGCTCAGAAGAGAAGGAGTAATATTTGGCTTTTTGAGAGCAAATTTTGCTAGGGGGGCATGTCGCATTTAGGAAGCCTCTATGGTGCCAGAACAGCAAAATAACCCCACATGGCATACCATTTTGGAAACTAGACCCCTAGAGGAACGTAACAAGGAATTAAGTGAGCCTTAATACCCCACATGGGTTTCACGACTTTTCCATATGTACATTTTTTTTATTTATTTTTTCACTAAAATGTGTGTTTCCCCGCAAATTTCACATTTTTGCAAGGGTTGATATCAGAAAATACCCCCCAAAATTTGTAACCCCATCTCTTCTGAGTATGGAGGTACCCCATAAGTGGACGTCAAGTGCACTGCAGGCGCTCACAATGCTCAGAAGAGAAGGAGTCACATTTGCAAACTTTGCTGAAATGGGGGGGACATGTCGCATTTGGGAAGCCCCTATGGTGCCAGGACAGCAAAAAAAAAAAAACACATGGCAACACATTTTGGAAACTAGACCCCTTGAGGAACGTAACAAGGGGTAAAGTAAGCCTTAATACCCCACAGGGGTTTCACGACTTTTGCATATGTAAAATAAAAAAATAAAAATTTCACTAAAATGTGGGTTTTCCCCCCAAATTTTACATTTTTACAAGGGTTAATAGCAGAAAAGACACCCCAAAATTTGTAAATACATTTCTTTGGAATAAGGACATACCTTAATTTTTTATGATTTTCGCTCCGCGGGTGCACACCAGGTCTTGGAGTGGGAAGTCAGTCAGGGGCCTTGAGCTTATTATAGCCAGGATGTGGGACCCCCCCTCAAGGAGCATTAATGGGGGAAGCACTGAGCCCTAAAATAGGGGAACACTATGGGGGACAACGGGCCGTAACTGGGGTAGACAGGTGGGGTACAGAGGCCCGTAATATGGGGTACAGTGGGCCAGAAAACTATAAATCATAAAATAATAAAACAGGATATGTTCCCAGAATGATGACCCAGAGAATAGCCAAAATTAAAAAAAATATGCCCGCCCCAAACCCTATGCTCTGAGTCATCATTCTGGGAACGTGATGTGTGTGGCCGTCCCTAACCTGTTGCCTCAAATGCGCACCCGCTCAGGTGGAGAGAGAGCGCTGCACATTTGAGGCACCATAAAAAAAAGTCCCCGATGATAGTGACTCAGTGACCTATGACCCATTTCAGAAAAAAACACCCCTAGAGGTCTTATCAGGTTTTTTTTTTTTTTTCAGTTTTTTTGGGCAATTTAGTGGTTAATGGGGGTTAAAATTTGGAATGTACTCTGGACTTTGTACATTGGTCAAATTATGGAAAATTAAAATGTAAAGGGAAAATTTAGTGCTCCATGGAAGTGTGATACTCCCTGAAGCAGCCTATGCAGAGGCCCGGATTATCTGGGCAAGTGTCACACTGATACGTGGTGTCCTTCCGTCTCCCCTTCTTGTGACACACTCTGCATCTTTTCTGGGATCGTCCCGACTTTCCACTGTGGGGGATCACACCTGGAAAATGCTGGCCTGGGACGATCCTGGCGCCTACAACTCCAGACCCTTGGGAAGCCCGGCCTGATCTTTCCCGGTCAGCAAAGATCAGGAACCTTAGGACTTCTTCTTGGTACTGGAGGAATGTCCCTGTGTTGCCAGTGTACTGGGATAGTACAAAAGCGTTGTACATGGCAACCTGTACCATGTAGACCGCAACTTTTTTGTACCATGCCCGTGTTTTCCGCATGGCGTTGTATGGCTTGAGGACTTGATCTGAGAGATCAACTCCCCCCATATACCGATTGTAGTCCAGAATACAATCGGGCTTGAGGACCGGTCCCACGGTACCTCGCACAGGGACAGGGGTGCTGCCATTCCCATGAATAGTGGTGAGCATAAGGATATCCCTCTTATCCTTATACTTCACCAACAACAGGTTATCATGGGTAAGGGCACGGGACTCACCCTTGGGGATAGGCGTCTTAACAAAATTTAGAGGGAGGCCTCTCTGGTTCCTCCGCACGGTCCCACAAGCGGACGTGGATCTGGCGGCAAGGGATGTGAAGAGAGGGATACTGGTATAAAAGTTATCCACGTACACGTGGTAACGCTTATCCAGCAATAGGTGCATAAGGTCCCAAACGATTTTCCCGCTAACACCCAGAGTGGGGGAACAATCTGGGGGTTCAATACGGGAATCTCGTCCCTCATACACTCTAAACTTGAGAGTGTACCCTGAGGTACTCTCGCAGAGTTTATAGAGCTTCACGCCATACCGCGCCCACTTCGAGGGAATATACTGGCGGAAGATGAGTCTCCCCTTAAAACTGATGAGAGACTCATCTACCGAGAGGTCCCTGAGCGGTACATAGGCCTCCAAAAATTTGGCCCCAAAGTGATCGATGACCGGCCTCACTTTGTAAAGCCGGTCATGGGCGGGATCACCTCGGGGCGGACATGCCTCATTATCTGCATAATGCAGGCATTTCCGAATCACCTCGTACCGCTTCCGTGACATCGCCATACTGTAAAGCGGGGTCTGATAGAGGACGTCCCCGCTCCAGTAATGACGGACACTTGGTTTTTTGTCCAGGCCCATATGCAGCGTGAGGCCCCAAAATGTCCTCATTTCCGCTGCATCAATGGCGCGCCATTCATTGGACCTGGCCAAAAACGAATCTGGGTGGTGGGCAATGAACTGCTGGGCGTACAAGTTCGTTTGCTCCACCATTAGATTGACCAGGCTGTCACTGAAAAAAAACTTTAAAAAGTCCAGATCAGTGAAGCCAGCCGTGTCAATCCGGATTCCTGAGTCGCCAACAAACTCAGGAATCCGTGGCTGATAACCCTCTGGGGGGCTCCAGACAGGTTCATCGGAAGGGGGCTCCGGTGCACTTGTCTGGGGGGCCGGACTCCTATTACGAGCAGCATTGCCACTCGTACTAGTGTCGGCCACTGGGTCACTATCATGGGGGGTGCGTGGCCTCGCCTGGCGGCGTCTCCGCCGCCATACAGGGGACTCATCATCACTGCTAGATGATGAGGAGGATGATGAAGAACACAAAAATGTAGGATCTTCATCGTCCTCACTGGCAGATTCGGAGTCGGAGGCTAAAAAAGCGTAAGCCTCCACTGCCTAAAATGCCCGGCGAGCCATCGCCTTTTTTCTACGGTGGCGGGGGGAGGGGCGGTGGCGGGGGGGGGGAGGGGGTGTGTGCGGGGGGGGGGGGGGCGGGGAAGTATGTAGTGTGGTGCTTGGTGTAATACTTTATATAACGGTGTGTGATTATCACTCACACACCGTTATAATGGAAAAAAAATAAAAAAAACACGCTGCGGCCAAAAAAAAGGGGTGGCGCATGCAGCGCCCTGAACCCCTAATAGGTCCCGGGTGACACTAATCACAGGACCCTAGGGGCCTATTAGGGGGTCAGGTGGGGGGGGGATTTTTTTTATTTATTTTTTTACTTTTATGTTACTTTTACTTTCAGTTTACCTACCTTTCCCTAAGGGACACACTTTTCCTGCACTAGGGGGGCAATCGTCTTCTGTGAGGGGGCTCTGGAGCATAGAGGGGGGGTCCCGGTCCTCTTTACACAGCTTTGCCCGCTGACTGAACTCGAGCGAGTGCGCAAAGCTGCGTGAGAGGTCCGTTAACCCCTTCTCTGCCGCGCTGCTATTGGCTGGAATACCCGGAATCGGAGCAGATCGCTTGCGTGATTTCGCAAGCGATCTGTGACGATCGCCGATATGTGGGGGTCCTGGGACCCCCCTCGGCGTCTGCCCTGGATCCCTGCTGAAGGATTACAGCAGAGATCCGCTTCCGATCTCCGCCGGGTGAGCGCGGAGACCAGGAAAAGACCGAGACGTATGCATACGTCATGGGTCCTTAAGACCCAGGGTGTGATGACGTATGCATACGTCATGGGTCCTGAAGAGGTTAAAGGGTACCTCTCATCAAATAAACTTTTGATATATTTTAGATTAATGAATGTTGAATAACTTTCCGATAGCATGTTAATGAAAAATATGCTTCTTTCTATTGTATTTTTCCCGATCAGTCCTGTCAGCAAGCATTTCTGACTCATGCTGGAGTCCTAAACACTCAGAGCTGCCAGCCTGCTTTGTTCACAGCCAAACAGGCTGTGAACAAAGCAGGCTGGCAGCTCTGAGTGTTCTCCTTTGTGAAAAAAGCAGACTGGCAGCTCGTAGTGTTTAGGACTCCAGCATGAGTCTGAAATGCTTGCTGCCAGGACTGGTAGGGAGACCCCTAGTGGTCATTTCTTCAAAGTGGAAAATTAAATAGAAAGAAGCATATTTTTTAGTAACATGCAATTGTAAAGTTATTCTGCATACTTTAATCTATAATATATCAAAAGTTTTTTTGATGAGAAGGACCCTTTAAACAGATTTGTAAATTACTTCTAATAAAAAATCTTTCTGACTCTCTGCTGACACCTCCATGTCAGAAATTGTCCAGAGCAGGATAGGTGTGCTATGGGGATTTACTCCTACTCTGGACAGTTCCTAAAATAGACAGAGGTGTCAGCAGAGAGAACTGTGGGCAGACAGAAAGGAAATTCAAAAAGAAAAGATATTCCTGTGGAGCATGTAGCCGCTGATAAGTATTGAAAGGATTAAGAGTTTTAAATAGAAGTCATTTACAAATCTTTTTAACTTTTTGGCACCAGTTGATTTTAATGGGTACTCCAGCCTTAATACATCTTATCCCCTATCCAAAGGATAGGGGATAAGATGTATGATTGTGGGGGTCAGTCGTCACGCTACACACTCAACACAACTTTGGGATTTTGGAGAGAGAATTTTGCTGTGATGGTTTTAGAAAGCCTCCATGGTGCCAGAACAGCAAAAAGTCCTCCACATGGCACACTATTTGGGAAACTACACCCCTCAAAGAATGTAACAAGAGGAATAGTGAGCCTTAACACTTCATAGATGTTTTACGACTTTTCGTTAAAATTGGACGTGAAAATAAAAAAAATTATTTTTAACACTAAAATGTTGGTGTTACCCCTAATTTTCACAAGGAGTAATAGGAGAAAAAGCCTGCCGCATTTGTAGCCTAACAAGGGGTACAGTGAGTACTTACACCTCACAGTTTTGTTTGAACAGTGTCGCATAAAAATGAAAAATTAGATTTTTGAGTGAGTGAGACAACACGGAGAACATTTGAGGCCTAAAGTGGTGATTTGCACTGCAATGGCAGAGGTTCTGACATCAAATCTAAAAAAAAAACAGCAAGTGACCTAAATTTTGAAACTAAACCGCTGAAGGAACATAACAAGGGGTACAGTGTGTATTTACACCTCATAGGTTTTTTGAACAGTGGGCCGTAAAAATGAAAAATAAATGTTTTTACAATAAAATGCAGGTGTTACACCAATTTTATCATTTTCACAAGGGTTAACCCCTTAACGATCACAAAGACCGGGATCGACGTACAGTGTGTTGTCTTCCTGGCACTCGAGTTCGGCACTGGCTGAGTCTCTCTGAAGCTTTGGTTTGTATTCTAAAGTGTTGTATTCTTAAGTGTGAACCTCTGAGAAGTTTTATACGCAGAAGTTTAAAAAGCAGGAGTTGTAAGCAGGACCCACTGTAACTGTAAGTATTACACTCCCTTGATAAAAGTAGTTTTTCTTAATAGTTAATAACAGCTTTTTGTCGCCAAGGATATGGACAGCAGGATAGGAGGTTTTCTTCAGTGCACATTGTGCCACATGTATACATCTCTGGAGCAGCAGCTTCAGGGTGAATACTGCTGTGACAAATGTGAGCATGTTGCCCACCTGGAAGCTCGTATTAGAGATCTAGAGGAGCAAAAAATGCAACATTGAGGGCGATTGACAATCTTACAGAGCAAGCAGTTAGTGGGGTAGAAATGGAGGTTGGAGAAACTAGCCAGGAGGCCCAAGTAGGGAGCTGTGTTAATGTAGTTAGAGGGACTGGAAAGGGGGCAAGGAAAAGGAAGGCCACTTCTGCTTCTGATCTCCCAAGTAAAATTGCCAAGTTGGGCGATGATGCGAGGGCCTCAGTATCAGAGATGGCAACCCTGGTGGATACTGGTCTCCCTAACAGCCGGGGGAACAGCTCAACTAGTAGTGTGGGGAATGGTAACGCAGGTAGGCCAAGACAGTTAGTTGTGGTAGGGGATTCTATAATCAGGAAGACGGATAGAATAATTTGTCGCCAAGACCACCTCAACCGAATGGTTTGCTGTCTCCCTGGCAGGGTTCGGCATGTGGTGGAAAGGGTGGACAAACTACTAGGGGGGGCTAGGGAGGACCCAGCTGTCGTGGTCCATGTGGGAACCAACAACAGAATACATGGTAGGTGGAGGTCCTTGAAGAATAATTACAAGGAACTAGGTGCCAAGCTGAAGGGAAGGACCTCTAAGGTTGTGTTCTCTGGAATACTTCCTGTGCCATGCGCATCGCAGGAAAGACAGCAAGAGCTTAGGGAGTTAAATGCATGGCTTAAGTCGTGGTGTAAGGGGGAAGGGTTTTTAGAGCACTGGGCTGACTTTTCATTGGGGTACAAACTCTATTCTACGGATAATTTGCACCTGAAGGGAAGGGGGTCCGCTGTGCTGGGGGAGAGAATCCTGGAAGGGGTGGCAGAGTATTTAAACTAGGTGAGTGGGGGGAGGATAATAAAGCAAAGAAAGCAGACAGTTGGATGGATAGGTTAGAGAGGGGTCAGGACATAATGGTGGGTGGAGAGGAGTCCTGTGGGGGGAGGTTAAGAGCAGTGGATAAGGAGATCCATGGGTTACAAACCAGCCGTAAAAATAAATGTAGCCCGAAAAATTGTAATCCCAATAATTCAAATAATAACATTAACCCCAATAACTCAGAAAATCCCTTTAGTGAGACTATATGTGTAAAACTTAATGGAAATGTAAAGTGTATGTTCACAAATGCCAGAAGCCTAGCAAATAAAATTGGGGAGCTTGAGGCCTTGATACTGGAGGAACATATTGATATAGTTGGGGTCACTGAGACATGGCTGGACTCCTCGCATGACTGGGTTGTTAATCTGCAGGGATTTACATTGTTTCGCAAGAATAGAATGAACAGAAAAGGTGGTGGAGTCTGTCTGTATGTTAGAAGTGGTATGAAAGTCAGTGTGAACAATGCCATAGTGTGTGATGATTCTGAGGATGTGGAATCATTGTGGGTAGAATTACAAAAGGAGGGAAATATTGAAAAAATAGTATTTGGTGTAATCTACAGACCCCCTAATATCACTGAAGAGATAGAAGGTCGGCTGCATAAACAAATAGAGAGGGCTGCCCTGGCAGGTACAGTGGTAATAATGGGAGATTTTAACTATCCAAATATAGATTGGGGCTGGGGGCTGGCTAAAACTACAAAGGGGAGAAAATTCCTAAATTTATTGCAGGATAATTTTATGGGCCAGTTTGTGGAGGACCCAACAAGAAGTGATGCCTTGTTGGATCTGATCATTTCCAACAACGCAGAGTTGGTTGGTATTGTAACTGTTCGGGAAAACCTTGGTAATAGCGACCACAATATAGTTACTTTTGACTTAAAATGTAGAAAACAAAGACAGACGGGGAAGGCAAAAACATAAAACTTTAAAAAGGCAAATTTCCCTGGGCTGAGAGCTGCACTACAGGACATAGACTTGAGGGAGGTGTTCTCAAATACTGATACAGAAGGTAAATGGGAAATGTTTTAATCAACTCTAAATAACTATACAGCTAAATATATACCAAAGGGGAACAAATATAAACAAAACTAAATCCTACATGGCTGACAAATTATGTTAAAAGAGCAATAAACAACAAAAAAAATTGCCTTCAAAAAATTCAAATCTGATGGGTCAGCTATAACATTTAAACAGTACAAGGAGCTTAATAAAATCAGTAAAAATGTAATAAAAACAGAAAAAATTCAAAATGAGAGACAGGTGGCCAAAGAAAGGAAAACTAATCCTAAATTTTTTTTTTTAAATATATAAATACAAAAAAAACAAGGACAGAGCATGTAGGACCCCTTAATAATGATAATGGGGAGGTTGTCATGGGGGGCGATCAAGAGAAGGCGGAACTACTGAATGGGTTCTTTAGTTCTGTATATACTATGGAAGAAGGAGCTGACATTGGACAGGTCATTGCTGGTAACATATCATGTAATGTACTGAACTGGCTTAATGTAGAAATGGTACAAGGTAAGTTAAGTAATATAAATGTAAGCAAATCTCCAGGGCCAGATGGATTGCACCCAAGAGTTCTTAGAGAACTAAGTTCAGTGATATCTGTACCCCTTGTTCATGATATTTAGAGATTCTCTGGTGTCTGGTATTGTGCCAAGGGACTGGCGCAAGGCGAATGTGGTGGCAATCTTCAAGAAGGGCTCTAGGTCTTCGCCAGGCAATTATAGACCGGTAAGTTTAACGTGCATTGTGGGTAAATTGTTTGAAGGACTTATATGGGATTACATATAGGAATACATAGTGGATAATAGTATTATAAGTGATAGCCAGCATGGGTTTACTAAGGATAGAAGTTGTCAAACCAATCTAATTTGCTTTTATGAAGAGGTGAGTAGAAGCCTTGACAGAGGAATGGCTGTGGATATAGTGTTTCTGGATTTTGCTAAAGCATTTGATACTGTCCCTCATAGACGTCTGACAGGTAAGTTAAGGTCTTTGGGTTTGGAAACTTTCGTTCGTAACTGGATTGAACACTGGCTCATGGATCGTACCCAGAGAGTGGTGGTCAATGATTCATACTCTGATTGGTCCCCGGTTGTTAGTGGTGTACCCCAAGGTTCTGTACTGGGACCGCTGTTGTTTAATTTATTTATCATGGATATAGAGGATGGTATTAACAGCTCTTTTTCTATCTTTGCAGATGACACCAAGCTTTGTAGCACAGAACAGTCTATAGAGGATGTGCACAAGTTACAAGATGACTTGGATAGACTAAGTGTCTGGGCATCCACTTGGCAAATGAGGTTCAATGTGGATAAATGTAAAGTTATGCATCTGGGTACTAATAACATGCATGCCTCTTATGTCTTAGGGGGGATTAAACTGGCAGAGTCACTGGTAGAGAAGGATCTGGGTGTACTTGTGGATCACAGACTTCAGAATAGCATGCAATGTCAGGCTGCTGCTTCCAAAGCCAGCAGGATAATGTCATGTATAAAAAGAGGCATGGACTCAAGGGACAGGGACATAATACTCCCCCTTTATAAAGCATTGGTACGGCCTCACCTGGAATATGCTGTTCAGTTTTGGTCGCCTGTACATAAAAGGGACACTGCGGAGCTGGAAAGGGTGCAGAGACGTGCTACTAAACTAATATGGGGCATGGAACATCTTAGCTATGAGGAGCGATTAAAGGAGTTACAATTGTTTAGTCTTGAGAAGAGACGTTTTAGGGGGGATATGATAAACGTATATAAGTATATAAATGGCCCATACAAAAAATTTGGAGAAAAACTGTTCAAGGTTAAACCCCCCCCAAAGGACGAGGGGGCACTCCCTCCGTCTGGAGAAGAAAAGGTTTAGTCTAAAGGGGCGACACGCCTTCTTTACCATAAGGACTGTGAATTTATGGAACAGTCTACCACAGGAACTGGTCACAGCAGGAACAATTAACAGCTTTAAAACAGGGTTAGATACATTCCTGGAACAAAATAACATTAATGCTTATGCAGAATTATAAAACAACATTCCTTCCCCTTATCCCCTTACACCCTTCCCTTCAATGCCCTGGTTGGACTTGATGGACGTATGTCTTTTTTCACCCATACAAAGTATGTAACTATGTAACATCGCGGATCGGGTTGACAGGTTGCTGGGTGGGGCTGGAGAAGACCCAGCAGTCATGGTACATATTGGCACCAATGACAAAGTAAGAGGTAGGTGGAGTGTCCTTAAAAATGATTTCAGGGACTTAGGCTGCAAGCTTAAGGCAAGGACCTCCAAGGTAGTATTTTCTGAAATATTACCTGTACCACGAGCCACACCAGAGAGGCAGAAGGAGATTAGGGAGGTAAACAAGTGGCTCAGAAGCTGGTGTATGAAGGAGGGGTTCATGGAGAACTGGGCTGACTTCGCTGTCGGTTACCAGCTCTACTGTAGGGACGGGCTGCACCTCAATGGGGAGGGTGCAGCTGTGCTTGGGGAGAAGATTGCTAAAAGGGTGGAGGAGTGTTTAAACTAGGGACTGGGGGGAGGGGATCTACAACATAGAGGGGGAAGATAGTGTAGATAGAGAGGGGGACTTAATAATGTACCTGGGGTGGAGCGGAGGGAGGGGTTAGAATAGTTTATAGGGATAGGCATCATAGTGGGGAAAAAAACATACTCTATTGAAGTGCATGTTGACTAATGCCAGAAGTCTGTCCATTAAAACTGACTGGAGTCAACTGGAGTTGAAAATTTCTGAGGAGGATTATGACATAGTAGGTATAACAGAGACTTGGTTGGACGATAGCTGTGACTGGGCGGTTAACATACAGGGTTATAGTCTATTCAGGAAGGATCGGACAAAACGGAAAGGGGGAGAAGTCTGTCTTTATGTAAAGTCCAATTTGAAGGCCGCACTGCTGGAGGATATTTGGGAGGGAAACGATAATATGGAGTCATTATGGGTAGAAATATATGGAAATAAAAAAAAAATTCTGATAGGGGTTTGCTATAAGCCACCAAACATAATGAAAGAGCCAGAAGATCAATTGTTGAGGCAAATAAACAAGGCAGCAAATCAAAATGATGTGATAATAATGGGGGACTTTAACTATCCTGATATAAACTGGGAGACTGAGACCTGTGAATCTCATAAAGGAAACAGGTTTCTGACTATAGCTAAAGACAATTATCTGTCCCAAATGGTGCAGGGCCCTACCAGAGGGGGTTCCCTACTAGACTTAATATTAACCAACATACCTGACAGAGTAAATAATGTGCAAGCAGATGAACACCTAGGAAATAGTGATCATAATATAATACATTATAACTTGTTCTTCAATGAGGGAATCTCTTGAGGGGCCACAAAAACAATGAACTTTAGGAAGGCAAAGTTTGATCAACTCAGAGAAGCCCTTAACAATATAAAATGGGATAATGTCCTTAAAAAGAACAATATTGACACTAAATGGAAGACTTTTAAAAATAGCTTAAATTTTCACTGTAAGATGTATATACCTTATGGGAATAAAAGGGTTAGAAATAAAAGAAAACCAATATGGATGAATAAAAATGTTAAGGAGGCAATAAATGACAAATAAAGCATTTAAATTGCTAAAACAGGACAGCAGTGAAGAAGCATTAAAAAGCTATAGAGAAAAATGTAAAATATGTAAAAAACAGATAAAAGCCTCAAAAATAGTGGCAGAAATACTCATTGCCAAAGAGAGTAAAACTAACCCCAAAATGTTCTTTAACTATATAAATAACAAAAAGGTCAAAAATGAAAGTATTGGCCCTTTGAAAAATGATGAGGAAGAAATTATAAACGGGGATCAGGAAAAAGCAAATATATTAAACAAATTCTTCTCCACTGTATTCACTGAGGAAAATGAAATTCCAGGTGATATACAGTGTGATAAGGTAAACTCCCCAGTACAGGTCACCTGTCTAACCCAGGAAGAAGTACAGTGCCGCCTACAAAAAATCAAAACAGATAAATCACCAGGTCCAGATGGCATTCACCCTCGTGTTCTAAAGGAATTAAGTAATGTAATAGACAGACCCCTATTTTTAATATTCAGGGACTCTATAGTGACAGGGACTGTTCCCCAGGACTGGCGCATGGCAAATGTGGTGCCAATATTTAAGAAGGTATCAAAAGGTGACCCCGGGAATTATAGACCTGTTAGTTTAACCTCTGTTGTATGTAAATAGTTTGAGGGTTTCCTAAGAGAAGCTATTTTCTTGATAAAAATAAATGTATGACCCCATATCAGCATGGATTTATGAGGGATCGGTCCTGTCAAACTAACCTGATCAGCTTTTACGAGGAGGTGAGCTCCAGACTGGACCAGGGCCAATCGGTGGATGTCGTATATCTGGATTTTTCCAAAGCATTTGATACGGTTCCACATAAAAGGTTGGTGCATACAATGAGAAGGTTTGGGCTGGGGGAGAATGTGTGTAAGTGGGTAAGTAACTGGCTCAGTGATAGGAAACAGAGGGTGGTTAATAATGGTACTTATTCTGATTGGGTGATTGTTACTAGTGGGGTACCACAGGGGTCCGTCTTGGGTCCTGTCCTATTTAATATATTTATTAATGACCTTGCAGAGGGGTTGAATAGTAAAGTAGGAATCTTTGCAGATGACACTAAACTCTGTAAAGCGGTAAACACATTAGAGGACAGTGAACTGTTACAAATGGATCTGGATAGGTTGGAGGTTTGGGCTGGGAAGTGGCAGATGAGGTTCAACACTGATAAATGTAATGTAATGCACATGGGGAAGAAAAATCCGGGCTGGGATTATGTATTAAATGGGAGAACACTTGGGATGACTGACATGGAAAAGGACTTTGGAGTCTTAGTTAACAGTAAATTTAGCTGTAGTGACCAGGGTCGGGCAGCTGCTGCCAAGGCTAATAAAATCATGGGGTGCATCAATAGGAATAATAGGAAATAATTCTATGGCTGTATAAATCACTAGTCAGACCACACATAGAATACTGTGTACAGTACTGGGCACCAGTGTACAAGAAAGATATAGTGGAGCTGGAGAGGGTTCAAAGACAGGCAACCAGAGTAATACGGGGAATGGGAGGACTACAGTACCCAGAAAGATTATCAAAATTAGGGTTATTTAGTTTAGAAAAAAGAAGGCTTAAGGGCGACCTAATCACTATGTATAAATATATCAGGGAACAGAACAGAGATCTTTCCCATGATCTATTTATACCCAGGACTGTATCTATAACAAGGGGGCATCCTCTACATCTAGAGGAAAGAAGGTTTCTACACCAGCACAGACGGGGGTTCTTTACTGTGAGAGCAGTGAGACTGTGGAATTCTCTCCCGGAGGAGGTGTTCATGGTGAACTCTGTAATAGAGTTCAAAAAGGGTCTGGATGCATTTTTGGAGAGTAATAACGTCGCTGGTTATGTATACTAGATTTATAGGGACAGAACGTTGATCCAGGGATTTATTCTGACTGCCAAATTTGGAGTCAGGAAGGAATTTTTACCTCTAGTATGAGGGTTTTTGCCTTCCTCTGGATCAACTCAACTCAATAGGGACTTATTAGGGTTATAGGTTGAACTTGATGGACTCTGGTCTTTTTTCAACCTTATGAACTATGTTACTATGTAAATATATGTCCTGGTGCGGAGGTACTTCGCGCACCAGGACATACATTTACGTCCTGTACATGACCGCGAGCATAGGATCAGTGCTTGCGTCATGCACTGCAGGTCCCAGCTGCTATCAGCAGCTGGGGACCTGCCGGTAATGGCGGACATCAGCGCTGATGTCTGCCATTAATCCCTCAGATGCCGCGTGATTAAATGGATGATCGGAACGCGCTGCTGTGGGGATCCGATCATCTAAAGTGGCGGCTGGAGGTCCCCTCAATTGCCTCCAGCCGTCTACTGAGGTCTTCTGACCACACCCAAACTAAAGCGGGCTCAGCAAATATAACAGTTCACGAAGTGCTACTGTGTATATCAATGCTCTAACATGGAACCACAAAAGAAAATATGATATACCAAAAGAAGCGCACACCCACTATTCAAATGCAATTAAAGACAGGATTATATTGTTGTAAACAAACATGATGTAAAGCAGACAAATACATTTAAAAAACATTAAAAGGCACAAAGGCCATCACACAACAGGGGGGACTCCCTAAACAAGGGAAGACCACTCCCGGGACACCTGCACAATCAATAGTATTCCGTGCATCCTCCTAGCCCTAATCAGAATAAGAACAATAAGTTGTATAAGTGCACAAACACATATAGGTCCTAACTCAGTACACACATATTAATGATATCTTCACCTGTAAGTACAGCAATGAATGGTATTACATACAATCTGAATTAGAACTGAGAAAGGAGGGCTAGAGACAGCAGATGGAGGATGAACGAGCAGGTGTCCTTCTGAACCCCACACGTTCCGTTGCCCGTCGGCAACTTCCTCAGGGGTGTTGACAACAGGAAAGTGGGGTCTTCCTTTTACCCACTGGCACTTTTGGTGTTGGAAAGCATCATGGCGCATGCCTCCCCTGCCGAAAACAAAGTGCGGGCCATTTCTCTCTTCTAATAAGGGGGCGGGGGGGGGGGGCTGGAGGTAGTGTGTATGTGTAGAAAAACTTATATTAAATTGTGTTTACAGTGTGTATGGTCTGTGTAAATAAAAATGTAAAAGGAAGTTTTCTAAAAAATGTTTTAACTTCTAGTGAAAAAATCCCTGCGCCAAAAAAGAGCTATTACCTAATCACTGATTAGTGCTCTTTGGCGGCAGGGGGCACGGAAGTCAATGAAGGGTCCAACTAGGGATCGATTTCACCGATACTTTCGGCCGATATTCATGACTTTGGAAGTTATCGGTAATTACCTTGCCGATAATGGCGATAATGCGGGCGCTTTAAAGCAATGAACTGCAGCAGTTTTTGCAGGGCCAGAGGCTGGCGCTTCCTGCTTCTCTCCCCCTGCCTGTCCTGGGGTCCTGAGTCCAACCACCGCCACTGCCCCCCCCTGCCTATCCTCTGGCCAGAGACCGCCGCCACCCACTTCTCTCCCCCTGCCAGTCCTGAATCCAACCACTGCTGCTGCCCCCCCCCCCACCTATCCTCTGGCCAGAGACCGCCGCCCACTTCTCTCCCCCTGCCGGTCCTGAGTTCAACCACCACTGCTGCCCCATTTCCTCCCCCCATCCCCGGTGTTATAATTACCTGTTCCCGGGGTTCGCACCACTTCTGGGTCCTGCGGCGTCCTGCGCTGTGGCTGTGTGCTGCGCTGGGCAATGACGAGCGATGTCCTCAACGCGACGTCACCGTCAGTATGCACAGAACAGCTCAGGACCCCATCGGAGCCAGAAGTAGCGCAGACCCCCGGAACAGGTAATTATAAAACAGGCAGGGGGAGCATCAGTGGTGGTAGGATTCAGAACCCCAGGACAGGCAGGCGGAGAGAAGCGGGTGGCGGCAGTCTCTAGCCCTGCAAAAGCCGATGCAGTTCATTGATTTAAAGCGCCCACTTTAAATCATTGATCTGCAGTGGCTTCTGCGGGGCCAGAAACAGTTTATCAGGGTAAACCCGCACACACACATTTTACCACGGACATTTGGGGGGAGAAATAGCTGATAACTTATACCGGAATATCGGTGTAAGTTATCGGCTATCGGCCTGAAAGTTCACAGGTTATCGGTATCGGCCCTAAAAAAATCTATATCGGTCGATCCCTAGGTCCGACCACTCAGCCCAGAACAGTGGCTGGTGGCACGAACACAGATCCCCTTGCAAAAAAAAATTTTTTGAAAAAGTTAAAAAGCCAAAAAAAAGCACCTGAACCCTAAAAAATGCTGATCAGTGATAAATCACTGTCAGCGGTCAGGGCAGGCAACACACAGGGGTACGGTCCATTCACATAGCACTGCACTACTGCTGGTGGTATGGACCGCTAAGCCCCAAAAAGGTGCTAAAGTAAAAAAAAAAAAAGCTTCCCGAAAAAGCGCCTGCACTGCCTGGTACTGCACTGATCAGCGGTGGGGTGGGAGATTTGCTAACAGTGGCCCGCCACTCTTTTATCACTAAGAGGGTCCGCCAAACAGTTAGCTTGCAAAAAATAAAATCTACACCATAAAAAGAGGCTGGGGTCAGACTGCAGCGCCCCTGTAGGGCCCGGGTCACACAACAGAAGGTGCCGCTGCCCTTGGACACCTACAGTGCTGCCAAAAAATGTTTTTTCTTTTTTTTACCACCTATAAACTATCACTATTGGTGGTGTGTCATACACCACCGATCACCCTCCTTTTCCGGGCCATCGGAAACCCGAATAGCCGGGAAATGCTGAATTGACCGCTGAATCACAGCGATCGCCAACATGAAGGGGTCTCAGGACCCCCCTTGTCCATGACACGAGATGCCTGCTGAACAGCAAATGGCACCCTGCGTCCTAAACCCGTTAAGCACACACACACACAGAATATCTACCGGTTGTAAGCTAACAGAACAATAAAAACCATGAACATTTAAAATGCATTAGCCTTTTTAAATGCTTTACGTACATATTCTTGGTTTAATAAAATACACGTTAGATAAGCTAACAGTGCAATAAAAAGCATGTATATATTTGTCCAGTAATAAGCTCTGCAGTTCTTGCCTTTACCACCTTCAATTTGTCAGATATTCTTATATCTGGAGATTCACAAGAATCATATCCAATCCTGAGTATGAATTATGCACCTGTGAGTAAAATGTGTAGTCTCGCTCTGTTGGATGATGTATGCAAATATCAAATAGTTCCATTCTCCATAGTTCGGTCTTCACTTGACCCTATGTATGTTTAGAAGTACCTATAGTATCCACTTCTAGGTCTACTACTACATTAAAATCTACACATACAATTACATTTCCACAACAAACAAAGTACCGTATAACACTATCAAATTTTTAGCCTAAAGTCTACCTGCGTGTTATACGCCGATAAGCCGCTGCAGTTCAATGATTTAAAGCGGGCACTTTAAATCAATGAACTGCAGCGGCTTTTGCAGGTCCAGAGACCTGCCGTCTCTGCCCACTTCTCTGCCCCTGCCTATCCTGGGGTCCAGAGACTGCCGGCACCGCTGCCCCATTACCTCCCCCATCCCCCCGATTTTTCTGACCCCGCAGAAGCCCACAGGAAAGGCAGGGGGAGAGAAGCGGGCAGCGACGGCCTCTCTCCCCCTGCCTTACCTGGGGGCTTCTGCGGGGTCAGAAACAGTGTAATCGATGTATACACATGCACACACATGCCCCCTCATTTTACCAAGGATATTTGGGTAAAAAACTTTTTTTACCCAAATATCCTTGGTAAAATGAGGGTGCTTGTTATAGGCCGGTGCATGGTATACCCCGATAAATACGGTATGTTTTTTTTTGCTAAATGTATAATTTTGCAGATAAATAATAATTGTTTTTATTGGGAGCATATAAGCATACAATTGAATATTATCAATATTATTAGTGGAACAGCACAAAATAATGTATCTACCTTTAGTGTCCAGATTAACATGTTTTACAGTGAATTTTACACCTTTTATGGCTTTATCAATGTACCTCTAGTATAAGTTGTAAAGTTGGCTTGTAAAATATGTGGAAAGTTCAGATGACTCAACCTATTCGCATCTCATAGAAGAAGATGAGTCTCCTGGATACAAAAGACATCACATCCAAGAGCTTTTGCCTCCCTTCAGAGAAGGGACCTCTTATATGGGCTATTAAGCCCGTTCACATTCATGCTTGCAAACCTAATCACCATCTAGATATAAATATATATATTTTTTTTTTATATTCCTTAACAGGAGCTAAGCTGATACCAGGGAACACTACCTGAAAAGGTTGTGTAATGAGCTGCTTTTATATTCCTTAACAGGAGCTAAGCTGATACCAGGGAACACTACCTGAAAAGGTTGTGTAATGAGCTGCTTTGCATATTCCCCTATATATATATATATATATATATATATATATATATATATAAATAAATATATATATATATATATATATATATATATACATATACAAACACAGTGGGGATCAAAAGTTTGGGCACCCCAGGTAAAAATGTATATTAACGTGCATAAAGAAGTCATGGCTGGATGAAAAAATCTCCAAAAGGCATCAAATTACAGATTAGACATTCTTATAATATGTCAACAAAAGTTAGATTTTATTTCCATCATTTACACTTTCAAAACAACTGAAAACAAAAAAATGGCGTCCGCAAAAGTTTGGGCACCCTGCAGAATTTATAGCATGCAATGCCCCCTTTGCAAAGCTGAGACCTGCCAGTGTCATGGATTGTTCTCAATCATCATCTGGGAAGACCAGGTGATGTCAATTTCAAAGGTTTTAAATGTCCAGACTCATCTGACCTTGCCCCAACAATCAGCACCATGGGTTTTTCTAAGCAGTTGTCTAGAAATCTGAAACTGAAAATAGTTGATGCTCACAAAGCTGGAGAAATCTATAGGAAGATAGCAAAACGTTTTCAGATGTCAATATCCTCTGTTCGGAATGTAATTAAGAAATGGCAGTCATCAGGAACAGTGGAAGTTAAAGCAAGATCTGGAAGACCAAGAAAAATATCAGACAGAACAGCTTGCAGGATTGTGAGAAAAACAATTCAAGATCCACGTTTGACTGCACAATCCCTCCAGAAAGATCTTGCAGACACTGGAGTTGTGGTACACTATTCCTCTATAAAGAGATACTTGTACAAATATGGTCTTCATGGAAGAGTTATCAGAAGAAAACCTCACCACGTCCTCACCACAAAAATCAACATTTGAACTTTGCAAATGAACATATAGACAAGCCTGATGCATTTTGGAAACAAGTTATGTGGACTGATGAGGTTAAAATTGAACTTTTTGGCCGAAATGAGCAAAGGTACGTTTGGAGAAGAAGGGGAACAGAATTTAATGAAAAGAACCTCTATCCAACTGTTAAGCATGGGGGTGGATCAATCATGCTTTGGGGTTGTATTGCAGCCAGTGGCACAGGGAACATCTCACGAGTAGAAGGAAAAATGGATTCAATAAAATTTCAGCAAATTTTGGATGCTAACTTGATGCCATCTGTGAAAGAGCTGAAGATAAAGAGAGGCTGGCTTCTACAAATGGATAATGATCCTAAACATACCTCGAAATCCACGGTGGATTACATCAAGAGGCGTAAACTGAAGGTTTTGCCATGGCCTTTACAATCTCTGGACCTCAACATAATTGAAAATCTATGGATAGATCTTAAAAGAGCAGTGCGTGACAGACAGCCCAGAAATCTCAAAGAACTGGAAGACTTTTGTAAGGAAGAATGAGTAAAGATACCTCAAACAAGAATTGAAAGACTCTTGGCTGGCTACAAAAAGCGTTTACAAGCTGTGATACTTGCCAAAGGGGGCAGTACAAGATATTAACTCTGCAGGGTGCCCAAACTTTTGCAGACACCATTTTTTTGTTTTCTGTTATTTTGTGTAAATAATAAAATCTATCTTTTGTTGACATATTATAAGAATGTCTAATCTGTAATTTGATGCCTTCCTTTTGGAGATTTTTCCATCTTTCCTTGGCTTCTTTATGCACATTAATACAAATTTTTACCTGGGGTGCCCAAACTTTTGATCCCCACTGTATCTATAGATAGCTGTATATAGTGTATACAGAACAGGAGGTGCACTTACCTACCTGATTTCTTTCCTCGCCGGGTCCGTGTAGCTTCGCCCCCTAGTGATGACATTATTAGGGCAAATATAGACAAGAAGAAGCGCTTCTAGTGTGATAACGTAAAATATAAAAAAACAAATGAGAAAAGCAATAATGCTCACCGAGTATATTTGTACTACAGCCAAGGACAACTATGGTGTAAACATGGAATAACCCTCAACGGGGGAAGATCGGCAGCCGCTCCTGGCAACACAGGTGAAGCACTCAGCAGGATCCCTCCAAGGAACAGCACAGGATAAAGTAGACGCACAAGACTTCAAAGGTAAAATGATTTATTTACCCGGCATGCTACGCGTTTTGCTGGACAACCAGCTTCATCAGGCATGTTAGGGGTAGGAACACATAAGGTATTTATACATAGTTGTTAACCCATACATTGCTGGTGTAAAAGCAATGTGCAGGAACACATAAAAAACACATAAAAACTGATAAAATTCCATAATTAAATATGCCACAAACATATGCTAAACCAGATAAATATAAAAAAATATAAAAAATTATGGAAAGCAGGTCATGCTACCCAGCGCTCTCAATCATCACATTTAATCCACCAGGAAAAAGGGAACCAAGTGAAAAAATCCAGTATGATTCTCTATTAATTAGATGGTATAGATATGTCGTGAAACACTGTGTAACATGATCTGCTTCCTACATTGGGACGGTGTTTATTCATGAGGGACCGCACCATCTGAACGGTGCGGCCCACATACTGCAAACCGCAAATACAAGATAAAAGATATATCGCATAGCTGCTTTCGCAGCCATGCACTCCTTTGATCCGAAAAGTTTTCTTTGAAGCATTACCGATAAAGTTATCACCTTTTTCTATCATAATGCAACATTTACATCTCATTTTTCCACATGGAACAGTGCCATTATCCTGTACTACAGAATTGGATATAACAGATCGGTTATTCTTCAAACCATCACTAGGGGCCACCAAATTCCACAGATTTTGTGATCTGCAGAATGTGACACCCGGATATTCTGACAAAGTATCTTTAAGAATCGGATCACCTTTTAGTATATACCAATATTTATTAAGTATTGTTTTTATCTAAGGTGCTGCACAATTAAAACTAGTGATAAAATTATAACTATAATTCTTATTCGGTTTTTTATTTTTACATTTAGCTATTGTAAGGTTTGTAGTCTCCTTCTCAATGTCATTAGCAGCAGTTTTTGAAGTTATCAAATCCTCCTGTCGTTGCACCTTAGCCCGATTGAAAGCTTTATTCAAAATAGATCACAAGGCTTCAAAACAGAAAGTGAAGTGCTGGCACTGCTCTCCCTCTGTTTGCACTCCCTTGGATGGTCTATGTCGGCAATCTAGCTAGCAGTGTATCTTCATGTGGTGGTGCTCATGTACTATAGTAGTGTCAAGATGTGTACAAATCCATATGTTAGAGAAGAAAGTACAGGCAACTCACCACGTTGTTGTAACTTCGTGTTTATTGCTGGGACATGCAGGCAAAGCGGCTCCACGCCACACCTGGATGCCGAACACTAGTGCGTTAACCGATGACCGGTCATCGGTTAACGCACTAGTTAACGCACTAGTGTTCGGCATCCCGGTGTGGCGTGGAGCCACTTTGCCTGCATGTCCCAGCAATAAACACGAAGTTACAACAACGTGGTGAGTTGCCTGTACTTTCTTCTCTAACATATGGATTTATTCAAAATAGATTTAGGATAATTTTTCTCTCTAAAGCGGCTCTGTAAAATACGGGATTGCTCTAAAAAATCAATATTAGAGGTACAATTTTTCCTGATACGCAAATATTGCCCGTAGAGCACATTGCAAATCCACTGAGGATAATGGGAGCTGTTCAAATCCAACAGGCTATTTATGTCCACAGATTTAAAAAACGTTTTAGTTTTTATGCTGCCGTCAGAATCCTTTCTGAGTTGGAGATCAAGGAAATCAATAGAGGAGGGAGAACAGTGTAAAGTAAATTTTAAACCCCAGGTGTTCAAATTAAGAGTGTCCACTGTGTAAAATGCCTTTAATCAATATGTCACCTTCTATAGGCGATATATTGATGACCTGTTCATTATCTGGACAGGTTCTTTTCTTCAAGCACAAGAGTTTGTGGACACTCTTAATTTGAACACCTGGGGTTTAAAATTTACTTTACACTGTTCTCCCTCCTCTATTGATTTCCTTGATCTCCAACTCAGAAAGGATTCTGATGGCAGCATAAAAACTAAAACGTTTTTTTAAACCTGTGGACATAAATAGCCTGTTGGATTTCAACAGTTCCCATTATCCTCAGTGGATTCGCAATGTGCCCTACGAACAATATTTGCGTATCAGGAAAAATTGTACCTCTAATATTGATTTTTTAGAGCAATCCCGTATTTTACAGAGCCGCTTTAGAGAGAAAAATTATCCTAAATCTATTTTGAATAAAGCTTTCAATCGGGCTAAGGTGCAACGACAGGAGGATTTGATAACTCCAAAAACTGCTGCTAATGACATTGAGAAGGCGACTACAAACCTTACAATAGATAAATGTAAAAATAAAAAACCGAATAAGAATTATAGTTATAATTTTATCACTAGTTTTAATTGTGCAGCACCTAAGATAAAAACAATACTTAATAAATATTGGTATATACTAAAAGGTGATCCGATTCTTAAAGATACTTTGTCAGAATATCCGGGTGTCACATTCCACAGATCACAAAATCTGTGGAATTTGGTGGCCCCTAGTGATGGTTTGAAGAATAATCGATCTGTTATATCCAATTCTGTAGTACAGGATAATGGCACTATTCCATGTGGAAAAATGAGATGTAAATGTTGCATTATGATAGAAAAAGGTGATAACTTTATCGGTAATGCTTCAAAGAAAACTTTTCGGATCAAAGGAGAGCATGGCTGCGAAAGCAGCTATGCGATATATCTTTTATCTTGTATTTGCGGTTTGCAGTATGTGGGCCGCACCATTCAGATGGTGTGGTCCCGCATGAATAAACACTGGTCCAATGTAGGAAAGCAGTTCATGTTACACAGTGTTTCACGACATATCTGTCAGATCCATACAGGTAATTTTGATTGTATAAAATTAAAAATTATTGAAGTTATACCATCTACTACAAAAAATCATTTTCAAAGGTTATTTAATAGAGAATCATACTGGATTTTTTCACTTGGTTCCCTTTTTCCTGGTGGATTAAATGAGATGATTGAGAGCGCTGGGTAGCATGACCTGCTTTCCATTACTTTTTATATTTTTTTATATTTATCTGGTTTAGCATATGTTTGTGGCATATTTAATTATGGAATTTTATCAGTTTTTATGTGTTTATTATGTGTTCCTGCACATTGCCTTTATACCAGCAATGTATGGGTTAACAACTATGTATAAATACCTTATGTGTTCCTACCCCTAACATGCCTGATGAAGCTGGTTGTCCAGCGAAACGCGTTGCATGCCGGGTAAATAAATAATTTTACCTTTGAAGTCTTGTGCGCCGCCTTTATCCTGTGCTGTTCCTTGGAGGGATCTGTCTGAGGACATTATTAGGGGGCAGAGCTACAGACGGCATCCAGGCTGGTAAGTCTGAAGCTCTGTTAACATTGTCTGTTTTGGATCATGGGAACAGACCCTTCTGCCAGAGTCTACACAGACAGGGAGACTCCAGCTGTTGCTATACTACAACTCTCAGCAGGTAGACATTGCATTATGGGCGCTTTCCCATGCGGAGAGCGCAAAAAATGTCCTAACCCATTTGTTTGTGTTTTTTTTTCTTCTCATTTCAGATCCATGTATGCGGAGGATTACGGCAGATTCAATGGATTGCAACGGATGAACTAGATTTTTTTTATTTTAATAAAATGGTTAACGAGGGCTGTGTTTTATTAAAATAAAATAATGTTTCCAATGTGTTGTGTTTTTTTAAATTGAATATTAGACTTGTGCACAAGAAAAATTTTCGTTTCATTTCATTTCGTTTTTTCTTTTTGGATAAAATTTTCGGTTCGGTAATATTTTCGGTTTAGTTTTTTCGGATACATTCGGTATTCGGGTGTTCGGTTTGATTTTTCGGATACATTCGGTATTCTTGTTTTTATTTTCTTTTGGATACATTTGGTATTCGGGTACATTCGGGTAAATCCATTATCGAGAGTGTGTGCAGGAAAAGAGGGCAGCCGCAGAGATCGGAACATTGGAAGATAGGTAAGTTAATATAATTTTATGTGATTTATTATTAATACATAATGTAATATTGAATGAATGAGTAAATGAATGAATAAATGAATGTTGTATGAATGATTGATGTGTTTGATCGATGTGTTTGATTGTGGGGTGATTTATGTATAACATGTCATGTCACTTACGCTAACACTGTTACTGTTACCAGGGTGCCTCCAACTGTTGCAAAACTACAACACCCACCCAGCATGCCCTGACAGCCAAAGGCTGTCTGGGCATGCTGAGAGTTGCAGTTTTGCAACAGCTGGAGGCTCACTTGGTACGTTGGCACACATGCGCTAAGCTTTTTCTTTCATTTTTAACTTATGCTAGCTTTTTTCAGAAATGGTTTATAGTAGGTCAATGACATGCATAGTAATTGCCGTGGGAATATTTTTCATTCATAAAACCACAGGCTTAATTGGATAATTGCCGGGTAGAACTTTGGGACCCCAAACATTCTAAACCAGCAATTATCCAATTAAGTCTGCGGTTTTATGAATGAAAAATGTTCCCACGGCAATTACTATGCATGTCATTGACCTACTAACACATTTCTGAAAAAAGCAAGCGGAATTTGAAAATGAATTAAAAAGCTTTGCGCATGTTTGCCAAAGTGTGCCTCCAGCTGTTGCAAAACTGCAACTCTCAGCATGCCCAGACAGCCTATTCAGTATCAGCCAGATACCAACAAAGCAGCAACAGCCTGACATTACCAGGGTGGGCGAGGACCATTGTTACTGGTCCTCCCCAGCCTTAATAACGCCAGCCTGTTACCGCCTAGGCCCAGGAGCGCCATTTTTGATGCTGTGGACCCATTGGTACCCTGTGGGGGTGGGTACCGGGGTAATAATTGGGGATTAGCACTAACTGATTTTAGGGCTAATGCTAAGTACCGGCTTAGTAATTGATTCCGTGCATTAGACAGCCTCCATTACTAAGCCTAAAAATTCAATAAAAAAAAATACAACACTTTGGAAAAATTATTTTATTTTAAAAAACACTCCCCCACAGCCCTTGTTAACCATTTTATTAAAATAAAAAAATCCAGTTCCTCCATCGTAACCCGCCGTAATCCTCAGCATACACGGATCTGAAACGAGAAGAAAAAAAATGGGTTAGGACATTTTTTGTGCTCTCCGCAGGGGAGAGCGCCCATAATGCAATGTCTTCCCAAACAGGGAGCCTCCAATTGGTGCAAAACTACAGCCAAAGGCTGTCTGGGCATGCTGGGAGTTGTAGTTTAGCAACAGCTGGAGTCTCCCTGTCTGTGTAGACACTGCAAGAAGGGTCTGTTCACATTATCCAAAATGGACAATGTTAACAGAGCCTTATACCCTTCCCAGCCTGGATCCTGTCTGTAGCTCCGCCCCCTAATGATGTCATCACTAGGGACAGAGCTACACGGACCTGCGGGGACTGGAGGGAGGTAAGGGGACTTCTTTGTCTTCTGTATGCACTATATACAGCTATCTATAGATAGCTGTATATAGTGTATACCGCCCAAAGGGTTAACCTACACTGTCCAGTAGTGTAAGTTAACTCTTTCCTTGCCGGGCTGGCTTAGCGCACAGCTCAGCAAGGGGTTAAGTGAGCCAGCAATGTGTATGCTGTATACACGTAAGTTCTTGTTGGCTCAGCATCAGCTGTTCTCCCGGCTTTGTAGCCTTGAGAACAGCTGATTCCCCACAGTCACTTCAGGACGATCGCAGCGGGTGTCAGGAGAAGTGACATCCACTGTGATCTGTCCCTTACTGCAGGTACTACTGCTCCCAACATGGAGAACACTCTGCTCCATGCTGGGAGCTGTAGTACCTGCATTAATAGACAGATCACAGCGAGTGTAACTCCTGACACCCGCTGTGCTCCTCCTATATAATGTATAGAGGCGGACGCTCTTCTATAGTCCCCTGCACTGACGTATATATAAACCTATTCATATTTCCCACAGAGTTGTGATTGGCTCTAAACATCTGGCCAATCAAAGTTCTCTGCGGGAAATATGAATAGGTGTATATATATGGCAGTGCAGGGGACCATAGAAGAACGGCCGGCCGCATCTATACATTATACAGGAGGATCGCAAGGGACCCCGGCAATCTTTCAATTAGTACAGGTAACTACTACTACCATCATGGAACAGTGTGTTCCATGCTGGGAGTAGTAGTACTGCCTAAAAAAATGTAAAAAACTAAAAAAAACACACACTACATTTTTATTATTGATGGCTACATTTTTAGTGCCCTACCCGTCCACATAAATTTATCCCTGTTTAAAAATTTATTAAAATTTTGTTATAAAAAAGATACATTTCGTTAAATACAATTTTTTCTATCACTACTGTATCTTTTTAATTATTATTTTTTAATGGTAACCTTTGAAATTTTAATTAAAAAGGTATCTCCATCACTTTTTTGGATCGCTAAAGTCCAAAAGAGAATAAAAACCGCCTGAAAAAAACGTCAGTTAAAAACTACATGGCGTTTTTCTTGGCATTTTTTCAATCCCTAGACTTCTATGGGAGAAAAACGCCAAGATTTTCCCAAAAAAATGCCAAAGTCTTGACAGGATGGGCGTTTTTATTGGCATTTTTTGTCAAAAAAAAAGTGAAAACCTAGCCTTACCTTGCTGCTATTCCTGTGAAACACCTACAGGGTTAACATACTTTCTGAATGTCATTTTTAATACTTTGGGGGTGCAGTTTTTATAATGGGGTCATTTATGGAGTATTTCTAATAAGAAGACCCCTCAAATCCACTTCAAAACTGAACTGGTCCCTGAAAAATTCCGATTTAGAAAATTTTGTGGAAAATTGGAAAATTACTGCTGAACTTTTAAGCCCTCTGATGTCTTCCAAAAGTAAAAACATGTCAACTTCATGATGCAAATATAAAGTAGACATATTGTATATGTGAATCAATATATAATTTATTTGGATGATCCATTTTCCTTACAAGCAGAGAGTTACAAAGTTAGAAAAGTGCAACATTTTCAAAATTTTCATGAAATTTGGGGATTTTTCACCAAGAAAGGATACAAGTAACAATGAAAATTTACCACTGTGTTAAAATAGAGTATGTCACGAAAAAATAGTCTCAGAATCAGAATAATCAGAAAAAGCATCCCAGAGATAGTAATGCATAAAGTGACAGTGGTCAGAATTTCAAAAAAGGGCTCAGTCCTTAAGTTGAAAAAGGGCTCAGTCCTTAAGGGGTTAAAAAGAAAAATCTGGAAAATAACAGGGGCTGAGTCAATCCAAGGCTGAGTGAATTCCTGAGGGTTACTGACCGAAGTTTCTGGGAAAGCAGAGGGATTAGTGAATTGCAACACATTATTGGGGTGAAAGGCTTTAAATCCTTTAAAGAGTATCAGGAGGAATTTGCACTAAAGAGGTAACTTTGTTCACAATTAAACACCACACTATATTTGATGAGTTAAGAACACTGGAAGTTTCAGATAAGAAAACTGTGGTTAGATTATACAAAGAATTACGATGTGAAGTCACTAAACATTTAAAAAATAAATTTAAAAAGAAAAGGGATAAGGCACTGGGATGAATCACAGACTCCTCAATGGGGAGGGTGCAGCTTTGCTTGGGGAGAAGATGGCTAGAAGGGTGGAGGAGTGTTTAAACTAGGGACTTGGGGGGAGGGAACCTACAGCAAAGAGGGGGAAGATAGTGTAGATAGAGAGGTGGGAATTATAAATGTACCTGGGGGTGGAGCGGAGGGAGGGGTTAGAATAGTTAATAGGAATAGGCTTCATAGGAAAATAAAACTTACACCCTTGAATCCCATTAACCCCAATAACATAAAGGATGGAAATGTAAAGTGTATGTTCACAAATGCCAGAAGCCTAGCAAATAAAATTGGGGAGCTTGAGGCCTTGATACTGGAGGAACATATTGATATAGTTGGGGTCACTGAGACATGGCTGGACTCCTCGCATGACTGGGCTGTCAATCTGCAGGAGTTTACATTGTTTCGCAAGGATAGAATGAACAGAAAAGGTGGTGGAGTCTGTCTGTATGTTAGAAGTGGTATGAAAGTCAGTGTGAACGATGCCATAGTGTGTGCTGATTCTGAGGAGGTGGAATCACTGTGGGTAGAATTACAAAAGGAGGGAAATACTGAAAAAATAATACTTGGTGTAATCTACAGACCCCCTAATATCACTGAAGAGATAGAAGTTCGGCTTCATAAACAAATAGAGAGGGCTGCCCGGGCAGGTACAGTGGTAATAATGGGAGATTTTAACTATCCAGATATAGATTGGGGTCCGGGGTTGGCTAAAACTACAAAGGGGCGACAATTCCTAAATTTATTGCAGGATAATTTTATGGGCCAGTTTGTGGAGGACCCAACAAGAAGTGATGCCTTGTTGGATCTGATCATTTCTGATAATGTAACTGTGCGGGAAAACCTTGGTAATAGCGACCACAATATAGTTACTTTTGACTTAAAATGTAGAAAATAAAGACAGGCGGGGAAGGCAAAAACATATAACTTTAAAAAGGCAAATTTCCCTGGGCTGAGGGCTGCACTACAGGACATTGACTAGGGGGAGGTGTTCTCAAATACTGATACAGAAGGTAAATGGGACATCTTTAAATCAACTCTAAATAACTATACAGCTAAATATATACCAAAGGGGAACAAATATAAACGATTAAAACTAAATCCTACATGGCTGACAAATGATGTTAAAAGAGCAATAAACAACAAAAAATAGCCTTCAAAAAAATTCAAATCTGATGGGTCAGCTATAACATTTAAACAGTACAAAGAGCTTAATAAAATCTGTAAAAATGTAATAAAAACAGCAAAAATTCAAAACGAGAGACAGGTGGTCAAAGAAAGCAAAACTAATCCTAAATATTTTTTTAGATATATAAATGCAAAAAAACCAAGGACAGAGCATGTAGGACCCCTTAATAATGATAATGGGGAGGTTGTCACGGGCGATCAAGAGAAGGCGGAGCTACTGAATGGGTTCTTTAGTTCTGTATACACTATGGAAAAAGGAGGAGCTTACATTGGCCAGGTCAGTGCTGGTAACACATCATGTAATGTACTGAACTGGCTTAATGTAGAGATGGTACAAGGTAAGTTAAGTAATATAAATGTAAGCAAATATCCAGGGCCAGATTGATTGCACCCAAGAGTTCTTAGAGAGGTAAGTTCAGTAATATCTGTACCCCTGTTCATGATATTTAGAGATTCACTGGTGTATGGTATTGTGCCAATGGACTGGCCCAAGGCTAATGTGGTACCAATCTTCAAGAAGGGCTCTAGGTCTTCGCCAGGCAATTATAGACCGGTAAGTCTAACGTGCATTGTGGGTAAATTGTTTGAAGGACTTATAAGGGATTACATACAGGAATACATAGGGGATAATAGTATTATAAGTGATGGCCAGCATGGGTTTACTAAGGATAGAAGTTGTCAAACCAATCTAATTTGCTTTTATGAAGAGGTGAGTAGAAGCCTTGACAGAGGAATGGCTGTGGATATAGTGTTTCTGGATTTTGTCAAAGAGTTTGATACTGTCCCTCACAGATGTCTGACAGGTAAGTTAAGGTCCTTGGGCTTGGAAACTTTAGTTTGTAACTGGATTGAACACTGGCTCATGGATCGTACCCAGAGAGTGGTGGTCAATGATTCGTACTCTGATTGGTCCCCGGTTATTAGTGGTGTACCCCAAGGTTCAGTACTGGGCCCGCTGCTGTTTAATTTATTTAAGATTAGACTGGCAGAGTCACTGGTAGAGAAGGATCTGGGTGTACTTGTAGATCACAGACTACAGAATTGCATGCAATGTCAGGCTGCTGCTTCCAAAGCCGGCAGGATATTGTCATGTATCAAAAGAGGCATGGACTCAAGGGACAGGGACATAATACTCCCCCTTTATAAAGCATTGGTACGGCCTCACCTGGAATATGCTGCTCAGTTTTGGTCGCCTGTACATAAAAGGGACACTGTGGAGTTGGAAAGGGTGCAGAGACGCTTGACTAAACTAATATGGGGCATGGAACATCTTAGCTATGAGGAGCGATTAAAGGAGTTACAATTGTTTAGTCTTGAGAAGAGACGTTTAAGGGGGGATATGATAAACATATATAAGTACATTAATGGCCCATACAAAAAATATGGAGAAAAACTGTTCCAGCTTAAACCCCCCCAAAGGACGAGGGGGCACTCCCTCCGTCTGGAGAAGAAAAGGTTTAGTCTCAAGGGGCGACACGCCTTCTTTACCATGAGAACTGTGAACTTATGGAACAGTCTACCTCAGGAACTGGTCACAGCAGGAAAAATTAACAGCTTTAAAACAGGATTAGATACATACCTGGAACAAAATAACATTAATGCTTATGAAGAAATATAAAATCCCATCCCTTCCCCAATATCGCGCCACACCCCTACCCCTTAATTCCCTGGTTGAACTTGATGGACATATGTCTTTTTTCGACCGTACTAACTATGTAACTATGTAACTCACAATGGAAAGCACATAGAAACATCGCAACTGTTGCAGTAAATAACACTTATAGGTTATTTCAACTGAAAATTTTGCATGGGGTATATAACACACCAGTAAGTTTAAAGAAAATAGGTCACTGGGGAGATGATAGGTGTCCAAGATGTAGGGTAGAAGAAGCAGACTTTGTGCATATTATCTGGTCATGTCCTGAGATTAACAAATTCTGGCAGGAGGTTTTAGGGGAAATTAAAACCAGACTACAGGTCGAAAGGGAATTCTATACTTTACAAGGGTTACTGGGTATTCAGGAAGGGAGCGGAGAACAAAGGGTTCTTCTGAGAAAACTTTTCTTTTGTGCTAAGTAGCTCATTTGGAGGGTCTGGCTGTCTTTGGAGGTTCCAAGTAGTGGGCATTGAAAGAATTTGGTTGATAAAATTATGAAATATGAAATATTAGCGAGTAAAGGGGAAAAAAAGCAACAGTTAACCCCTTAACGATGTCCGCCATTAACCCCTCAGATGCCTTGATCAATACAGATCACGGCATCTGCAGCATCGCGGTCACTTAACAGGATGATCGGATCGCCCGCAGCCTTCCTGCAGACCAGAGCAGAAGATGACTGATAATGCTGATCAGTGCTGTGTCCTATACATAGCACTGAACAGCATTAGCAATTGAATGGTTGCTATAAATAGTCCCCTATGGGGACTATAAGAGTGTAAAAATAAAAGTAAAAAAAAATAAAAAAAATAAAGTAAAAAAAATGTGAAAAACTCCCTCCCCCAATAAAGTGTAAGTTGTCCCATTTTCCCTATTTTACCCCCAAAAAGTGTAAAAAAAATTTTTAGATACATATTTGGTATCGCCGCGTGCGTAAATATCCAAACTATTAAAATAAAATGTAAATGATCCCGTACGGTGAACGGCGTGAACGTAAAAAGAAAAACAAGTCCAAAATAGCTGCTTTTTTATAACATTTTATTCCAAAAAATGAGCCCTCATACCACCGCTTATACGGAAAAATGAAAAAGTTATAGGCCTTCAAAATAAGGGGATTTTAAACGTACTAATTTGGTTAAAAAGTTTGCTATTTTTTTTAAGCGCAACAGTAATAGAAAAGTGTATAATCATGGGTATCATTTTAATCGTATTGACCCAGAGAATAAAAAACTCATGTCATTTTTAGCATAAATTGTACGGCGTGAAAACAAAAACTTCCAAAATTGCAGCTTTCTTTTTAATTTCCCCACACAAATAGTATTTTTTTGGGTTGCGCCATACATTTTATGGTAAAGTGAGTGATGGCATTACAATGGACAACTGGACAAGTCCTCATACTAGTCTGTGGATGAAAATATAAAAGAGTTATGATTTTTTGAAGGGGAGGAGGAAAAAACGAAAATAAAATTGTCTTAGTCCTTAAGGTCCAAATGGGCTGAATCCTTAAGGGGTTAAGGATAAGGAAGATTTGGTATGGTTGTAAAAGAGACTAGAGAGAGAAATAAATTAATAAAAATGAATTCTGAAATATCCTTTGTAAAATGTTTTTTTTTGTCCTTCCCGGGAGTCTGTCGTACAGGGTGGGTGGTTGTGGTGGGGAGGGTAATGGGTTAAAGATATTGGATTATTCTATGTGTCCTTATGTATATGGATGGAATATGTTGTTGAAAATAAAGATTAAAAAAAAATAAAATAAACAAGTACACTAACTGTGTCTTGAATGGGGTTTTTGCATAATGCTCCTACACTACTAGCGCGGTTTTTCTTCTGTGGGAGCCAACCTCCAGGCTTGTTTTAACAAGCTCTATACAATTAATTTAAAACTTTTCTTGTGACCGTTAAACATTATTTCATGGCTTTGCTCAGATCTCAATAATCTTTTGTGACTCTATAGCTTTAATGGAATTATTTGTTGTCTTTTCAGGAAGAAGTCTGATTGGCTTAAAAATGTTAAAGTGTGCGCTAGCCGGGACTTGAACCCAGGTCGCAATAATGGGAATCTAGCACTGCGGTATTTCTTTAGTATCAACCTGCCAGACTTGTTTTGACTAAATTATTCAGTTGACTTAGAAGTAGCCACAATTCCTGTGCCTTTTAACTTATGTTTTTCCATGGATTTCTATTATCGTTTGCAACAATTCAGCGTTTTTAGTAACATATTTTCAATTTTGAGTCAGAGATTAGAAACACTTTAAAAGGCTGTAGGTTGCGTACGCTGGGATTTTTTAAGCACACATTTCTGTTGGACATGCTTTTTAATTCTAGCAAAACATTTGAATCCACTGCTTTGGTTAGTGTATGAATATCTTCTATAACCATATTGTATCATTGGAAGAATTTGTTCTCTTTGCACGGATAGGATTGATTGCCTTCAAAATGCTGAATAAGACTGCTAGCCTAAACTCAAACAAGGGAATATTGCATGAAATCCTCACACTTCTAGGGCATCCATACCGCTTCAGGTTAAAGGGGTTATCCAGGAAAAAAAATTATTTTATATATCAACTGGCTCCAGAAAGTTAAAGAGATTTGTAAATTAAAATGAAGATAAAGGGGATTCAGCTCACCTGTTCCACACGTGCACGGCCAGCCTCAAAGTTCAAAGGAGAAAGCATAGGAGCAGGTGGAGCCAGCACTGTGTAAAATCATTACTTTATAAAAAATCCAGGTTAAAAGTCCATAGACAAGCAGAAGAAATAATGAGCACTAGGACAACAGTGCATGTGTGCAAGGTTGGAGCACCTGTTGACGCCAACGCGTTTAAGGCCGTTTGGCCCTTAGTCATGGCATACATGTTGTCTCTCCAACACACTCTTTTATACTGAGGAGGCCTAATGTTCACCTCCCAAAAGGGGAGGGGAAACAAGGAACAACCCATCTGACCAACTTTATTGTCCTGAGTGCAATAAAAACAAACATGATAAAATGTGCTTGCAAAAAAACAAAAAGGAGCAAAAATATATAGAAAAATTATAAATTACAAAGGAATTTACAAACAAATACTAAATACTGGAGGATTAGGTCTGTTCTGTTATTCAAACCAAAAGGATTTGTAAATTACTTCTATTAAAAAATCTTAATCCTTTCAGTACTTATGAGCTGCTGAGGTTAAGATTGTTCTTTTCTGTCTAAGTGCTCTCTGATGACACGTGTCTCGGGAACCGCCCAGTTTAGAAGAGGTTTGCTATGGGGATTTGCTTCTAAACTGGGCGGTTCCCGAGACACGTGTCATCAGAGAGCACGTGTCATCAGAGAGAAAAGAACAACCTTGAAAGAGGAGTTTCAAAAACAGTGAATATCTGTTGTGCTGAGTGAATCTGTGGAGTGGGTGTGTCTGCCTATAGTCCATAATCATATTTTGGGTAAGTCTTTTTCTCTTGCACATAGTTGAATAACTGTTAGAGTATGAACACCCTTTTTCTGCTTTTTTTTCTCTTTTCTCTGTTCCACCTCTAGGGGGAGGAGTAGAGTGGGCTCAGGTGTATAAATCTTAGCTTGGGACTCTTTATTCAGCTTGCTCTTTCTGAGTGTTGCTGTGTAAGAGGGGGCTTGAAAGTGGTGTTTCAAAAACAGTGAATATCTGTTGTGCTGAGTGAATCTGGGGAGTGGGTGTGACTGCCTATAGTCCTCATTCATATTTTGGGTAAGTCTTTTTCTCTTGCACATAGTGGGATAACTGTTACAGTTTAAACACCCTTTTTCTGCTTTTTTTCCCTCTTTTCTCTGTTCCACCTCTAGGGGGAGGAGTAGAGTGGACACAGGTGTATAAATCTTAGCTTGGGACTCTTTATTGAGCTTGCTTTTTCTGAGTGTTGCTGTGTAATAGGGGGCTTGAAAGAGGAGTTTCAAAAACCGCGAATATCTGTTGTGCGGAGTGAATCTGTGGAGTGGGGGTGTCTGCCTATAGGTCTCATTCATATTTTGGGTAAGTCTTTTTCTCTTGCACATAGTGGGATAACTGTTACAGTTTAACCCCTTAAGGACAATGGACGTACTCCTACGCTCCCGTTTCCGAGGACGTAGGAGTAGGTCCTGTCCATTCCCGGCCCCCCGCCGATAGCCGGAAGGGAGCCTGTGCCCGATGCCTGCTGAAATCGATCAGCAGGCATCGCGACATATCGCCCAGGGGGGTCATTATGCCCCCCCATGTCGGCGATGGCCGCAGATCGCTGGACATTTCAGTCCAGCGATCTGTGGCGATTCCGGGTCAATCGGGTCTCCAGTGACCCGGAATTACTGGCTGATCGGGGCCGTCAGAGATGGCCCCGAACAGTCATAGCCAGCAGGGGTGAGGTGGCACTGGTGCCACCTCACGATCGCCCTGATTCGTCGGCCGGTTTAAAGGCCGACCAATCAGGGCGCCTGCTGCGGGTGTCACTCCCGAAACCCGCTCCGCCCCTCTTCCGGAGGACGTGAACGGGTGCGGGAAGAAGACCCCGGGAGCTGGGGACCCCGATCCCCGGCGTCAATGTTGGGATCGGGGCCCCAGGAGCAGCAGCGGCAGCGGTGAGGGATTGACCTGTGCGGCGGCGTGGAGCAGCAGCAGGAGGTGAGTGACAGCCTCCTGCTGTTGCTTAGCAACAGCTCCCAGCATGCAAAAAGGACATGCTGGGAGCTGTAGTTATGCAACAGCAGGAGGCAGACTACCACAACTCCCAGCATTCCCTTATGGGCATGCTGGGACTTATAGTTTTGCAACAGCTGGAGGCACATTTTTTCTATAGAAAAGTGTACCTTCAGCTGTTGTATAACTACAACTCCCAGCTTGCACAATCAGCTAAAGTGCATGCTGGGAGTTGTAGTGGTTCATATGCTGGTTGCATAACTACAACTCCCAGCATGCCCGTTGGCTGTCGGTGACTGCTGAGAGTTGTAGTTTTGCAACAGCTGAAGGCACACTGAGTTAAGTAGCAAACCAGTGTGTCTCCAGCTGTTGCATAACTACAATCCCCAGCATCCCCAGCCAAAGTACTATGCCTCCAGCTGTTGCATAACTACAAGACCCAGCATGCCCTTCCGCTGTCCGTACATGCTGGGGGTCGTAGCATTTGCAACAGCTGAAGGCACACTGGTTGCAAAACACTGTTTGTTACCAAACTCGGTGTTTCACAACCAGTGTGCCTCCAGCTGTTGCAAAACTACAACTCCCAGCATGCACTGATAGACCGTACATGCTGGGAGTTGTAGTTTTGCAACAGCTGGATGTTCTCCCCCCAATGTGAACGTACAGGGTACACTCACATGGGCGGAGGTTTACAGTAAGTATCCGGCTGCAAGTTTGAGCTGCGGCAAATTTTCTGCCGCAGCTCAAACTGCCAGCGAGAAACTACTGTGAACCCCCACCCGTGCGACTGTACCCTAAAAACACTACACTACACTAACAAAAAATAAAATAAAAAGTAAAAAACACTACATATACACAGCCCCCCTCCCCAATAAAAATGAAAAACGTCTGGTGCGCCACTGTTTCCAAAACGGAGCCTCCAGCTGTTGCAAAACAACTACTCCCAGTATTGCCAGATAGCCACTGACTGTATAGGCATACTGGGAGTTTTACAACAGCTGGAGGCACCCTGTTTGGGAATCACTGGCGTAGAATACCCCTATGTCCACCCCTATGTAAGTCCCTAATTTAGGCCTCAAATGCGCATGGCGCTCTCACTTTGGAGCCCTGTCGTCTTTCAAGGCAACAGTTAAGGGTCACATATGGGGTATTGCCGTACTCGGGAGAAATTGTGTTACAAATTTTGGGGGGTATTTTCTGCTATTACCCTTTTTAAAAATGTCAACATTTTGGGAAAACAAGCATTTTAGGTAAAAAAAATTATTTTTTTTTTACATATGCAAAAGTCGTGAAACACCTGTGGGGTATAAAGGTTCACATTACCCCTTGTTACGTTCCCCGAGGGGTCTTGTTTCCAAAATGGTATGTCATGTGTTTTTTTTTTTGTTGCTATTCTGGCACCATAGGGGCTTCCTAAATGCGGCATGCCCCCAGAGTAAAATTTGCTTTCAAAAAGCCAAATGTGACTCCTTCTCTTCTGAGACCTGTAGTGTGCCAGCAGAGCACTTTTCACCCCCATATGGGGTGTTTTCTGAATCGGGAGAAATTGGGCTTCAAATTTTGGGGGGTATTTTCTGCTATTACCCTTTTTAAAAATGTAAAAAGTTTGGGAAACCAAGCATTTTAGGAAAAAATTTTTTTTTTTTTTTACATATGCAAAAGTCGTGAAACACCTGTAGGGTATTAAGGTTCACATTACCCCTTGTTACGTTCCCCGAAGGGTCTAGTTTCCAAAATGGTATGCCATGTGTTTTTTTTTTTTTTTTTTTTTTGCTGTTCTGGCACCATAGGGGCTTCCCAAATGCGACATGCCCCCAGAGCAAAATTTGCTTTCAAAAAGCCAAATGTGACTCCTTCTCTTCTGAGACCTGTAGTGCCCCAGCAGAGCAATTTTTACCCCATATGGGGTGTTTTCTGAATTGGGAGAAATTGGGCTTCAAATTTTGTGGGGTATTTTCTGCTATTATCCTTTTTAAAAATGTAAAATTTTTGGGAATCCAAGCATTTTAGGGAAAACATTTTTTTTTTTTACATATGCAAAAGTCGTGAATCACCTGTGGGGTATTAAGGTTCACTTTACCCCTCTTTACGTTTCCTGAGGGGTCTAGTTTCCAAAATGGTATACCATGTGTTTTTTTTTTTTTTTTTGCTGTCCTGGCACCATAGGGGCTTCCTAAAGGTGACATGCCCCCCAAAAACCTTTTGTCGCTCCTTCCCTTCTGAGCCCTCTACTGCGCCCGCTGAACAATTAACATAGACATATGAGGTAAGGGCTTACTCGAGAGAAATTGCGTTTCAAATACAAGTAAAAATTTTCTCCTTTTTACCCCTTGCAAAAATTCAAAAATTGGGTCTACAAGAACATGCGAGTGTAAAAAATGAAGATTTTGAATTTTCTCCTTCACTTTGCTGCTATTCCTGTGAAACACCTAAAGGGTTAATACACTTACTGAATGTCATTTTGAATACTTTGAGGGGGGGGTAGTTTTTATAATGGGGTCTTTTATGGGGTATTTCTAATATGAAGACCCTTCAAATCCACTTCAAAACTGAACTGGTCCCTGAAAAATAGTGAGTTTGAAAATTTTGTGAAAAATTTCAAAATTGCTGCTGAACTTTGAAGCCCTCTGGTGTCTTCCAAAAGTAAAAACTCATACATTTTATGATGCAAACATAAAGTAGACATATTGTATATGTGAACCAAAAAAAATTTATTTTGAATATCCATTTTCCTTACAAGCAGAGATCTTCAAAGTTAGAAAAATGCTAAATTTTAATTTTTTTCATCAAATTTGGGGATTTTGCACCAAGAAAGGATGCAAGTTACCATTAAATTTTACCACTAAGTTAAAGTAGAATATGTCACTAAAAAACTATCTCGGAATCAGAATTATAACTAAAAGCATTCCAGAGTTATTAATGTTTAAAGTGACAGTGGTCAGATTTGCAAAAAACGCTCTGGTCCTTAAGGTGTAAAATGGCCTGGTCCTTAAGGGGTTAAACACCCTTTTTCTGCTTTTTTTTTCTCTTTTCTCTGTTCCACCTCTAGGGGGAGGAGTAGAGTGGGCACAGGTGTATAAATCTTAGCTTGGGACTCTTTATTGCGCTTGCTCTTTCTGAGTGTTGCTGTGTAAGAGGGGGCTTGAAAGAGGAGTTTCAAAAACAGGAGTTTGAAAGCAGGAGGTTGAGATCGCTGTGAGTGTTAAATTCTGAACCCACAAGGTCTACAAAAAATTTGAAGTGTAATTTTGACTGTCTGTTTTTGCCTATACATTTGTGAAATCCCCATAACTAGATTGCCTCTATGTTGGAAAATGCTGTCCGGTGTACATCCTATGCGATGTATGCAATCCTTGAGCAGAAGTTCGAGGGTGCATACTGCTGTGTGAGATGTGAGCGAGTTGCTCATTTGGAAGCCCAGAGCCTGGATCTAGAGGAACAGCTTGCAACATTGAGATGCATTGACAACCCGTAGAGGAGTCTCCTGCTCACTGAGCAGGTACTCTCTGGGGTAGAGGTGGGGGAGGATAGTGGGAAGGAGGTGCAGGACAGTCAGACAGTTAGCTGGGTTACAGTTTGAAAGCGGGGTAGGGGAAAAAGTGTCAGGGAGGCTAGTCCTGAACTGGCACACCCCAACAAGTTTGCCCGCTTGGCAGATGAGGGGGATGCCATTGCAGAGCTAGCAGAACTGCAGCAGGATACTGCCTCTGACCACCAGGGGGGTGTCTGCTCCAGTAAGGAGGGAGGGAGGAGTGCAGGGCAGGCCAGACAGGTACTAGTGGTGGGGGACTCAATTATTAGGGGGACAGACAGGGCGATCTGTCACGAAGACAGGGATCGCCGAACAGTGTGTTGTATGCCTGGCGCTCGAGTTCGGCACATCGCGGAACGGGTTGACAGGTTGCTGGGCGGGGATGGAGAGGACCCAGCAGTCATGGTACATATTGGCACCAATGATAAAGTAAGAGGTAGGTGTAGTGTCCTTAAAAATTATTTCAGGGACTTTGACCTGCAAGCTTAAGGCAAGGACCTCCAAGGTAGTATTTTCTGAAATACTGCCAGTGCCACGAGCCACACCAGAGAGGGAGCGGGAGATTAGGGAGGTAAACAAGTGGCTCAGAAGCTGGTGTAGGTTTGGGTTCATGGAGAACTGGGCCGACTTCACTGTCCGCTACCAGCTCTACCGTAGGGACGGGCTGCACCTCAATGGGGAGGGTGCAGCTGTGCTTGGAGCGAAGATGGCTAGAAGGGTGGAGGAGTGTTTAAACTCGGGACTTGGGGGGGAGGGAACCTACAGCAAAGAGGGGGAAGATAGTGTAGATAGAGAGGGGGGACTTAATAATGTACCTGGGGGTGGAGCGGAGGGAGGGGTTAGAATAGGTAATAGGAATATGCTTCAGAGGAAAATAAAACTTACACCCTTGAATCTCATTAACCTCAATAACATAAAGGATGGAAATGTAAAGTTTATGTTCACAAATGCCAGAAGCCTAGCAAATAAAATTGTGGAGCTTGAGGCCTTGATACTGGAGGAACATATTGATATAGTTGGGGTCACTGAGACATGGCTGGACTCCTCGCATGACTGGGCTGTCAATCTGCAGGGGTTTACATTGTTTCGCAAGGATAGAATGAACAGAAAAGGTGGTGAAGTCTGTCTGTATGTAATAAGTGGTATGAAAGTCAGTGTGAATGATGCCATAGTGTGTGATGATTCTGAGGATGTGGAATCACTGTGGGTAGAATTACAAAAGGAGGGAAATACTGAAAAAATTTATATTTGGTGTAATCTACAGACCCCCTAATATCACTGAAGAGATAGAAGTTCGGCTGCATAAACAAATAGAGAGGGCCGCCCGGGCAGGTACAGTGGTAATAATGGGAGATTTTAACTATCCAGATATTGATTGGGGTCCGGGGTTGGCTAAAACTACAAAGGGGCGACAATTCCTAAATTTATTGCAGGATAATTTTATGGGCCAGTTTGTGGAGGACCCAACAAGAAGTGATGCCTTGTTGGATCTGATCATTTCCAACAACGCAGAGCTGGTTGGTAATGTAACTGTGCGGGAAAACCTTGGTAATAGCGACCACAATATAGTTACTTTTGACTTAAAATGTAGAAAACAAAGACAGCCAGGGAAGGCAAAAACATGTAACTTTAAAAAGGCAAACTTCCATGGGCTGAGAGCTGCACTACAGGACATAGACTGGGGGGAGGTGTTGTCAAACACTGATACAGAAGATAAATGGGACATCTTTAAATCAACTCTAAATAACTATACAGCTAAATATATACCAAAGGGGAACAAATATAAACGATTAAAACTAAATCCTACATGGCTGACAAATGATGTTAAAAGAGCAATAAACAACAAAAACATAGCTTTCAAAAAATATAAATCTGATGGGTCAGCTATAACATTTAAACAGTAGAAGGAGCTTAATAAAATCTGTAAAAATTTTATAAAAACAGCAAAAATTCAAAATGAGAGACAGGTGGCCAAAGAAAGCAAAACTAATCCTAAATATTTTTTTAGATATATAAATGCAAAAAAAACAAGGACAGAGCATGTAGGACCCCTTAATAATGATAATGGGGAGGTTTTCACAGGCGATATAGAGAAAGCAGAGCTACTGAATGGGTTCTTTAGTTCTGTATATACTAAGGAAGAAGGAGCTGACGTTGGACAGGTCAGTGCTGGTAACACATCATGTAATGTACTGAAGTGGCTTAATGTAGAAATGGTATAAGGTAAGTTAAGTAATATAAATGTAAGCAAATCTCCAGGGCCAGATGGATTGCACCCAAGAGTTCTTAGAGAACTAAGTTCAGTAATATCTGTACCCCTGTTCATGATACTTAGAGATTCACTGGTGTCTGGTATTGTGCCAATGGACTGGCGCAAGGCGAATGTGGTGCCAATCTTCAAAAAGGGCTCTAGGTCTTCCCCTCTTCCCCAGGAAACTATAGACCGGTAAGTCTAACTTGCATTGTGGGTAAATTGTTTGAAGGACTTATAAGGGATTACATACAGGAATACATAGGGGATAATTGTATTATAAGTGATAGCCAGCATGGGTTTACAAAGGATAGAAGTTGTCAAACCAATCTAATTTGCTTTTATGAAGAAGTGAGTAGAAGCCTTGACAGAGGAATGGCTGTGGATTTAGTTTTTCTGGATTTTGCTAAAGCGTTTGATACTGTCCCTCATAGACGTCTGACAGGTAAGTTAAGATCTTTGGGTTTTTGGAAACTTTAGTTTGTAACTGGATTGAACACTGGCTCATGGATCGTACCCAGAGAGTGGTGGTCAATAATTTGTACTCTGATTGGTCCCCGGTTATTAGTGGTGTACCCCAAGGTTCAGTACTGGGCCCGCTGTTGTTTAATTTATTTATCAATGATATAGAGGATGGTATTAACAGCTCTGTTTCTATCTTTGCAGATGGCACCAAGCTTTGTAGCACGGTACAGTCTATAGATGATGTGTATTGGTTACAAGATGACTTGGATAGACTAAGTGTCTGGGCATCCACTTGGCAAATGAGGTTCAATGTGGATAAATGTAAAGTTATGCATCTGGGTACTCATAACATGAATGTGTCGTATGTCTTAGGGGGGATTAAACTGGCAGAGTCATTGGTAGAGAAGGATCTGGGTGTACTTGTAGATCACAGACTACAGAATAGCATGCAAAGTCAGGCTACTGCTTCCAAGGCCGTCAGGATATTGTCATGTATAAAAAGAGCCATGCACTCGAGGGAAAAGTACATAATAATCCCCCTTTATAAAGCATTGATACGGCCTCAACTGGAATATGCTGTTCAGTTTTGGGCACCAGTCCATAAAAGGTACACTGTGGAGCTGGAAAGGGTGCAGAGACGCGCGAATAAACTAATATGGGGCATGGAACATCTTAGTTATGAGGAGCGATTAAAGGAGTTACAATTGTTTAGTCTTGAGAAGAGACGCTTAAGGGGGGATATGATAAATGTATATAAGTATATTAATGGCCCATACAAAAAATATGGAGAAAAACTGTTTCAGGTTAGTGATGTCGCGAACATAAAATTTTTGGTTCGCGGACCGTGAACGCGAACCTCCGTGAAACGGGTGAACCGCCATTGACTTCAATGGGCAGGCGAATTTTAAAACCCACAGGGACTCTTTCAGGCCACAATAGTGATGTAAAAATTGTTTCAAGGGGACTAACACCTAGACTGTATAAGTCACGCAAGTCATCCGGCATTCAGAGTTCAAATACAGCAGCGTGTGGACCATTTTTAGCCCAAGGCCGCTCATCTGATCAGGCCTTGTTCAGTCAAATGTATCGCCCAGTGTCAGTCCCTTCAGGATCCATCCCTCATTCATCTTAAGAAAGGTGAGGTAATCCAGACTTTTTTGACCAAGGCAACTCCTCTTCTCAGTGACAATACCTCCTGCTGCACTGAATGTCCTTTCTGACAGGACACTTGAAGCGGGACAGGCCAGAAGTTTGAGCGCAAATTGGGATAGCTCAGGCCACAGGTCAAGCCGGCACACCCAGTAGTCAAGGGGTTCATCGCTCCTCAGAGTGTCGATATCTGCGGTTAAGGCCAGGTAGTCTGCTACCTGTCAGTCAAGTCGTTCTCTGATGGTGGACCCCGAAGGGCTGTGGCGATGCGTAGGACTTAAAAAGCTCCGCATGTTCTCCATCAACAGAATGTCTGTACAGCATCCTGTCCTTGCCGGCGTGTTCGTGTGAGGAGGATTACTTTCACCTCTTCCCCTGTTAGATCCCTGTTGTGCTGTGACATGACCCTTATACGCTGTGTACAGCATACTTCTTAATTTATTTTGGACCTGCTGAATCCTTTCCGCCTTGCTGTAATGCGGTAACATGTCAGGCACTTTATGTTTATACCGGGGTTCTAGTAGCGTGGACACCCAGTACAGGTCGTTCTCCTTCATCCTTTTTATATGAGGGTCCCTCAACAGGCACGACAGCATGAAAGACCCCATTTGCACAAGGACGGATGCCGAGCTACTCATGTCCCATTCCTCGTCCTCAGTGATGTCAGGGAAGGTATAATCTTCTTCCCCCCCAGCCACGTACAAGACCATGGGAACCAGATAGGTGACAAGGAGCACCCTGGGATGCCTGCTGTGGTTGGTCTTCCTCCACCTCTTCAAAGCCCCATTTCTCCTCTGACTCCTCTTCCTCACAATCCTCTTCCAGCATTGCCACAGGTCCAGCAAGTGATGCTGATAAAGCTGTTTCTGGTGGTGATGGTGTCCACAACTCTTCCTCTTAACGCTCATCTACTGCCTGATCCAACACTCTTCGCAGGGCACGCTCCAGGAAGAAAACAAACGGTATGATGTCGCTGATGGTGCCTTCGGTGCGACTGACCAGGTTTTCACTTCCTCAAAAGGACGCATGAGCCTACAGGCATTGTGCATGAGCCTCCAGTAACGTGGCAAAAAAATTCCCAGCTCCGCAGATGATATCCTAGCACCCCGGTCATACAAATATTCGTTGACGGCTTTTTCTTGTTAGAGCAGGCGGTCGAACATTAGGAGTGTTGAATTCCAACGCGTCGGGCTGTCGCAAATCAAGCGCCTCACTGGCATGTTGTTTCACCGCTGGATATCTGACAAGTGCGCCATGGCTGTGTAGGAATGCCTGAAATGGCCACACACCTTCCTGGACTGCTTCAGGACATCCTGTAAGCCTGAGTACTTGAGCACAAAGCGTTGTACAATCAGATTACACACATGTGCCATGCACGGCACATGTGTCAACTTGCCCAACCTCAATGCCGCCAACAAATTTGTTCTGTTGTCACAAACCACCTTGCCGATCTCCAGTTGGTGCGGAGTCAGCCACTGGTCAACCTGTGCGTTCAGGGCCGACAGGGGCGCTGTTACGGTGTGACTCTCCGCTTTGAGGCAAGTCAACCCCAAGATGCCGTGACACTGCCGTATCCAGGATGTGGAATAGCAGCTGGGGAGCTGGGGGGGGCCGGTGATATGGAGCAAGACGCAGCAGTGGAAGAGGACTCGGCCGAGGAGTTTATGGAATTGGGTTGAAGTAGGAGGAGTAGAGGAGGTGGCAGCAGGCCTGCCTGCAAGTCATGGCAGTGTCACCAACTCCTCTGCAGAGCCACGCATTCCATGCTTGGCAGCCGTCATCAGGTTTACCCAATGCGCAGTGTAGGTGATATACCTGCCCTGACCATGCTTTGCAGACCAGGTATCAGTGGTCAGATGGACCCTTGCCCCTACACTGTGTGTCAGACATGCCATAATTTCCTTTTGCACAATGGGGTAAAGGTTGGGGATTGCCTTTTGTGCAAAAAAATTAGTCCGGGTACCTTCCACTGCGGTGTCCCAATGGCTACAATTTTTTTAAATGCCTCAGACTCCACCAGCTTGTATGGTAAAAGCTGGCGGGCTAGCAGTTCCCACAAGCCAGATGTCAGACACCGGGCTAGGGGGTGACTTTGAGACATTGTCTTCTTGCGCTCAAACATTTCCTTGACAGACACCTGTGGAGAGATGCATGTTGTCTGACTGTGCCACTAGCTTCTTGCGATGACCTCCCCCTGCTTCCAACTCGTCTCCTCCTCCTCCTCTCTGTCCCCCATCTGAACTTTCCCCCTCTTCTTCTCTTCTAGCGGGCACCCACGTGACATCCACGGACACATCGTCCTCATCAACACCTTCACCGCTATCTGACACCTCAAGAAAGGAAACAGCAGTGGGTACAACATCATCATCACAACGTACTTCCATGTGTGTAATGCTGCCTGACTGAGACATATCCCTGTTAACTACATCCTCTGGCAATAATGGTTGCGCATCACTCATGTCTTCAAACTGATGTGTAAATAACTCCTCTGACGGATCAAGTAAAGCTGCTGTGGTGCTAGTGTTGGTGGTGGCGGCAGGCGGGCAAGTGGTACCATGAGAGGTGCCCGAAGCTAAGCTAGAGGAGGAGAAGGATGGTGTGTCAAGGTTCCGAGCCGAAGCTGTAGTAGATTGGGTGTCTTGTGATAGCCAGTCAACTAAGTCCTCAGAACTTTGGGGGTTCAGGGTACGTGGCCTCTGAACACTGGCCATTCTAGGGCCTAAGGGAATCCCAGCACCACGACGGCCCCTGCGGGGTGGCCTTCCTCTGCCTGTAATTTTTTTTGGTTAAATTTGCACAAGTGTCACACCAAATGTGATTTGCACTAGGGTGACACAATTTGCCCTGCAGGCAAAAAAAATGGCAACTGTGACGTGAACTGACAGTGACGACTGATTTTATTTAACAGCCAAAAAAGGTTTTTTTATTTTTTTTATTTGCACAACTGTCAAACTTAATGTGATTTGCACTAGGGCAGGGGTCGGCAACCCGCGGCTCCGGAGCCGCATGCGGCTCTTCTACTCCTTTGCCGTGGCTCCGCGAGTCTGTCCTGGGTGCCGGTCACCCTCATTCCGGGACAATGCAGTGTCCCGGAATGATCTAAGCCCGTGAGCCACCGTCACGGCATTGTCAGTTTACTTACCTGCCCTGGTGCCATCGGACCAGAGTCTCTTCTTCCGGGGCTGCGCGGATCCTCACTGTCATGTGACAATGTAACATCACATGACAGTGATGTTGCCGGCCTGCGCCTCAGCCGAGGAGCGCCGCCGGGAGAGGAAGACTCCATGCGAGGAGCTGGTGAGTATGTAAAGGATATTACTCACTTGACAGAGGGGCGTTAAACCCCTCACCCCACGGCAGCGATAATGTTGCCGCGGGGTGAGGGGTTTAACGCTACCGCTGCCATGGGGTGAGGGGTAACTTAACCCCTCATCCCATGGCAGCGACAGCGTTATTGCTGCCGCGGGGTGAGAGGTTAACGCTGCCGCTGCCATGGGGTTAGGGGTTAAGTTACCCCTCACCTCATGACAGCGGTAGCGTTAACCCCTCACCCCGCAGCAGCATTAACCCCCCTCTCCCCAGTGCATTAACCACCCTCTCCCCAGCCCACCCCAGGCCTGGGCCCCAAAAAAGCCCACCCCAGGCCTGGGCCCAAAAAAAGCCCACCCCAGCAAAAATATATTTTACATTGTTAAGTGAAAGTCCTTTTTTTTCAGATTGACAGCTGACTGCACGATCCTGTATATATAGCATTAAGATAAGAAACAATATATGCAGTGTTATATTTGTCTTAAATGTCGCAATGGTTTTGCGGCTCCCAGGTTTTTTTTTCTTCGGAAACGGGTCCAAGTGGCTCTTTTTGTCTTAAAGGTTGCAGACCCCTGCACTAGGGTGACACAATTTGCCCTGCAGGCAAAAAAAATGGCAACTGTGACATGAATTGACAGTGACGACTGATTTTAACAGCTAAAAAAGGTATTTTTATTTTTTATTTGCACAACTGTCACACGAAATGTGATTTGCACTAGTGTGACAATGAGCAAAAAAGCTTGCCAGTAGAGTTCCCCTTTTAAGCAGTGGTCCCCAACCAGGTTGCCTCCAGCTGTTGCAAAACACACGGACTGATATATTTCAGCCCTTTGAATACTGTAGTAGTTAGTTGCTTTAAAGAAAAAAAAACTTGCCAGCGGAGTTCCCCTTTTAAGCAGTGGTCCCAAACAAGGGTGCCTCCAGCTGTTGAAAAACACACAGACTGATATCTTTCAGCCCTTTGAATACTGTAGTAATTAGTTGCTTGAAGGAACTTAAGTTTGATTCTGGAGTACCCCTTTTAAGCAGCGGTTCCCTCCCAACCAGGGTGCCTCCAGCTGTTGCAAGACACATGGACTGATATCTTTCCGCCCTAAAAATAGCTTTTTTGGGTGCTGTCCTTAAAGCAGATGTTACACTAGTGCTTTAGAAGTAAACTGGACCCTGAATACACCACCTAGCAGCAACCTAGCTATCGCTTTCCCTATACAGCAGGAGCAGCTTCTCTGACCCTCCACTTCCTAAGCCTGCATCATGCTGAATGAGGGTAAAATGGCGTCCGTGCAAGAAGTAGGAGGGTCTGGAAGGGAGGGACTGCTGCTGATTGGCTGTAATGTGTCTGCTGACTTTGACTTACAGGGTCAAAGTTTACTGCAATGTTAAAGTATAGGGGGCGGATCGAACTTCACCTATGTTCGCCCGGCGATGCAAACATGCTAAATTCGCCGGGAACTGTTCGCCGGCGAACAATTCACGACATCTCTATTACAGGTTAATCCCCCCCAAAGGACGAGGGGGCACTCCCTCCGTCTGGAGAAGAAAAGTTTTAGTCTCAAGGGGCGACACGCCTTCTTTACCATAAGAACTGTGAACTTATGGAACAGTCTACCTCAGGAACTGGTCACAGCAGGAAAATTTAACAGCTTTAAAACAGGGTTAGATACATTCCTGGAACAAAATAACATTAATGCTTATGAAGAAATATAAAATTCTAACCCTTCCCCAATATTGCGCCACACCCCTACCCTTCAATTCGCTGGTTGAACTTGATGGACGTATGTCTTTTTTCAACCGTACTAACTATGTAACTATGTAACCTTAACTTCAGCAGCTCATAAGTACTAAAAGGATTAAGATTTTTTAATAGAAGTCATTTAAAAATCTGTTTTACTTTCTGGAGCCAGTTGATATATAAAAAAAAAGTTTTTTCCTGGATAACCCCTTTAACCTTTCATGGTAGTTTTACCAAATTGATAAACAAGACCTAGAACAAACAGTTATCTTTGGGATCAATGCTGTTTGCCAGGATGAGGGAAACATTGGTGCTTGACAGCAAAAACAGTGCCACACCCATCCATTGTTGTCATCTGGGATTGCAATTCAACTCCATTTACTTAAACCACGCTGAACTGCGATAATCCAAACTACCTGTGGACATATGAGTCAGCACCCATGTTTTTAGATTTGTAGAAACGCCTTTAAATCAGCATTTCTTCACAGTTTTTGATTACTTTTTGGAAACATTTTGCACTAATGGAACTGTTTATTCTGATTTACATCAAAGAGTATATCGGCTTAAAGAAAATGAAGGTTGCTTTAGTTGGGACACAAGGCTTTGTTGAAAATATGGACATTTTGTACAATTTCCTTAAACTCTGATAGAGTGCCACATGGTTTTGGTCAAATGTCCATGGGTCTTTTTACAAAATTTGTCAATGACACCAACAACCGGCAGCTAATCTTGTGACTTTAAATATGAATTCCTAGCTTTGCTTGGATATTGATTATCATTTGCGACTATATTGCTCTGATGGAAATTTTTGTGGGCTTTTTAGACAGAACTTTGATTGGTTATAAAAAGCTTAAAACATGCACTGGCCGTGACTCAAACCCAGATCGTAAGAATAGGAATCTTGCATGATACCCCTACACTACTAGCGCATTTGTTGTTCTTTGAGAGCTAACCTTCCAGGCTTCCTTTTACAAAGAAACATAGAATGTGTCGGCAGATAAGAACCCTTTGGCCCATCTAGTCTGCCCAATAATCTGAATCCTATCAATAGTCCCTGGCCCTATCTTACATGAAGGATAGCCTTATGCTTATCCTATGCATGTTTAAACTCCTTCACTGTATTTGCAGCAACCACTTCTGAAGGAAGGCTATTCCAAGCATCCACTACTCTCTCAGTAAAGTAAACCTTTGCCCCTCTAATTTAAAACTTTGTCCTCTTGCGTTGTTTTTCTTCTTGTAAAAATGCTCTCCTCCTTTACCGTGTTGATTCCCTTTATGTATTTAAAAGTCTCTATCATATCACATCTGTCTCTTCTTTCTTCCAAGCTATACATGTTAAGGTCCTTTAACCTTTCCTGATAAGTTTTATCCTGCAATCCATGTACTAGTTTAGTAGCTCTTCTCTGAACTCTCTCTAGAGTATCTATATCCTTTTGGACATATGGCCTCCAGTACTGCGCACAATACTCCAAGTGAGGTCTCACCAGTGTTCTGTACAGCAACATGAGCACTTCTCTCTTTCTACTGCTTGTACCTCTCCCTATACATCCAAGCATTTTGCTAGCATTTCCTGCTGGTCAATTACATTGTCTTCCTACCTTTAAGTCTTCTGAAATAATTACTCCTAAATCCCTCTCCTCAGATACTGAGGTCAGGACTGTGTCAAATATTCTATATTCTGACCAAGGGTTTTTATGCCCCAGGTGCATTATCTTGCACTTGTCCACATAAAATTTCAGTTGCCAGAGTTCTGACCATTCTTCTAGTTTTCCTAAATTCTTTTCCATTGTTTCCCTCTTACATATCTTTGTGTCATCAGCAAAAAGACACACCTTACCATCGAGACCATTTGCGATATCACTAATGAAGATATTAAACAATATTGGTCCCAGTACAGATCCCGGAGGTACCCCACTGGTAACAAGACCTTGCTCTGAATATTCTCCATTGACTACAACCCTCTGTTGTCTGTCATTCAGCCACTGTCTAATCCACTCAACAATACGGGAGCCCAAGCTCAATGACTGTAGTTTATTGATAAGTCATCTATGTGGGACAGTGTCAAAAGCCTTACTAAAATCTAGATATGCGATGTCTACTTCCCCTCCGCCATCTATTATTTTAGTTACCCAGTCAAAAAAGATCAATAAGATTTGTTTGAGATGAACTCCCTGAAGTAAACCCACGTTGTTTTTCATCTTGCCATCCATGGGATTTTAGATGTTCAACAACCCTATCCTTTAGTAGAGTTTCCAATTAATTTCCCCACTATTGATGTCAGACTTAGTGGCCTATAGTTGCTTGGTTCCTCCCTTCTAATTTTCTTGTGAATGGGCACAACATTTGCTAATTTCCAATCTTCCGGGACAACTCCTGTTACCAGTGATTGGTTAAATAAATCTTTTAACGGTTGTTCTCAATCATCATCTGGGAAGACCAGGTGATGTCAATCTCAAAGGTTTTAAATGCCCAGACTCATCTGACCTTGCCCCAACAATCAGCACCATGGGTTCTTCTAAGCAGTTGTCTAGAAATCTGAAACTGAAAATAGTTGACGCTCACAAAGCTGGAGAAATCTATAAGAAGATAGCAAAACTTTTTCAGATGTCAATATCCACTGTTCGGAATGTAATTAAGAAATGGCAGTCATCAGGAACAGTGGAAGTTAAAGCAAGATCTGGAAGACCAAGAAAAATATCAGACAGAACAGCTCGCAGGATAGTGAGAAAAACAATTAAAAACCCAGGTTTGACTGCACAATCCCTCCAGAAAGATCTAGCAGACACTGGAGTTGTCGTACACTATTCCACTATAAAGAGATACTTGTACAAATATGGTCTTCATGGAAGAGTCGTCAGAAGAAAACCTCTTCTACATCCTCACCACAAAAATCAGCGTTTGAACTTTGCAAATGAGCATATAGACAAGCCTGATGCATTTTGCAAACAAGTTCTGTGGACCGATGAGGTTAAAATTTAACTTTTTGGCCAGAATGAGCAAAGGTGCATTTGGAGAAGAAGGGGAACAGAATTTAATGAAAAGAACCTCTGTCCAACTGTTAAGCATGGGGGTGGATCAATCATGCTTTGGGGTTGTATTGCAGCCAGTGGCACAGGGAACATCTCCCAAGTAGAAGGAAAAATAGATTCAATAAAATTTCAGCAAATTTTGGTTGATAACTTGATGCCATCTGGGAAAAAGCTGAAGTTAAAGAGAGGATGGCTTCTACAAATGGATAATGATCCTAAACACACCTCAAAATCCACGGGGGATTACATCTAGAGGCGTAAACTGAAGGTTTTGCCATGGCCTTCACAATCTCCGGACCTCAACATAATTTAAATTCTATAGATAGACCTTAAAAGAGCAGTGCGTGACAGACAGCCCAGAAATCTCAAAGAACTGGAAGACTTATGTAAGGAAGAATGGGCAGAGATACCTCAAACAAGAATTGAAAGACTCTTGGCTGGTTACAAAAAGCGTTTACAAGCTGTGATACTTGCCAAAGGGGGCAGTACAAGATATTAAAGGGGTTCTCCATTGCCTTAACCTACTTTTGGCAGTTAGCTCTGTGGCTATATGTTATTATGTTTTTTTTTCATGTTGCTAACGGTTCTGTATGTGGTGTTTTACTTACCTTTTTTCCAGACCCGGAAGCTGGTTTCTTCATTTGCTTCCTGCCTAGCCTCGACCACTTTTCTTTATTTTCTTCCGCTGCCATCTTGCCACCGGGACGTCACCGTGGAGGGTGGTGTGTTGGAGGCCGGCCTGCTCCTCTCCTCCCGCGCGACGGAATCCTCTGTCGTCATCAGCGCACACCCTCCTTACTTTCAGCTTCTTCTAAGCTGAATGAGGATTGGGCTGCTTTTGGTGAATCAGATGCCGTGATGGGCGCATGCGCAGTTTGTCCTCGCACCGGAGGATCATCTGCGCATGTGCCATAATGATTTCAGCATCGGGCCTGACGCGCTGGAGGATTGTTAACCCTAACCTGGCCTGAGGTGAGTCCCGGAGCGCTGGACAGCTCCTGAAGGTTTGCTATGGCAGTGTTTCCCAACCAGGGTGCCTCCAGCGGTTGCGAAACTACAACTCCCAGCATGCCCAGACACCCGAAGGTGGAAGAAAAGAAAAAAAGTGGTCGAGGTTAGGCAGGAAGCAAATGAAGAAACCAGCTTCCGGGTCTGGAAAAAAGGTAAGTAAAACACCACATACAGAACCGTTAGCAACATGAAAAAAAGCCATAATAACATATAGCCACAGAGCTAACTAACCGCCAAAAGTAGGTTAAGGCAGTGGAGAACCCCTTTAACTCTGCAGGGTGCCCAAACTTTTGCAGATGACATTTTTTTGTTTTCTGTTTTTTTTGAAGGTGTAAATGATGGAAATAAAATCTAACTTTTGTTGACATATTATAAGAATTTCTAATCTGTAATTTGATGCCTTTTGGAGATTTTTTTTCCATCTTTCCTTGGCTTCTTTATTCACATTAATACAAATGTTTAACTGGGGTGCCTAAACTTTTGATCCCCACTGCATATATCATACCTACACAAGTTACTATCTGATTACCAAACTGCAACATAACCCAAACTGACTCTATGTTTGCCTCACTAACTTGTATTAGGTTAGATTTTATGCTACCTTTCACATACAGAGCCAGTCCTCCTCCTTTCTTGCCTTCTCTGTCTCTGCATAAAGAGTACCCTGGTATGGTTATATATCCAAACCCCAGGGCAAAAGCCCGGGGTAAAAAAAAAAGAGCAAAATGCACACCCTTCAAAAAGTAACTTTTATTAGTATTAAGTTAAAAAATATATATATCCCCAAAGTGAAAGTTTAAAACCAATACAGGACAGGGGTGTATGTATACAAAGATACTTGGGCAAATATGCTCTGGCTGTATGTAGTATGGCGGCGCTGCAGACTACCACTCTACTCCTGTCACAGTATAATTAAAAACTAGCATAACATGCCAACCTCTACATGTTTTGCCGTTACAACGGCGTTCTCAAGTGGAATATTATGGCAATGTCAGACATTGCCATAATATTCCTCTTGAGAACGCCGTGCATTTTGTTTTTGTTTTTACCCCAGGCTTTTGCCCTGGGGTTTGGATATATTGCATTTTTGGCCCCTGACTTACCCTGGGTCTTGTGGTTTTCTGTTATGGTTATGTCCCAGTCATTACTTTCATTAAACCATGTCTCAGTAACAGCCACTAAATCTACATTCTCAGATGTCATTATTGACCCAAGTTCATTGATTTTATTACCTAAACTGCGGGCATTTGTAGACAGGACTCTGAGCTTGTCATTTCTTAACCTCTGTGCTACTGACATGTTCCGGCATTGTTTCGGGGGGCAATTGGACACATGGATTTTCACTCTTTTGCCCCCCTTCTTACTTTAAATACTCCTTTGCAAAGTCTTGGAACTGTTCACTGAGTACATGTGTTCCTTTGAGAGAAAGATACAAACCCTCTTTTTTTGTACAGTTCCTTTCTTTTCCAAGTAGAGCTATCGTGAGACAAAAAGCCAAATCCTTGCTCTGGACACTATTTACTAAGCCATAAGTTGAACTCCTTAATGCGCCTCTGCCTATCATGCTGGACTTTATGCACAGGAAGAACTTCAGAAAATGAAACAGTGGATGCAAAATCCTGCACATCATTACCAAGTGTGATAAATGATTCCTTCACCTTCCTTCACCTTCCTTTCCTTTGCCAAATCCATTCGATTGACTAATAACTAGAAGTTATCCTTGTAACTGTTAAACCTGGCTTTACTCCGATACTAATTAACTTTTACCTCTCTTCTGCTTTACTTGAAATATTTGTTGTACTTTTAGGCAGCATTCTCATTGGATTAACCCCTTAAGGACTGAGCCCTTTTTCACCTTAAGGACTGAGCCCTTTTTTGCAATTCTGACCACTGTTACTTTATGCATTGTTTATTCTGGGATGCTTTCATCGATTATTTTGATTCCGATATTGTTTCTCATGACATATTCTACTTTAAAATAGTGGTAAATTTTTGTCGTTACTTGCATCCTTTCTTGGTTAAGAAAAAATCCCCAAATTTCATGAAAATTTTGAAAACTAACTTTGAAATTCTCTGCTTCTAAGGAAAAGGGATATTCCAAAAAAATTATATATTGATTCACATATACAATATGTCTACTTTATATTTGCATCATAAAGTTTACATGTTTTTACTTTTGGAAGACATCAGAGGGCTTCAAAATTCAGCAGCAATTTTCTAATTTTTCACAAAATTTTCAAAATCTTAATTTTTCAGGGACCATTTCAGTTTTGAAGTGGATTTCAGGAGTCTTCATATTAGAAATACCCCATAAATGACCCCATTATAAAAGCTGCACCCCCCCCCCCCCCCCAAAGTATTCAAAATGACATTCAGAAAGTGTGTTAACCCTTTAGGTGTTTCACAGCAATAGCACCAAGTGAAGGAGAAAATTCTAAATTTTCATTTTTTACACTCTCATGTTCTTGTAGACCCAGTGAAATTTTACAAGGGGTAAAAGGAGAAAAAGCCCCCCCAAATTTGTAACCCAATTTCTCTCGAGTAAGGAAATACCTCATGTGTGGATTTCAAGTTCTCTGTGGGTGCACTACAAGGCTCAGAAGGGAAGGAGCGACAATGGGATTTTGGAGAGTGAGTTTTTCTGAAATGGTTTTTGGGGGGCATGTCATATTTAGGAAGCCCCTATGGTGCCAGAACAGAAAAAAAACATGGCATACTATTTTGGAAACTACACCCCTCAAGGAACGTAACAAGGGGTCCAGTGAGCCTTAACACCCCACAGGTGTTTGACAACCTTTTGATAAATTCGGATGTGTTAATTAATTTTTTCACTAAAATGCTGGTTTTCCCCAAAATTCTACATTTTTACAAGGGCTTATAGGAGAAAATGCCCCCCAAAATTCTGTGTTTGAAATCTCTTCTGAGTATGAAAATACCCCATGTGTGGACATCAAGTGCACTGCGGGCGCACTACAATGCTTAGAAGAGAAGGAGTCACATTTTAATTTTGGAAAGCATGTTCTCGGACTGCCTAAAAAATGACGGTGTTCATTGTTGATGTCATTCAAGGGGAACAGTATATTTAATAGGAGCCTGCTCGATTGGCTGAGGTTGTGTGTTATCAATTTCATTAGTTTTAGTGGGTAGTGTATTTTTCTTAATTTGCCAGGAGAGTTTTTTTGATTTTTTTCTGGGTGATTTCTTTTTCCAAAGTATCTAAACGTTTGATGGTGAGGTTTTCGTATTTTTTATATTCCTCGTCTATAGTGTATGTTTCTAACGTTGTTTTCATCAGTTCAATTTCCCTGTCCAGTTCTCTCACCAATTCCTCACTTCCTTCAATTACAAGTTTAACTATATTGATTGTTCCTTCAATAGTTTCTCCCATTTGGAAGAAAATTCTGGGCTATTGAGGTCTCCTGCGGCATTTTTAAAAATAGTAAGGCCTTTAAGGGTAAGGCCGAGGTTCAAATATTGTTGCAAACTTTTTACCTCCCATTGTTGTTTTAGGCGTTTGCATGAAGTATTTTCTAATTGTCTAAAAATTTGTGCAACTGTAAGGTTATGCTCAGAATTATTGTTAGGTTGTGAGGAATTAGATATAAAATCATCATCAGAAAAGCGGAATTCTTCAATAGATCTTTTTTTAGTTTCAAGGTGTGTCCAAATGTTCATTATGTGTATTTAGAGTAAGTGAAAAGGATAAAAGATGGTAATATATCACTAAGGAGAACTAAACACTGGGTGAATAATGTTATAATATAAATGATGGGATGTGTAGCTCACTTAAAGATACAAGAGGAGCGAGTGTTCGTGGTTAAAGGTGATGCCCTCACCCAATCAGGCCTAATCAAATGTAGAAGAAATGTGTGTGTGTGTATATATATATATATATATATATATATATATATATATATATATATATATATACCAGTCCTCATATTATATTATATTTCATATAATTTATATTTCATATATTTTATATTATTTTTATACTATTCTTTCATAAAGATGTATTTTATACCTTGCATTTCACCTATACAGGTATTTAAATATACTTATACATTCACATAGTGTTCATTATATATCCTATCTTTCTCTCTTAATTCTTTTCCTTTCTTCCATTGGATCCATCCCTGATTTTATATTGACCCTCCACTAGCCAGGCTCCATGTCTTAGTAGTCACCTTAATTAACATGACATCACTACCTACAGACCATATAACTACAGACCCTGCTACTGGACATACATACCTTATTGTCACCGAAGAAAAGGCCCGCAGGCCTTGAAACGCGTCTGACTTGTGTATAGCACCTTACCATTTAAGTGTATACCACTCTAAAAAGACTATATCCACACATAGTGGCTAGCAACTGCTGGATGATCACAGAATTGGGACCACTGCAACATGCGCACAGCTAGTGCACAATTCAGATACGCAGCTGCTCCCAGCGCTTCATTCACAGCCTCACACAGCCCCGGACGGCAGAGTTCCTGGACACCTTCCCCATAGGCCGGACGCCTTCCCGTGCCAGCCCAGGATACCGACAGCCCACCGGAGAACCACTCACCCAGGTCAGGATCTAAATCGGCACTGCACCCCTTACAGGACATCGCGGTCTGCTGTGATCGCTATCCACAAACAGCGCTGCCTGCCGAGATCGCTACCACGCTGAACAGGAGGGCGAGTGGTGCTGTGCATCGGTACCTTGTATTTCAAGACCGTAACATAGATACTACAATTACTGTTACAATTGCTACTACTGCTACTATCGCTATTGATATGATCTATAGGATTCCATAGGAGTCTACACATTACTGAACTGTGATACATTACTAAACTGTGATCCATAGGAGTCTATTCATTGCTGAACTGTGACACTGAACTGTGAATTTCCCACATTGGATTTTTCCATACACTACTGGACATCCTGGGACTTATTAATTGTCGCTATCTGAGAATACCAATTGTTGCTGACCACTTTAGCGAACATTCATTTCTATTACTTATTGGTGCATTTTCATATATTTTTTATCGGCATTTATTGATCAATTACCGATACATTCCTGCAAGGGCCCTGCAGAGTGATTGGTTATCTATATACTATATTATACTATTAACAATAAATAACCTTTTGAGATCCATTATTTCCATTTTTATTCTTTATATTCTATTTTCTTTATACTATCCTGTACATCCCCAGTGTTCTTGAGGACTGGTGTGTGTGTATATATATATATATATATATATATATATATATATATATATATATACATACATTTCTTCTACATTTGATTAGGCCTGATTGGGTGAGGGCATCACCTTTAACCTCGAACACTAGCTCCTCTTGTATCTTTAAGTGAGCTACACATCCTATCAAGATACTCAGTGTCCATCTCTAGTATTGAACGCGGTTTTCCATTCGTCACCTTCTCTAATACGGATGAGATTATATGCACTCCTAAAATCGAGTTTGGTAAAGATTTTTGCTCCCCGCAGGCGATCAAATAGTTCTGAGATGAGAGGCAAAGGATAACGGTTGTTTACAGTAATTTTGTTAAGACCGCGGTAATCAATGCAAGGCCGTAGGGATCCATCTTTTTTAGCAACGAAAAAGAAGCCTGCTCCTTCAGGAGATGAAGATTTTCTGATAAAACCCTTTTTAAGGTTTTCTTGTATATATTCAGACATGGCCTGCATTTCTGGAGCGGATAGAGGGAAAATCCTGCCATGGGGTGGAGTAGTGCCAGGAAGCAAGTCAATGGGACAGTCAAAGGGTCTGTGTGGTGGTAGGACCTCTGCTTGCTTTTTACAGAACACATCAGAGAAGTCCCTGTAGGCCTTAGGTAAGCCTGGCAGAGGTGTAGCGATGGAAACTTGACAAATGGGCAGAGACTTCAGGCATCGCTTGTGACAGGAAGGACCCAAACTTTTAATGTCCCCAGAGGACCAATCTAGGGTAGGTGTGTGGCGCTGTAGCCATGGCAGGCCAAGTAAGACTTCCGAGGTACAGTTAGGAAGTACAAAAAATTCTATGTCCTCGTGATGGAGGACACCAACACCCATGCGCAAGGGTTGAGTGCTATAGCGCGCAGTACAGTCCAGATTTTGACCATTCACGGAGGAAATGTAGAATGGTTTGAGGAGACTGGTCACAGGGATGTTGAATTTATTGATCAATGAAGCTTTAATGAAATTTCCCGTAGAACCAGAGTCCAGAAAGGCCCCAGCAGAGAAGGAAGACTTAGTGGGCAAGGAAATCCGTACTGGTATAGTTAGATGTGGAGAGGAAGAATTCACACCTAGTAACGCCTCTCCCAAGTTTACTAGGTGCGTGCGTTTCCCTGATGCAGAGGACGAAGAGGACAGTCCTTTAAGAAATGTTCAGAGCTCGCACAGTACAGGCACAAGTTCTCGTTCCTACGGCGAGTCCTCTCTTATTGGGTCAGGCGAGACCAGTCCACTTGCATGGCCTCCTCGGCGGAAGGCACAGAAACAGGTTGCAATGGATGCTGAAAGAGAGGAGCCAGGCGCAGATTACGCCTGGTGCGAACAAGATCCATTTCCTGGCGAAGCTCCTGGCGTCTTTCAAAGTAGCGCATATCAATGCGGGTAGCCAAGTGGATGAGTTCAGTCAGGTAGGAGGGTATCTCTCGTGCGGCCAGACAATACTTGATGTGGCTGGATAAACCTTTCTTGAAGGTCGCGCAGAGAGCCTCATTATTCCAGGCCAACTCAGAGGCCAGTGTGCGGAACTGTACGGTATATTTGCCCACTGTAGAGTCTCCTTGGACGAGGTTTAGCAAGGCTGTTTCAGCGGAAGATGCACAGGCAGATTCCTCAAAGACACTGCGTACCTCGGGGAAGAAGGACTGAATGGTAGCAGTATTTAGAAAGAAAACAAAGGTGCGCTCCTAGTGTAAAAGTTAAGGTAAGCAGATGCCCCAAAAAGGTTCAATTCTGCTTACCAGAAGATGTTGCGCTGCGGGCGCAACACCGTGAAAATCCTGTAGTATAACGATGAAGACTGAGGTCAGAAGGCCGAGGCGTCCTTCTCAAGTGGCTCTGGGTCACACCAGTACATGAACATCAATTCGATGGGAATCCAGGAAAAATAGGACTCTGCCAGGCGCTTCTCCTCAAGGTATTGAAAGTCCAGACCACACAAGATGGATGCAGGGACAATCACTTTATTGGTGCAACAACAAGTTTAGAGTCCGAGCGGGACTCTTCGTCAGGTATAAGGAAGTCAAACACAGACCTTGTTTATATAGCCCTGAGGTAATCACTACCGGGTCACAATGTCAACAAGTTACATAACATATAAAAACAGTGAATTTGGGACATAATATAAAAAAATAAAAAAATAAAACCATACATATGTAGAATATAATATACTGTCAATAGGACATAAATGGTTAAAATGTTTAAAAGCAGTGTGTAAACAAAAGTGCCCAGTCCGTGCTGTCTGTAAACAATACAAGAGTTTATGAATGATAGTGAAAACGAGGCTGGTAGTAAGAGCGTAATCCTGTGTACTATGTAGTGCTGGCTGCGGGACTAGGATTGTGCCCGCATGTCAAACACACATAGCGCTGTGATGCACTACATATAGTGCTAGACTGAGAAGGCATCGACAGTGTCAGCGCCCCCAGAACTAGCGCTGTCGGCAACCTTGTTATGGCCAGATGCGATATGTAAGTGGAGAGGCTGAGCAGGAGCCGGTAGGCATGAGCGCATGCGCAGACGGGCTACACAGCGCTGCATTTGTAAACATAAGCCATGTGCTGGCCGGAGCCAGCGTAATGGGTGGATATGTGTTTTAAGCGCTACTGTGAGCTAAATCCTATGTGTCTCCAGCGCTGTAGAAAGAGACACACAGGGAACAAGGGGCCAAGATTGTGCTTAGCAGATAGAAAACCAGAATGTGCAAGGGTATAACATTTGTAATAATAAAAATTGATAAATAATAATAAGTCTGTATGAATATTAAAAGATGAAATACCAATTGACTAAGTGCCAACCATATTAAAGGCTGATATGACCGATGCACAATGATTATAAAATGACATATATATGATGTATAACAACCACATAAAATACATATAATTAAGGCTTAATAACTGGTTATTGCACATAAATATTGCACACAGGAGGGATTATGTTCCTTGGCCATGTTGTTTTCTTTGGCCAATCTTTCCTTTGTTGTAAATTTCTCCAAAAAAATCCAATAAAAATTATTTCAACCAAAAATATACCCTATGGTAATCTCTATAGGACGGTTTCAACCATTTCATTAAGACCTTTTGGTGAAACTGTGGTGAGTTTGAACATCCAGAAGATTTCTTTCTTCTTTAAGGATTCAAACCGGTTCGGTACATCCTCAGGGATATGGTCTATAGGGATGACAGTAATGAGGTTTTTACCTTCCGGATGGCTGTTGGTACAGTGCCTAGAGACGCCATGTAAGAGGAATTTATTTCTTATATTTTGTCGGTGCTTATTTAAGCGATTGCGTAGTGGCTGAATAGTTCGTCCCACGTATTGGAGTCCACAAATACACTCCAGAAAATAAATAACGTAGGAAGACTGGCAAGTGAATCTAAACTTTATCTGAAAGCTTTCACCAGTGTTATTGGAGTGATACTCCTTCACACCATTTTTTATTTCCTTACAACACAGGCAACGGATATTTTTGCAGCTGTATGACCCCGTCTGTAGGCCACAATTTTTATTTTGACTTTTATGTTGCTTTATGATGCTAGGGGCGAGAATATTCTTGAGAGAAGAGGCCCGGCGGTAGGTGACCTTTGGTCGATTTGGCAATTCTCCTTTTAAAAGATCATCACTTTGGAGAATATGCCAATGCTTACACAAAATTTGTCTGATATCTTTTGCATGATCACAAAAAGTGGTAATAAAATTCATGTGGTGGGTATTAGCTGTCCCTGTTTCTGGAAGGGTTTTCACTTTGGCAGTGTCTGGAAGTAAACATTCCTGTTGGGTTTTTCCGTTTACTTTTTTATAGGCATCCTTAATGATTGCTTCTGGGTACTTCTTTCCCCGAAACCTATTGGCAAGGATTCCGGCCTGGGTTTTAAAAGTGCTATCGTTCGTGCAATTTTTCCGTACCCGTTTATATTGCCCATAAGGGCCATTTACAAACCTTGGCTGAAAAATGTCCCTTATGGGCAATATAAACGGGTACGGAAAAATTGCACGAACTATAGCACTTTTAAAACCCAGGCCGGAATCCTTGCCAATAGGTTTCAGGAAAAGTACCCAGAAGCAATCATTAAGGATGCCTATAAAAAAGTAAACGGAAAAACCCAACAGGAATGTTTACTTCCGGACACTGCCAAAGTAAAAACCCTGCCAGAAACAGGAACAGCTAATTCCCACCAAATGAATTTTATTACCACTTTTTGTGATCATGCAAAAGATATCAGACAAATTTTGTGTAAGCATTGGCATATTCTCCAAAGTATTGATCTTTTAAAAGGAGAATTGCCAAATCGACCAAAGGTCACCTACCGCCGGGCCCCTTCTCTCAAGAATATTCTCGCCCCTAGCATCTTAAAGCAACATAAAAGTTAAAATAAAAATTGTGGCCTACCGACAGGGTCATACAGCTGCAAAAATATCCGTTGCCTGTGTTGTAAGGAAATAAAAAATGGTGTGAAGGAGTATCACTCCAATAACACTGGCGAAAGCTTTCAGATAAAGTTTAGACTAACTCACCAGTCTTCCTACGTTATTTATCTTCTGGAGTGCATTTGTGGACTCCAATACGTGGGACGAACTATTCAGCCACTGTGCAATCGTTTAAATAAGCACCGACAAAATATAAGAAATAAATTCCTCTTACATGGCGTCTCTAGGCACTGTACCAACAGCCATCCGGAAGGTAAAAACCTCATTACTGTCATCCCTATAGACCAAATCCCTGAGGATGTACCGAACCGGTTTGAATCCTTAAAGAAGAAAAAAATCTTCTGGATGTTCAAACTCACCACAGTTTCACCAAAAGGTCTTAATGAAATGGTTGAAACCGTCCTATAGAGATTACCATAGGGTATACTATTAATCCCTCCTGTGTGCAATATTTATGTGCAATAACCAGTTATTAAAGGGGTACTCCGCCCCTGGCATCTTATCCCCTAT